>NC_133151.1:51513291-51837791 GCF_048418815.1 Hemitrygon akajei | reverse complement strand
GCGATACGGAGAGCAAGCTGACGCCCATGGAGCCGGCTCCCTCTCTCCTGTCTCATACGTAATCCAGGGCAGTGCGATATGGAGAGCAAGCTGACGCCCATGGAGCCGGCTCCCTCTCTCCTGTCTCACAGGTAAGCCA
This sequence comes from Hemitrygon akajei, assembly GCF_048418815.1. Lineage (NCBI taxonomy): Eukaryota > Metazoa > Chordata > Chondrichthyes > Myliobatiformes > Dasyatidae > Hemitrygon > Hemitrygon akajei. The sequence continues at coordinate 51,837,652 of NC_133151.1, read as the reverse complement.
GGGCAGTGCGATATGGAGAGAAAGCTGACGCCCATGGAGCCGGCTCCCTCTCTCCTGTCTCACACGTAAGCCAGGGCAGTGCGATATGGAGAGCAAGCTGACACGCATGGAGCCGGCTCACTCTCCCCTGTCTCACACGTAAGCCAGGGCAGTGCGATATGGAGAGCAAGCTGACGCCAATGGAGCCGGCTCCCTCTCTCCTGTCTCACACGTAAGCCAGGGCAGTGCGATAAGGAGAGCAAGCTGACGCCCATGGAGCCGGCTCCCTCTCTCCTGTCTCACACGTAAGCCAGGGCAGTGAGATACGGAGAGCAAGCTGACGCCCATGGAGCCGGCTCGCTCTCTCCTGTCTGACAGGTAAGCCAGGGCAGTGCGATACGGAGAGCAAGCTGACGCTCATGGAGCCGGCTCCCTCTCTCCTGTCTCACACGTAAGCCAGGGCAGTGCGATATGGAGAGCAAGCTGACGCCCATGGAGCCGGCTCCCTCTCTCCTGTCTCACACGTAAGCCAGGGCAGTGCGATATGGAGAGCAAGCTGACGCCCATGGAGCCGGCTCCCTCTCTCCTGTCTCACACGTAAGCCAGGACAGTGCGATACGGAGAGCAAGCTGACGCTCATGGAGCCGGCTCGCTCTCTCCTGTCTCACACGTAAGCCAGGGCAGTGCGATATGGAGAGCAAGCTGTCTCCAATGGAGCCGGCTCCCTCTCTCCTGTCTCACACGTAATCCAGGACAGTGCGATATGGAGAGCAAGCTGTCTCCAATGGAGCCGGCTCCCTCTCTCCTGTCTCACACGTAAGCCAGGGCAGTGCGATATGGAGAGCAAGCTGACACCCATGGAGCCGGCTCTCTCTCTCCTGTCTCACACGTAAGCCAGGACAGTGCGATACGGAGAGCAAGCTGATGCCTATGGAGCCGGCTCCCTCTCTCCTGTCTCACACGTAAGCCAGGGCAGTGAGATACGGAGAGCAAGCTGACGCCCATGGAGCTGGCTTACTCTCTCCTGTCTCACACGTAAGCCAGACAGTGCGATACTGAGAGCAAGCTGACGCCCATGGAGCCGGCTCCCTCTCTCCTGTCTCACACGTAAGCCAGGGCAGTGCGATATGGAGAGCAAGCTGACGCCCATGGAGTCGGCTCCCTCTCTCCTGTCTCAAACGTAAGCCAGGGTAGTGCGATATGGAGAGCAAGCTGACGCCCATGGAGTCGGCTCCCTCTCTCCTGTCTCACAAGTAAGCCAGGGCAGTGCGATATGGAGAGCAAGCTGACGCCCATGGAGTCGGCTCCCTCTCTCCTGTCTCACACGTAAGCCAGGGCAGTGCGATACGGAGAGCAAGCTGACGCCAATGGAGCCGGCACTCTCTCTCCTGTCTCACACTTATTCCAGGGCAGTACGATATGGAGAGCAAGCTGACGCGCATGGAGCCGGATCCCTCCCTCCTGTCTCACACGTAAGCCAGGGCAGTACGATACAGAGAGCAAGCTGGCGCCCATGGAGCCGGCTCCCTCTCTCCTGTCTCACGTGTAAGCCAGAACAGTGCGATATCGAGAGCACGCTGACGCCCATGGAGCCGGCTCCCTCTCTCCTGTCTCACACGTAAGCCTGGGCAGTGCGATATGGAGAGCAAGCTGACGCCCATGGAGCCGGCTCCCTTCTCCTGTCTCACACGTAAGCCAGGGCAGTGCGATACGGAGAGCAAGCTGACGCCCATGGAGCCGGCTCCCTCTCTCCTGTCTCACACGTAATCCAGGACAGTGCGATATGGAGAGCAAGCTGATGCCTATGGAGCCGGCTCCCTCTCTCCTGTCTCACACGTAAGCCAGGGCAGTGCGATATGGAGAGCAAGCTGACGGCCATGGAGCCGGCTCCCTCTCTCCTGTCTCACACGTAAACCAGGGCAGTGCGATATGGAGAGCAAGCTGACGCCCATGGAGCCGGCTCCCTCTCTCCTGTCTCACACGTAAACCAGTGTAGTGTGATACGGAGAGCAAGCTGACGCCCATGGAGCCGGCTCCCTCTCTCCTGTCTCACACGTAAGCCAGGGCAGTGCGATATGGAGAGCAAGCTGACGCCCATGGAGCCGGCTCCCTCTCTCCTGTCTCACAGGTAAGCCAGGGTAGTGCGATATGGAGAGAAAGCTGACGCCCATGGAGCCGGCTCCCTCTCTCCTGTCTCACACGTAAACCAGGGCAGTGTTATATGAAGAGCAAGCTGACGCCCATGGAGCCGGCTCCCTCTCTGCTGTCTCACACGTAAACCAGGGCAGTGTTATATGGAGAGCAAGCTGATGCCTATGGAGCCGGCTCCCTCTCTCCTGTCTCACACGTAAGCCAGGGCAGTGCGATATGGAGAGCAAGCTGACGCCCATGGAGCCGGCTCCCTCTCTCCTGTCTCACACGTAAACCAGGGCAGTGCGATATGGAGAGCAAGCTGACGCCCATGGAGCCGGCTCCCTCTCTCCTGTCTCACACGTAAACCAGTGTAGTGCGATACGGAGAGCAAGCTGACGCCCATGGAGCCGGCTCCCTCTCTCCTGTCTCATACGTAATCCAGGGCAGTGCGATATGGAGAGCAAGCTGACGCCCATGGAGCCGGCTCCCTCTCTCCTGTCTCACAGGTAAGCCAGGGCAGTGCGATATGGAGAGAAAGCTGACGCCCATGGAGCCGGCTCCCTCTCTCCTGTCTCACACGTAAGCCAGGGCAGTGCGATATGGAGAGCAAGCTGACACGCATGGAGCCGGCTCACTCTCCCCTGTCTCACACGTAAGCCAGGGCAGTGCGATATGGAGAGCAAGCTGACGCCAATGGAGCCGGCTCCCTCTCTCCTGTCTCACACGTAAGCCAGGGCAGTGCGATAAGGAGAGCAAGCTGACGCCCATGGAGCCGGCTCCCTCTCTCCTGTCTCACACGTAAGCCAGGGCAGTGAGATACGGAGAGCAAGCTGACGCCCATGGAGCCGGCTCGCTCTCTCCTGTCTGACAGGTAAGCCAGGGCAGTGCGATACGGAGAGCAAGCTGACGCTCATGGAGCCGGCTCCCTCTCTCCTGTCTCACACGTAAGCCAGGGCAGTGCGATATGGAGAGCAAGCTGACGCCCATGGAGCCGGCTCCCTCTCTCCTGTCTCACACGTAAGCCAGGGCAGTGCGATATGGAGAGCAAGCTGACGCCCATGGAGCCGGCTCCCTCTCTCCTGTCTCACACGTAAGCCAGGACAGTGCGATACGGAGAGCAAGCTGACGCTCATGGAGCCGGCTCGCTCTCTCCTGTCTCACACGTAAGCCAGGGCAGTGCGATATGGAGAGCAAGCTGTCTCCAATGGAGCCGGCTCCCTCTCTCCTGTCTCACACGTAATCCAGGACAGTGCGATATGGAGAGCAAGCTGTCTCCAATGGAGCCGGCTCCCTCTCTCCTGTCTCACACGTAAGCCAGGGCAGTGCGATATGGAGAGCAAGCTGACACCCATGGAGCCGGCTCTCTCTCTCCTGTCTCACACGTAAGCCAGGACAGTGCGATACGGAGAGCAAGCTGATGCCTATGGAGCCGGCTCCCTCTCTCCTGTCTCACACGTAAGCCAGGGCAGTGAGATACGGAGAGCAAGCTGACGCCCATGGAGCTGGCTTACTCTCTCCTGTCTCACACGTAAGCCAGACAGTGCGATACTGAGAGCAAGCTGACGCCCATGGAGCCGGCTCCCTCTCTCCTGTCTCACACGTAAGCCAGGGCAGTGCGATATGGAGAGCAAGCTGACGCCCATGGAGTCGGCTCCCTCTCTCCTGTCTCAAACGTAAGCCAGGGTAGTGCGATATGGAGAGCAAGCTGACGCCCATGGAGTCGGCTCCCTCTCTCCTGTCTCACAAGTAAGCCAGGGCAGTGCGATATGGAGAGCAAGCTGACGCCCATGGAGTCGGCTCCCTCTCTCCTGTCTCACACGTAAGCCAGGGCAGTGCGATACGGAGAGCAAGCTGACGCCAATGGAGCCGGCACTCTCTCTCCTGTCTCACACTTATTCCAGGGCAGTACGATATGGAGAGCAAGCTGACGCGCATGGAGCCGGATCCCTCCCTCCTGTCTCACACGTAAGCCAGGGCAGTACGATACAGAGAGCAAGCTGGCGCCCATGGAGCCGGCTCCCTCTCTCCTGTCTCACACGTAAGCCAGGGCAGAGTGATATGGAGAGCAAGCTGACGCCCATGGAGCCGGCTCCCTCTCTCCTGTCTCACGTGTAAGCCAGAACAGTGCGATATCGAGAGCACGCTGACGCCCATGGAGCCGGCTCCCTCTCTCCTGTCTCACACGTAAGCCTGGGCAGTGCGATATGGAGAGCAAGCTGACGCCCATGGAGCCGGCTCCCTTCTCCTGTCTCACACGTAAGCCAGGGCAGTGCGATACGGAGAGCAAGCTGACGCCCATGGAGCCGGCTCCCTCTCTCCTGTCTCACACGTAATCCAGGACAGTGCGATATGGAGAGCAAGCTGATGCCTATGGAGCCGGCTCCCTCTCTCCTGTCTCACACGTAAGCCAGGGCAGTGCGATATGGAGAGCAAGCTGACGGCCATGGAGCCGGCTCCCTCTCTCCTGTCTCACACGTAAACCAGGGCAGTGCGATATGGAGAGCAAGCTGACGCCCATGGAGCCGGCTCCCTCTCTCCTGTCTCACACGTAAACCAGTGTAGTGTGATACGGAGAGCAAGCTGACGCCCATGGAGCCGGCTCCCTCTCTCCTGTCTCACACGTAAGCCAGGGCAGTGCGATATGGAGAGCAAGCTGACGCCCATGGAGCCGGCTCCCTCTCTCCTGTCTCACAGGTAAGCCAGGGTAGTGCGATATGGAGAGAAAGCTGACGCCCATGGAGCCGGCTCCCTCTCTCCTGTCTCACACGTAAGTCAGGGCAGTGCGATATGGAGAGCAAGCTGACACGCATGGAGCCGGCTCACTCTCCCCTGTCTCACACGTAAGCCAGGGCAGTGCGATATGGAGAGCAAGCTGACGCCCATGGAGCCGGCTCCCTCTCTCCTGTCTCACACGTAAGCCAGGGCAGTGCGATATGGAGAGCAAGCTGACGCCCATGGAGCCGGCTCCCTTCTCCTGTCTCACACGTAAGCCAGGGCAGTGAGATACGGAGAGCAAGCTGACGCCCATGGAGCCGGCTCGCTCTCTCCTGTCTGACAGGTAAGCCAGGGCAGTGCGATACGGAGAGCAAGCTGACGCTCATGGAGCCGGCTCCCTCTCTCCTGTCTCACACGTAAGCCAGGGCTGTGCGATACGGAGAGCATGCTGACGCCCATGGGGCCGGCTCCCTCTCTCCTGTCTCACACGTAAGCCAGGGCAGTGAGATATGGAGAGCAAGCTGACGCCCATGGGGCCGGCTCCCTCTCTCCTGTCTCACACGTAAGCCAGGACAGTGCGATACGGAGAGCAAGCTGACACCCATGGAGCCGGCTCCCTCTCTCCTGTCTCACACGTAAGCCAGGGCAGTGCGATACGGAGAGCAAGCTGACGCCCATGGAGCCGGCTCCCTCTCTCCTGTCTCACACGTAATCCAGGACAGTGCGATACGGAGAGCAAGCTGTCTCCAATGGAGCCGGCTCCCTCTCTCCTGTCTCACACGTAAGCCAGGACAGTGCGATATAGAGAGGAAGCTGTCTCCAATGGAGCCGGCTCCCTCTCTCCTGTCTCACACGTAATCCAGGGCAGTGCGATATGGAGAGCAAGCTGACGCCCATGGAGCCGGCTCCCTCTCTCCTGTCTCACACGTAAACCAGGGCAGTGCGATTTGGAGAGCAAGCTGACGCCCATGGAGCCGGCTCCCTCTCTCCTGTCTCACACGTAAACCAGTGTAGTGCGATACGGAGAGCAAGCTGACGCCCATGGAGCCGGCTCCCTCTCTCCTGTCTCATACGTAATACAGGGCAGTGCGATATGGAGAGCAAGCTGACGCCCATGGAGCCGGCTCCCTCTCTCCTGTCTCACAGGTAAGCCAGGGCAGTGCGATATGGAGAGAAAGCTGACTCCCATGGAGCCGGCTCCCTCTCTCCTGTCTCACACGTAAGCCAGGGCAGTGCGATATGGAGAGCAAGCTGACACGCATGGAGCCGGCTCACTCTCCCCTGTCTCACACGTAAGCCAGGGCAGTGCGATATGGAGAGCAAGCTGACGCCAATGGAGCCGGCTCCCTCTCTCCTGTCTCACACGTAAGCCAGGGCAGTGCGATATGGAGAGCAAGCTGACGCCCATGGAGCCGGCTCCCTCTCTCCTGTCTCACACGTAAGCCAGGACAGTGCGATACGGAGAGCAAGCTGACGCTCATGGAGCCGGCTCGCTCTCTCGGGTCTCACACGAAAGCCAGGGCAGTGCGATATGGAGAGCAAGCTGTCTCCAATGGAGCCGGCTCCCTCTCTCCTGTCTCACACGTAATCCAGGACAGTGCGATATGGAGAGCAAGCTGTCTCCAATGGAGCCGGCTCCCTCTCTCCTGTCTCACACGTAAGCCAGGGCAGTGCGATATGGAGAGCAAGCTGACGCCCATGGAGCCGGCTCCCTCTCTCCTGTCTCACACGTAAACCAGGGCAGTGTGATATGGAGAACAAGCTGACGCCCATGGAGCCGGCTCCCTCTCTCCTGTCTCACACGTAAGCCTGGGCAGTGCGATATGGAGAGCAAGCTGACGCCCATGGAGACGGCTCCCTCTCTCCTGTCACACACGTAAGCCAGGGCAGTGCGATATGGAGAGCAAGCTGACGCCCATGGATCCGGCTCCCTCTCTCCTGTCTCACACGTAAGCCTGGGGAGTGTGATATGGAGAGCAAGCTGACGCCCATGGAGACGGCTCCCTCTCTCCTGTCTCACACGTAAGCCTGGGCAGTGCGATATGGAGAGCAAGCTGACGCCCATGGAGCCGGCTCCCTCTCTCCTGTCTCACACGTAAGCCAGGGCAGTGCGATACGGAGAGCAAGCTGACACGCATGGAGCCGGCTCACTCTCTCCTGTCTCACACGTAAGCCAGGACAGTGCGATATGGAGAGAAAGCTGACGCCCATGGAGCCGGCTCCCTCTCTCATGTCTCACACGTAAGCCAGGACAGTGCGATATGGAGAGCAAGCTAACGCCGATGGAGCCGGCTCCCTCTCTCCTGTCTCACACGTAAGCCAGGGCAGTGCGATATGGAGAGCAAGCTGACGCCCATGGAGCCGGCTCCCTCTCTCCTGTCTGACGTGTAAGCCAGGGCAGTGCGATATGGAGAGCAAGCTGTCTCCAATGGATCCGGCTCCCTCTCTCCTGTCTCACACGTAAGCCAGGGCAGTACGATATGGAGAGCAAGCTGACGCCCATGGAGCCGGCTCCCTCACTCCTGTCTCACACGTAAGCCAGGGCAGTGCGATACGGAGAGCAAGCTGACGCCCATGGAGCCGGCTCCCTCTCTCCTGTCTCACACGTAATCCAGGACAGTGCGATATGGAGAGCAAGCTGTCTCCAATGGAGCCGGCTCCCTCTCTCCTGTCTCACACCTAAGCCAGGAGAGTGCGATATAGAGAGGAAGCTGTCTCCAATGGAGCCGGCTCCCTCTCTCCTGTCTCACACGTAAGCCAGGGCAGTGCGATATGGAGAGCAAGCTGACGCCCATGGAGCCGGCTCCCTCTCTCCTGTCTCACACGTAAAGCAGGGCAGTGCGATACGGAGAGCAAGATGACGCTCATGGAGCCGGCTCCCTCTCTCCTGTCTCACATGTAAGCCAGGGCAGTGAGATACGGAGAGCAAGCTGACGCCCATGGAGACGGCTCCCTCTCTCCTGTCTCACACGTAAACCAGGACAGAGCGATGTGGAGAGTAAGCTGACGCCCATAGAGCCGGCTCACTATCTCCTGTCTCACACGTAAACCAGGGCAGTGTTATATGGAGAGCAAGCTGATGCCTATGGAGCCGGCTCCCTCTCTCCTGTCTCACACGTAAGCCAGGGCAGTGCGATATGGAGAGCAAGCTGACGCCCATGGAGCCGGCTCCCTCTCTCCTGTCTCACACGTAAACCAGGGCAGTGCGATATGGAGAGCAAGCTGACGCCCATGGAGCCGGCTCCCTCTCTCCTGTCTCACACGTAAACCAGTGTAGTGCGATACGGAGAGCAAGCTGACGCCCATGGAGCCGGCTCCCTCTCTCCTGTCTCACACGTAAGCCAGGGCAGTGCGATATGGAGAGCAAGCTGACGCCCATGGAGCCGGCTCCCTCTCTCCTGTCTCACACGTAAGCCAGGGCAGTGCGATATGGAGAGCAAGCTGACGCCCATGGAGCCGGCTCCCTTCTCCTGTCTCACACGTAAGCCAGGGCAGTGAGATACGGAGAGCAAGCTGACGCCCATGGAGCCGGCTCGCTCTCTCCTGTCTGACAGGTAAGCCAGGGCAGTGCGATACGGAGAGCAAGCTGACGCTCATGGAGCCGGCTCCTTCTCTCCTGTCTCACACGTAAGCCAGGGCAGTGCGATATGGAGAGCAAGCTGACGCCCATGGAGCCGGCTCCCTCTCTCCTGTCTCACACGTAAGCCAGGGCAGTGAGATATGGAGAGCAAGCTGACGCCCATGGGGCCGGCTCCCTCTCTCCTGTCTCACACGTAAGCCAGGACAGTGCGATACGGAGAGCAAGCTGACACCCATGGAGCCGGCTCCCTCTCTCCTGTCTCACACGTAAGCCAGGGCAGTGCGATACGGAGAGCAAGCTGACGCCCATGGAGCCGGCTCCCTCTCTCCTGTCTCACACGTAATCCAGGACAGTGCGATACGGAGAGCAAGCTGTCTCCAATGGAGCCGGCTCCCTCTCTCCTGTCTCACACGTAAGCCAGGACAGTGCGATATAGAGAGGAAGCTGTCTCCAATGGAGCCGGCTCCCTCTCTCCTGTCTCACACGTAAGCCAGGGCAGTGCGATATGGAGAGGAAGCTGACGCCCATGGAGCCGGCTCCCTCTCTCCTGTCTCACACGTAAGCCAGGGCAGTGCGATATGGAGAGCAAGCTGACGCCCATGGAGCCGGCTCCCTCTCTCCTGTCTCACACGTAAGCCAGGGCAGTGCGATATGGAGAGCAAACTGACACCCATGGAGCCGGCTCCCTCTCTCCTGTCTCACACGTAAGCCAGGGCAGTGCGATATGGAGAGCAAGCTGACGCCCATGGAGACGGCTCCCTCTCTCCTGTCTCACACGTAAGCCAGGACAGTGCGATACGGAGAGCAAGCTGACACGCATGGAGCCGGCTCCCTCTCTGCTGTCTCACACGTAAGCCAGTGCAGTGAGATGTGGAGAGCAAGCTGACGCCCATGGAGCCGGCTCCCTCTCTCCTGTCTCACACGTAAGCCAGGGCAGTGCGATGTGGAGAGCAAGCTGACGCCCATGGAGCCGGCTCCCTCTCTCCTGTCTCACACGTAAGCCAGGGCAGTGAGATATGGAGAGCAAGCTGACGCCCATGGGGCCGGCTCCCTCTCTCCTGTCTCACACGTAAGCCAGGACAGTGCGATACGGAGAGCAAGCTGACACCCATGAGGCCGGCTCCCTCTCTCCTGTCTCACACGTAAGCCAGGGCAGTGCGATACGGAGAGCAAGCTGACGCCCATGGAGCCGGCTCCCTCTCTCCTGTCTCACACGTAATCCAGGACAGTGCGATATGGAGAGCAAGCTGTCTCCAATGGAGCCGGCTCCCTCTCTCCTGTCTCACACGTAAGCCAGGACAGTGCGATATAGAGAGGAAGCTGTCTCCAATGGAGCCGGCTCCCTCTCTCCTGTCTCACACGTAAGCCAGGGCAGTGCGATATGGAGAGCAAGCTGACGCCCATGGAGCCGGCTCCCTCTCTCCTGTCTCACACGTAAACCAGGGCAGTGCGATACGGAGAGCAAGATGACGCTCATGGAGCCGGCTCCCTCTCTCCTGTCTCACATGTAAGCCAGGGCAGTGAGATACGGAGAGCAAGCTGACGCCCATGGAGACGGCTCCCTCTCTCCTGTCTCACACGTAAACAAGGGCAGTGTTATATGGAGAGCAAGCTGACGCCCATGGAGCCGGCTCCCTCTCTGCTGTCTCACACGTAAACCAGGGCAGTGTTATATGGAGAGCAAGCTGATGCCTATGGAGCCGGCTCCCTCTCTCCTGTCTCACACGTAAGCCAGGGTAGTGCGATATGGAGAGCAAGCTGACGCCCATGGAGCCGGCTCCCTCTCTCCTGTCTCACACGTAAACCAGGGCAGTGCGATATGGAGAGCAAGCTGACGCCCATGGAGCCGGCTCCCTCTCTCCTGTCTCACACGTAAACCAGTGTAGTGCGATACGGAGAGCAAGCTGACGCCCATGGAGCCGGCTCCCTCTCTCCTGTCTCATACGTAATCCAGGGCAGTGCGATATGGAGAGCAAGCTGACGCCCATGGAGCCGGCTCCCTCTCTCCTGTCTCACAGGTAAGCCAGGGCAGTGCGATATGGAGAGAAAGCTGACGCCCATGGAGCCGGCTCCCTCTCTCCTGTCTCACACGTAAGCCAGGGCAGTGCGATATGGAGAGCAAGCTGACACGCATGGAGCCGGCTCACTCTCCCCTGTCTCACACGTAAGCCAGGGCAGTGCGATATGGAGAGCAAGCTGACGCCAATGGAGCCGGCTCCCTCTCTCCTGTCTCACACGTAAGCCAGGGCAGTGCGATAAGGAGAGCAAGCTGACGCCCATGGAGCCGGCTCCCTCTCTCCTGTCTCACACGTAAGCCAGGGCAGTGAGATACGGAGAGCAAGCTGACGCCCATGGAGCCGGCTCGCTCTCTCCTGTCACACACGTAAGCCAGGGCAGTACGATACGGAGAGCAAGCTGACACGCATGGAGCCGGCTCACTCTCTCCTGTCTCACACGTAAGCCAGGACAGTGCGATATGGAGAGAAAGCTGACGCCCATGGAGCCGGCTCCCTCTCTCATGTCTCACACGTAAGCCAGGACAGTGCGATATGGAGAGCAAGCTAACGCCGATGGAGCCGGCTCCCTCTCTCCTGTCTCACACGTAAGCCAGGGCAGTGCGATATGGAGAGCAAGCTGACGCCCATGGAGCCGGCTCCCTCTCTCCTGTCTGACGTGTAAGCCAGGGCAGTGCGATATGGAGAGCAAGCTGTCTCCAATGGATCCGGCTCCCTCTCTCCTGTCTCACACGTAAGCCAGGGCAGTACGATATGGAGAGCAAGCTGACGCCCATGGAGCCGGCTCCCTCACTCCTGTCTCACACGTAAGCCAGGGCAGTGCGATACGGAGAGCAAGCTGACGCCCATGGAGCCGGCTCCCTCTCTCCTGTCTCACACGTAATCCAGGACAGTGCGATATGGAGAGCAAGCTGTCTCCAATGGAGCCGGCTCCCTCTCTCCTGTCTCACACGTAAGCCAGGAGAGTGCGATATAGAGAGGAAGCTGTCTCCAATGGAGCCGGCTCCCTCTCTCCTGTCTCACACGTAAGCCAGGGCAGTGCGATATGGAGAGCAAGCTGACGCCCATGGAGCCGGCTCCCTCTCTCCTGTCTCACACGTAAAGCAGGGCAGTGCGATACGGAGAGCAAGATGACGCTCATGGAGCCGGCTCCCTCTCTCCTGTCTCACATGTAAGCCAGGGCAGTGAGATACGGAGAGCAAGCTGACGCCCATGGAGACGGCTCCCTCTCTCCTGTCTCACACGTAAACCAGGACAGAGCGATGTGGAGAGTAAGCTGACGCCCATAGAGACGGCTCACTATCTCCTGTCTCACACGTAAACCAGGGCAGTGTTATATGGAGAGCAAGCTGATGCCTATGGAGCCGGCTCCCTCTCTCCTGTCTCACACGTAAGCCAGGGCAGTGCGATATGGAGAGCAAGCTGACGCCCATGGAGCCGGCTCCCTCTCTCCTGTCTCACACGTAAACCTTGGCAGTGCGATATGGAGAGCAAGCTGACGCCCATGGAGCCGGCTCCCTCTCTCCTGTCTCACACGTAAACCAGTGTAGTGCGATACGGAGAGCAAGCTGACGCCCATGGAGCCGGCTCCCTCTCTCCTGTCTCACACGTAAGCCAGGGCAGTGCGATATGGAGAGCAAGCTGACGCCCATGGAGCCGGCTCCCTCTCTCCTGTCTCACACGTAAGCCAGGGCAGTGCGATATGGAGAGCAAGCTGACGCCCATGGAGCCGGCTCCCTTCTCCTGTCTCACACGTAAGCCAGGGCAGTGAGATACGGAGAGCAAGCTGACGCCCATGGAGCCGGCTCGCTCTCTCCTGTCTGACAGGTAAGCCAGGGCAGTGCGATACGGAGAGCAAGCTGACGCTCATGGAGCCGGCTCCTTCTCTCCTGTCTCACACGTAAGCCAGGGCAGTGCGATATGGAGAGCAAGCTGACGCCCATGGAGCCGGCTCCCTCTCTCCTGTCTCACACGTAAGCCAGGGCAGTGAGATATGGAGAGCAAGCTGACGCCCATGGGGCCGGCTCCCTCTCTCCTGTCTCACACGTAAGCCAGGACAGTGCGATACGGAGAGCAAGCTGACACCCATGGAGCCGGCTCCCTCTCTCCTGTCTCACACGTAAGCCAGGGCAGTGCGATACGGAGAGCAAGCTGACGCCCATGGAGCCGGCTCCCTCTCTCCTGTTTCACACGTAATCCAGGACAGTGCGATATGGAGAGCAAGCTGTCTCCAATGGAGCCGGCTCCCTCTCTCCTGTCTCACACGTAAGCCAGGACAGTGCGATATAGAGAGGAAGCTGTCTCCAATGGAGCCGGCTCCCTCTCTCCTGTCTCACACGTAAGCCAGGGCAGTGCGATATGGAGAGGAAGCTGACGCCCATGGAGCCGGCTCCCTCTCTCCTGTCTCACACGTAAGCCAGGGCAGTGCGATATGGAGAGCAAGCTGACGCCCATGGAGCCGGCTCCCTCTCTCCTGTCTCACACGTAAGCCAGGACAGTGCGATACGGAGAGCAAGCTGACACGCATGGAGCCGGCTCCCTCTCTCCTGTCTCACACGTAAGCCAGTGCAGTGAGATGTGGAGAGCAAGCTGACGCCCATGGAGCCGGCTCCCTCTCTCCTGTCTCACACGTAAGCCAGGGCAGTGCGATGTGGAGAGCAAGCTGACGCCCATGGAGCCGGCTCCCTGTCTCCTGTCTCACACGTAAGCCAGGGCAGTGAGATATGGAGAGCAAGCTGACGCCCATGGGGCCGGCTCCCTCTCTCCTGTCTCACACGTAAGCCAGGACAGTGCGATACGGAGAGCAAGCTGACACCCATGAGGCCGGCTCCCTCTCTCCTGTCTCACACGTAAGCCAGGGCAGTGCGATACGGAGAGCAAGCTGACGCCCATGGAGCCGGCTCCCTCTCTCCTGTCTCACACGTAATCCAGGACAGTGCGATATGGAGAGCAAGCTGTCTCCAATGGAGCCGGCTCCCTCTCTCCTGTCTCACACGTAAGCCAGGACAGTGCGATATAGAGAGGAAGCTGTCTCCAATGGAGCCGGCTCCCTCTCTCCTGTCTCACACGTAAGCCAGGGCAGTGCGATATGGAGAGCAAGCTGACGCCCATGGAGCCGGCTCCCTCTCTCCTGTCTCACACGTAAACCAGGGCAGTGCGATACGGAGAGCAAGATGACGCTCATGGAGCCGGCTCCCTCTCTCCTGTCTCACATGTAAGCCAGGGCAGTGAGATACGGAGAGCAAGCTGACGCCCATGGAGACGGCTCCCTCTCTCCTGTCTCACACGTAAACCAGGGCAGTGTTATATGGAGAGCAAGCTGACGCCCATGGAGCCGGCTCCCTCTCTGCTGTCTCACACGTAAACCAGGGCAGTGTTATATGGAGAGCAAGCTGATGCCTATGGAGCCGGCTCCCTCTCTCCTGTCTCACACGTAAGCCAGGGCAGTGCGATATGGAGAGCAAGCTGACGCCCATGGAGCCGGCTCCCTCTCTCCTGTCTCACACGTAAACCAGGGCAGTGCGATATGGAGAGCAAGCTGACGCCCATGGAGCCGGCTCCCTCTCTCCTGTCTCACACGTAAACCAGTGTAGTGCGATACGGAGAGCAAGCTGACGCCCATGGAGCCGGCTCCCTCTCTCCTGTCTCATACGTAATCCAGGGCAGTGCGATATGGAGAGCAAGCTGACGCCCATGGAGCCGGCTCCCTCTCTCCTGTCTCACAGGTAAGCCAGGGCAGTGCGATATGGAGAGAAAGCTGACGCCCATGGAGCCGGCTCCCTCTCTCCTGTCTCACACGTAAGCCAGGGCAGTGCGATATGGAGAGCAAGCTGACACGCATGGAGCCGGCTCACTCTCCCCTGTCTCACACGTAAGCTAGGGCAGTGCGATATGGAGAGCAAGCTGACGCCAATGGAGCCGGCTCCCTCTCTCCTGTCTCACACGTAAGCCAGGGCAGTGCGATAAGGAGAGCAAGCTGACGCCCATGGAGCCGGCTCCCTCTCTCCTGTCTCACACGTAAGCCAGGGCAGTGAGATACGGAGAGCAAGCTGACGCCCATGGAGCCGGCTCGCTCTCTCCTGTCTGACAGGTAAGCCAGGGCAGTGCGATACGGAGAGCAAGCTGACGCTCATGGAGCCGGCTCCCTCTCTCCTGTCTCACACGTAAGCCAGGGCAGTGCGATATGGAGAGCAAGCTGACGCCCATGGAGCCTGCTCCCTCTCTCCTGTCTCACACGTAAGCCAGGGCAGTGCGATATGGAGAGCAAGCTGACGCCCATGGAGCCGGCTCCCTCTCTCCTGTCTCACACGTAAGCCAGGACAGTGCGATACGGAGAGCAAGCTGACGCTCATGGAGCCGGCTCGCTCTCTCCTGTCTCACACGTAAGCCAGGGCAGTGCGATATGGAGAGCAAGCTGACGCCCATGGAGCCGGCTCCCTCTCTCCTGTCTCACACGTAAGCCAGGGCAGTGCGATATGGAGAGCAAGCTGACGCCCATGGAGCCGGCTCCCTCTCTCCTGTCTCACACGTAAGCCAGGGCAGTGAGATATGGAGAGCAAGCTGACGCCCATGGGGCCGGCTCCCTCTCTCCTGTCTCACACGTAAGCCAGGACAGTGCGATACGGAGAGCAAGCTGACACCCATGAGGCCGGCTCCCTCTCTCCTGTCTCACACGTAAGCCAGGGCAGTGCGATACGGAGAGCAAGCTGACGCCCATGGAGCCGGCTCCCTCTCTCCTGTCTCACACGTAAGCCAGACAGTGCGATACTGAGAGCAAGCTGACGCCCATGGAGCCGGCTCCCTCTCTCCTGTCTCACACGTAAGCCAGGACAGTGCGATACGGAGAGCAAGCTGACACGCATGGAGCCGGCTCCCTCTCTCCTGTCTCACACGTAAGCCAGTGCAGTGAGATGTGGAGAGCAAGCTGACGCCCATGGAGCCGGCTCCCTCTCTCCTGTCTCACACGTAAGCCAGGGCAGTGCGATGTGGAGAGCAAGCTGACGCCCATGGAGCCGGCTCCCTGTCTCCTGTCTCACACGTAAGCCAGGGCAGTGAGATATGGAGAGCAAGCTGACGCCCATGGGGCCGGCTCCCTCTCTCCTGTCTCACACGTAAGCCAGGACAGTGCGATACGGAGAGCAAGCTGACACCCATGAGGCCGGCTCCCTCTCTCCTGTCTCACACGTAAGCCAGGGCAGTGCGATACGGAGAGCAAGCTGACGCCCATGGAGCCGGCTCCCTCTCTCCTGTCTCACACGTAATCCAGGACAGTGCGATATGGAGAGCAAGCTGTCTCCAATGGAGCCGGCTCCCTCTCTCCTGTCTCACACGTAAGCCAGGACAGTGCGATATAGAGAGGAAGCTGTCTCCAATGGAGCCGGCTCCCTCTCTCCTGTCTCACACGTAAGCCAGGGCAGTGCGATATGGAGAGCAAGCTGACGCCCATGGAGCCGGCTCCCTCTCTCCTGTCTCACACGTAAACCAGGGCAGTGCGATACGGAGAGCAAGATGACGCTCATGGAGCCGGCTCCCTCTCTCCTGTCTCACATGTAAGCCAGGGCAGTGAGATACGGAGAGCAAGCTGACGCCCATGGAGACGGCTCCCTCTCTCCTGTCTCACACGTAAACCAGGGCAGTGTTATATGGAGAGCAAGCTGACGCCCATGGAGCCGGCTCCCTCTCTGCTGTCTCACACGTAAACCAGGGCAGAGTTATATGGAGAGCAAGCTGATGCCTATGGAGCCGGCTCCCTCTCTCCTGTCTCACACGTAAGCCAGGGCAGTGCGATATGGAGAGCAAGCTGACGCCCATGGAGCCGGCTCCCTCTCTCCTGTCTCACACGTAAACCAGGGCAGTGCGATATGGAGAGCAAGCTGACGCCCATGGAGCCGGCTCCCTCTCTCCTGTCTCACACGTAAACCAGTGTAGTGCGATACGGAGAGCAAGCTGACGCCCATGGAGCCGGCTCCCTCTCTCCTGTCTCATACGTAATCCAGGGCAGTGCGATATGGAGAGCAAGCTGACGCCCATGGAGCCGGCTCCCTCTCTCCTGTCTCACAGGTAAGCCAGGGCAGTGCGATATGGAGAGAAAGCTGACGCCCATGGAGCCGGCTCCCTCTCTCCTGTCTCACACGTAAGCCAGGGCAGTGCGATATGGAGAGCAAGCTGACACGCATGGAGCCGGCTCACTCTCCCCTGTCTCACACGTAAGCTAGGGCAGTGCGATATGGAGAGCAAGCTGACGCCAATGGAGCCGGCTCCCTCTCTCCTGTCTCACACGTAAGCCAGGGCAGTGCGATAAGGAGAGCAAGCTGACGCCCATGGAGCCGGCTCCCTCTCTCCTGTCTCACACGTAAGCCAGGGCAGTGAGATACGGAGAGCAAGCTGACGCCCATGGAGCCGGCTCGCTCTCTCCTGTCTGACAGGTAAGCCAGGGCAGTGCGATACGGAGAGCAAGCTGACGCTCATGGAGCCGGCTCCCTCTCTCCTGTCTCACACGTAAGCCAGGGCAGTGCGATATGGAGAGCAAGCTGACGCCCATGGAGCCTGCTCCCTCTCTCCTGTCTCACACGTAAGCCAGGGCAGTGCGATATGGAGAGCAAGCTGACGCCCATGGAGCCGGCTCCCTCTCTCCTGTCTCACACGTAAGCCAGGACAGTGCGATACGGAGAGCAAGCTGACGCTCATGGAGCCGGCTCGCTCTCTCCTGTCTCACACGTAAGCCAGGGCAGTGCGATATGGAGAGCAAGCTGACGCCCATGGAGCCGGCTCCCTCTCTCCTGTCTCACACGTAAGCCAGGGCAGTGCGATATGGAGAGCAAGCTGACGCCCATGGAGCCGGCTCCCTCTCTCCTGTCTCACACGTAAGCCAGGGCAGTGAGATATGGAGAGCAAGCTGACGCCCATGGGGCCGGCTCCCTCTCTCCTGTCTCACACGTAAGCCAGGACAGTGCGATACGGAGAGCAAGCTGACACCCATGAGGCCGGCTCCCTCTCTCCTGTCTCACACGTAAGCCAGGGCAGTGCGATACGGAGAGCAAGCTGACGCCCATGGAGCCGGCTCCCTCTCTCCTGTCTCACACGTAAGCCAGACAGTGCGATACTGAGAGCAAGCTGACGCCCATGGAGCCGGCTCCCTCTCTCCTGTCTCACACGTAAGCCAGGGCAGTGCGATATGGAGAGCAAGCTGACGCCCATGGAGTCGGCTCCCTCTCTCCTGTCTCACACGTAAGCCAGGGCAGTGCGATACGGAGAGTAAGCTGACGCCAATGGAGCCGGGACTCTCTCTCCTGTCTCACACTTATTCCAGGGCAGTACGATATGGAGAGCAAGCTGACGCGCATGGAGCCGGCTCCCTCCCTCCTGTCTCACACGTAAGCCAGGGCAGTACGATACAGAGAGCAAGCTGGCGCCCATGGAGCCGGCTCCCTCTCTCCTGTCTCACACGTAAGCCAGGGCAGAGTGATATGGAGAGCAAGCTGACGCCCATGGAGCCGGCTCCCTCTCTCCTGTCTCACGTGTAAGCCAGAACAGTGCGATATCGAGAGCACGCTGACGCCCATGGAGCCGGCTCCCTCTCTCCTGTCTCACACGTAAGCCTGGGCAGTGCGATATGGAGAGCAAGCTGACGCCCATGGAGACGGCTCCCTCTCTCCTGTCACACACGTAAGCCAGTGCAGTGCGATATGGAGAGCAAGCTGACGCCCATGGAGCCGGCTCCCTTCTCCTGTCTCACACGTAAGCCAGGGCAGTGCGATACGGAGAGCAAGCTGACGCCCATGGAGCCGGCTCCCTCTCTCCTGTCTCACACGTAATCCAGGACAGTGTGATATGGAGAGCAAGCTGTCTCCAATGGAGCCGGCTCCCTCTCTCCTGTCTCACACGTATGCCAGGACAGTGCGATATAGAGAGGAAGCTGTCTCCAATGGAGCCGGCTCCCTCTCTCCTGTCTCAGACGTAAGCCAGGGCAGTGCGATATGGAGAGCAAGCTGACGCCCATGGAGCCGGCTCCCTCTCTCCTGTCTCACACGTAAGCCAGGGCAGTGCGATATGGAGAGCAAGCTGACGCCCATGGAGCCGGCTCCCTCTCTCCTGTCTCACACGTAAGCCAGGGCAGTGCGATATGGAGAGCAAACTGACACCCATGGAGCCGGCTCCCTCTCTCCTGTCTCACACGTAAGCCAGGGCAGTGCGATATGGAGAGCAAGCTGACGCCCATGGAGACGGCTCCCTCTCTCCTGTCTCACACGTAAGCCAGGACAGTGCGATACGGAGAGCAAGCTGACACGCATGGAGCCGGCTCCCTCTCTCCTGTCTCACACGTAAGCCAGTGCAGTGAGATGTGGAGAGCAAGCTGACACCCATGGAGCCGGCTCCCTCTCTCCTGTCTCACACGTAAGCCAGGGCAGTGCGATGTGGAGAGCAAGCTGACGCCCATGGAGCCGGCTCCCTCTCTCCTGTCTCACACGTAAGCCAGGGCAGTGAGATATGGAGAGCAAGCTGACGCCCATGGGGCCGGCTCCCTCTCTCCTGTCTCACACGTAAGCCAGGACAGTGCGATACGGAGAGCAAGCTGACACCCATGAGGCCGGCTCCCTCTCTCCTGTCTCACACGTAAGCCAGGGCAGTGCGATACGGAGAGCAAGCTGACGCCCATGGAGCCGGCTCCCTCTCTCCTGTCTCACACGTGAGCCAGGGCAGTGAGATACGGAGAGCAAGCTGACGCCCATGGAGCCGGCTCGCTCTCTCCTGTCTGACAGGTAAGCCAGGGCAGTGCGATACGGAGAGCAAGCTGACGCTCATGGAGCCGGCTCCCTCTCTCCTGTCTCACACGTAAGCCAGGGCAGTGCGATATGGAGAGCAAGCTGACGCCCATGGAGCCGGCTCCCTCTCTCCTGTCTCACACGTAAGCCAGGGCAGTGCGATATGGAGAGCAAGCTGACGCCCATGGAGCCGGCTCCCTCTCTCCTGTCTCACATGTAAGCCAGGACAGTGCGATACGGAGAGCAAGCTGACGCTCATGGAGCCGGCTCGCTCTCTCCTGTCTCACACGTAAGCCAGGGCAGTGCGATATGGAGAGCAAGCTGTCTCCAATGGAGCCGGCTCCCTCTCTCCTGTCTCACACGTAATCCAGGACAGTGCGATATGGAGAGCAAGCTGTCTCCAATGGAGCCGGCTCCCTCTCTCCTGTCTCACACGTAAGCCAGGGCAGTGCGATATGGAGAGCAAGCTGACGCCCATGGAGCCGGCTCCCTCTCTCCTGTCTCACACGTAAACCAGGGCAGTGTGATATGGAGAACAAGCTGACGCTCATGGAGCCGGCTCCCTCTCTCCTGTCTCACACGTAAGCCAGGACAGTGCGATACGGAGAGCAAGCTGACACCCATGGAGCCGGCTCTCTCTCTCCTGTCTGACACGTAAGCCAGGACAGTGCGATACGGAGAGCAAGCTGATGCCTATGGAGCCGGCTCCCTCTCTCCTGTCTCACACGTAAGCCAGGGCAGTGAGATACGGAGAGGAAGCTGACGCCCATGGAGCTGGCTTACTCTCTCCTGTCTCACACGTAAGCCAGACAGTGCGATACTGAGAGCAAGCTGACGCCCATGGAGCCGGCTCCCTCTCTCCTGTCTCACACGTAAGCCAGGGCAGTGCGATATGGAGAGCAAGCTGACGCCCATGGAGTCGGCTCCCTCTCTCCTGTCTCAAACGTAAGCCAGGGTAGTGCGATATGGAGAGCAAGCTGACGCCCATGGAGTCGGCTCCCTCTCTCCTGTCTCACAAGTAAGCCAGGGCAGTGCGATATGGAGAGCAAGCTGACGCCCATGGAGTCGGCTCCCTCTCTCCTGTCTCACACGTAAGCCAGGGCAGTGCGATACGGAGAGCAAGCTGACGCCAATGGAGCCGGCACTCTCTCTCCTGTCTCACACTTATTCCAGGGCAGTACGATATGGAGAGCAAGCTGACGCGCATGGAGCCGGCTCCCTCCCTCCTGTCTCACACGTAAGCCAGGGCAGTACGATACAGAGAGCAAGCTGGCGCCCATGGAGCCGGCTCCCTCTCTCCTGTCTCACACGTAAGCCAGGGCAGAGTGATATGGAGAGCAAGCTGACGCCCATGGAGCCGGCTCCCTCTCTCCTGTCTCACGTGTAAGCCAGAACAGTGCGATATCGAGAGCACGCTGACGCCCATGGAGCCGGCTCCCTCTCTCCTGTCTCACACGTAAGCCTGGGCAGTGCGATATGGAGAGCAAGCTGACGCCCATGGAGACGGCTCCCTCTCTCCTGTCACACACGTAAGCCAGGGCAGTGCGATATGGAGAGCAAGCTGACGCCCATGGAGCCGGCTCCCTTCTCCTGTCTCACACGTAAGCCAGGGCAGTGCGATACGGAGAGCAAGCTGACGCCCATGGAGCCGGCTCCCTCTCTCCTGTCTCACACGTAATCCAGGACAGTGCGATATGGAGAGCAAGCTGTCTCCAATGGAGCCGGCTCCCTCTCTCCTGTCTCACACGTATGCCAGGACAGTGCGATATAGAGAGGAAGCTGTCTCCAATGGAGCCGGCTCCCTCTCTCCTGTCTCACACGTAAGCCAGGGCAGTGCGATATGGAGAGCAAGCTGACGCCCATGGAGCCGGCTCCCTCTCTCCTGTCTCACACGTAAGCCAGGACAGTGCGATACGGAGAGCAAGCTGACACGCATGGAGCCGGCTCCCTCTCTCCTGTCTCACACGTAAGCCAGTGCAGTGAGATGTGGAGAGCAAGCTGACACCCATGGAGCCGGCTCCCTCTCTCCTGTCTCACACGTAAGCCAGGGCAGTGCGATGTGGAGAGCAAGCTGACGCCCATGGAGCCGGCTCCCTCTCTCCTGTCTCACACGTAAGCCAGGGCAGTGAGATATGGAGAGCAAGCTGACGCCTATGGGGCCGGCTCCCTCTCTCCTGTCTCACACGTAAGCCAGGACAGTGCGATACGGAGAGCAAGCTGACACCCATGAGGCCGGCTCCCTCTCTCCTGTCTCACACGTAAGCCAGGGCAGTGCGATACGGAGAGCAAGCTGACGCCCATGGAGCCGGCTCCCTCTCTCCTGTCTCACACGTAAGCCAGGGCAGTGAGATACGGAGAGCAAGCTGACGCCCATGGAGCCGGCTCGCTCTCTCCTGTCTGACAGGTAAGCCAGGGCAGTGCGATACGGAGAGCAAGCTGACGCTCATGGAGCCGGCTCCCTCTCTCCTGTCTCACACGTAAGCCAGGGCAGTGCGATATGGAGAGCAAGCTGACGCCCATGGAGCCGGCTCCCTCTCTCCTGTCTCACACGTAAGCCAGGGCAGTGCGATATGGAGAGCAAGCTGACGCCCATGGAGCCGGCTCCCTCTCTCCTGTCTCACATGTAAGCCAGGACAGTGCGATAAGGAGAGCAAGCTGACGCTCATGGAGCCGGCTCGCTCTCTCCTGTCTCACACGTAAGCCAGGGCAGTGCGATATGGAGAGCAAGCTGTCTCCAATGGAGCCGGCTCCCTCTCTCCTGTCTCACACGTAATCCAGGACAGTGCGATATGGAGAGCAAGCTGTCTCCAATGGAGCCGGCTCCCTCTCTCCTGTCTCACACGTAAGCCAGGGCAGTGCGATATGGAGAGCAAGCTGACGCCCATGGAGCCGGCTCCCTCTCTCCTGTCTCACACGTAAACCAGGGCAGTGTGATATGGAGAACAAGCTGACGCTCATGGAGCCGGCTCCCTCTCTCCTGTCTCACACGTAAGCCAGGACAGTGCGATACGGAGAGCAAGCTGACACCCATGGAGCCGGCTCTCTCTCTCCTGTCTGACACGTAAGCCAGGACAGTGCGATACGGAGAGCAAGCTGATGCCTATGGAGCCGGCTCCCTCTCTCCTGTCTCACACGTAAGCCAGGGCTGTGAGATACGGAGAGTAAGCTGACGCCCATGGAGCTGGCTTACTCTCTCCTGTCTCACACGTAAGCCAGACAGTGCGATACTGAGAGCAAGCTGACGCCCATGGAGCCGGCTCCCTCTCTCCTGTCTCACACGTAAGCCAGGGCAGTGCGATATGGAGAGCAAGCTGACGCCCATGGAGTCGGCTCCCTCTCTCCTGTCTCAAACGTAAGCCAGGGTAGTGCGATATGGAGAGCAAGCTGAGGCCCATGGAGTCGGCTCCCTCTCTCCTGTCTCACAAGTAAGCCAGGGCAGTGCGATATGGAGAGCAAGCTGACGCCCATGGAGTCGGCTCCCTCTCTCCTGTCTCACACGTAAGCCAGGGCAGTGCGATACGGAGAGCAAGCTGACGCCAATGGAGCCGGCACTCTCTCTCCTGTCTCACACTTATTCCAGGGCAGTACGATATGGAGAGCAAGCTGACGCGCATGGAGCCGGCTCCCTCCCTCCTGTCTCACACGTAAGCCAGGGCAGTACGATACAGAGAGCAAGCTGGCGCCCATGGAGCCGGCTCCCTCTCTCCTGTCTCACACGTAAGCCAGGGCAGAGTGATATGGAGAGCAAGCTGACGCCCATGGAGCCGGCTCCCTCTCTCCTGTCTCACGTGTAAGCCAGAACAGTGCGATATCGAGAGCACGCTGACGCCCATGGAGCCGGCTCCCTCTCTCCTGTCTCACACGTAAGCCTGGGCAGTGCGATATGGAGAGCAAGCTGACGCCCATGGAGACGGCTCCCTCTCTCCTGTCACACACGTAAGCCAGGGCAGTGCGATATGGAGAGCAAGCTGACGCCCATGGAGCCGGCTCCCTTCTCCTGTCTCACACGTAAGCCAGGGCAGTGCGATACGGAGAGCAAGCTGACGCCCATGGAGCCGGCTCCCTCTCTCCTGTCTCACACGTAATCCAGGACAGTGCGATATGGAGAGCAAGCTGTCTCCAATGGAGCCGGCTCCCTCTCTCCTGTCTCACACGTATGCCAGGACAGTGCGATATAGAGAGGAAGCTGTCTCCAATGGAGCCGGCTCCCTCTCTCCTGTCTCACACGTAAGCCAGGGCAGTGCGATATGGAGAGCAAGCTGACGCCCATGGAGCCGGCTCCCTCTCTCCTGTCTCACACGTAAGCCAGGGCAGTGCGATATGGAGAGCAAGCTGACGCCCATGGAGCCGGCTCCCTCTCTCCTGTCTCACACGTAAGCCAGGGCAGTGCGATATGGAGAGCAAACTGCACCCATGGAGCCGGCTCCCTCTCTCCTGTCTCACACGTAAGCCAGGGCAGTGCGATATGGAGAGCAAGCTGACGCCCATGGAGACGGCTCCCTCTCTCCTGTCTCACACGTAAGCCAGGACAGTGCGATACGGAGAGCAAGCTAACACGCATGGAGCCGGCTCCCTCTCTCCTGTCTCACACGTAAGCCAGTGCAGTGAGATGTGGAGAGCAAGCTGACACCCATGGAGCCGGCTCCCTCTCTCCTGTCTCACACGTAAGCCAGGGCAGTGCGATGTGGAGAGCAAGCTGACGCCCATGGAGCCGGCTCCCTCTCTCCTGTCTCACACGTAAGCCAGGGCAGTGAGATATGGAGAGCAAGCTGACGCCCATGGGGCCGGCTCCCTCTCTCCTGTCTCACACGTAAGCCAGGACAGTGCGATACGGAGAGCAAGCTGACACCCATGAGGCCGGCTCCCTCTCTCCTGTCTCACACGTAAGCCAGGGCAGTGCGATACGGAGAGCAAGCTGACGCCCATGGAGCCGGCTCCCTCTCTCCTGTCTCACACGTAATCCAGGACAGTGCGATATGGAGAGCAAGCTGTCTCCAATGGAGCCGGCTCCCTCTCTCCTGTCTCACACGTAAGCCAGGACAGTGCGATATAGAGAGGAAGCTGTCTCCAATGGAGCCGGGTCCCTCTCTCCTGTCTCACACGTAAGCCAGGGCAGTGCGATATGGAGAGCAAGCTGACGCCCATGGAGCCGGCTCCCTCTCTCCTGTCTCACACGTAAACCAGGGCAGTGCGATACGGAGAGCAAGATGACGCTCATGGAGCCGGCTCCCTCTCTCCTGTCTCACATGTAAGCCAGGGCAGTGAGATACGGAGAGCAAGCTGACGCCCATGGAGACGGCTCCCTCTCTCCTGTCTCACACGTAAACCAGGGCAGTGTTATATGGAGAGCAAGCTGACGCCCATGGAGCCGGCTCCCTCTCTGCTGTCTCACACGTAAGCCATGGCAGTGCGTTATGGAGAGCAAGCTGACGCCCATGGAGCCGGCTCCCTCTCTCCTGTCTCACACGTAAACCAGGGCAGTGCGATATGGAGAGCAAGCTGACGCACATGGAGCCGGCTCCCTCTCTCCTGTCTCACACGTAAACCAGTGTAGTGCGATACGGAGAGCAAGCTGACGCCCATGGAGCCGGCTCCCTCTCTCCTGTCTCATACGTAATCCAGGGCAGTGCGATATGGAGAGCAAGCTGACGCCCATGGAGCCGGCTCCCTCTCTCCTGTCTCACAGGTAAGCCAGGGCAGTGCGATATGGAGAGAAAGCTGACGCCCATGGAGCCGGCTCCCTCTCTCCTGTCTCACACGTAAGCCAGGGCAGTGAGATACGGAGAGCAAGCTGACGCCCATGGAGCCGGCTCGCTCTCTCCTGTCTGACAGGTAAGCCAGGGCAGTGCGATACGGAGAGCAAGCTGACGCTCATGGAGCCGGCTCCCTCTCTCCTGTCTCACACGTAAGCCAGGGCAGTGCGATATGGAGAGCAAGCTGACGCCCATGGAGCCGGCTCCCTCTCTCCTGTCTCACACGTAAGCCAGGGCAGTGCGATATGGAGAGCAAGCTGACGCCCATGGAGCCGGCTCCCTCTCTCTTGTCTCACATGTAAGCCAGGACAGTGCGATAAGGAGAGCAAGCTGACGCTCATGGAGCCGGCTCGCTCTCTCCTGTCTCACACGTAAGCCAGGGCAGTGCGATATGGAGAGCAAGCTGTCTCCAATGGAGCCGGCTCCCTCTCTCCTGTCTCACACGTAATCCAGGACAGTGCGATATGGAGAGCAAGCTGTCTCCAATGGAGCCGGCTCCCTCTCTCCTGTCTCACACGTAAGCCAGGGCAGTGCGATATGGAGAGCAAGCTGACGCCCATGGAGCCGGCTCCCTCTCTCCTGTCTCACACGTAAACCAGGGCAGTGTGATATGGAGAACAAGCTGACGCTCATGGAGCCGGCTCCCTCTCTCCTGTCTCACACGTAAGCCAGGACAGTGCGATACGGAGAGCAAGCTGACACCCATGGAGCCGGCTCTCTCTCTCCTGTCTGACACGTAAGCCAGGACAGTGCGATACGGAGAGCAAGCTGATGCCTATGGAGCCGGCTCCCTCTCTCCTGTCTCACACGTAAGCCAGGGCAGTGAGATACGGAGAGTAAGCTGACGCCCATGGAGCTGGCTTACTCTCTCCTGTCTCACACGTAAGCCAGACAGTGCGATACTGAGAGCAAGCTGACGCCCATGGAGCCGGCTCCCTCTCTCCTGTCTCACACGTAAGCCAGGGCAGTGCGATATGGAGAGCAAGCTGACGCCCATGGAGTCGGCTCCCTCTCTCCTGTCTCAAACGTAAGCCAGGGTAGTGCGATATGGAGAGCAAGCTGAGGCCCATGGAGTCGGCTCCCTCTCTCCTGTCTCACAAGTAAGCCAGGGCAGTGCGATATGGAGAGCAAGCTGACGCCCATGGAGTCGGCTCCCTCTCTCCTGTCTCACACGTAAGCCAGGGCAGTGCGATACGGAGAGCAAGCTGACGCCAATGGAGCCGGCACTCTCTCTCCTGTCTCACACTTATTCCAGGGCAGTACGATATGGAGAGCAAGCTGACGCGCATGGAGCCGGCTCCCTCCCTCCTGTCTCACACGTAAGCCAGGGCAGTACGATACAGAGAGCAAGCTGGCGCCCATGGAGCCGGCTCCCTCTCTCCTGTCTCACACGTAAGCCAGGGCAGAGTGATATGGAGAGCAAGCTGACGCCCATGGAGCCGGCTCCCTCTCTCCTGTCTCACGTGTAAGCCAGAACAGTGCGATATCGAGAGCACGCTGACGCCCATGGAGCCGGCTCCCTCTCTCCTGTCTCACACGTAAGCCTGGGCAGTGCGATATGGAGAGCAAGCTGACGCCCATGGAGACGGCTCCCTCTCTCCTGTCACACACGTAAGCCAGGGCAGTGCGATATGGAGAGCAAGCTGACGCCCATGGAGCCGGCTCCCTTCTCCTGTCTCACACGTAAGCCAGGGCAGTGCGATACGGAGAGCAAGCTGACGCCCATGGAGCCGGCTCCCTCTCTCCTGTCTCACACGTAATCCAGGACAGTGCGATATGGAGAGCAAGCTGTCTCCAATGGAGCCGGCTCCCTCTCTCCTGTCTCACACGTATGCCAGGACAGTGCGATATAGAGAGGAAGCTGTCTCCAATGGAGCCGGCTCCCTCTCTCCTGTCTCACACGTAAGCCAGGGCAGTGCGATATGGAGAGCAAGCTGACGCCCATGGAGCCGGCTCCCTCTCTCCTGTCTCACACGTAAGCCAGGGCAGTGCGATATGGAGAGCAAGCTGACGCCCATGGAGCCGGCTCCCTCTCTCCTGTCTCACACGTAAGCCAGGGCAGTGCGATATGGAGAGCAAACTGCACCCATGGAGCCGGCTCCCTCTCTCCTGTCTCACACGTAAGCCAGGGCAGTGCGATATGGAGAGCAAGCTGACGCCCATGGAGACGGCTCCCTCTCTCCTGTCTCACACGTAAGCCAGGACAGTGCGATACGGAGAGCAAGCTAACACGCATGGAGCCGGCTCCCTCTCTCCTGTCTCACACGTAAGCCAGTGCAGTGAGATGTGGAGAGCAAGCTGACACCCATGGAGCCGGCTCCCTCTCTCCTGTCTCACACGTAAGCCAGGGCAGTGCGATGTGGAGAGCAAGCTGACGCCCATGGAGCCGGCTCCCTCTCTCCTGTCTCACACGTAAGCCAGGGCAGTGAGATATGGATTGCAAGCTGACGCCCATGGGGCCGGCTCCCTCTCTCCTGTCTCACACGTAAGCCAGGACAGTGCGATACGGAGAGCAAGCTGACACCCATGAGGCCGGCTCCCTCTCTCCTGTCTCACACGTAAGCCAGGGCAGTGCGATACGGAGAGCAAGCTGACGCCCATGGAGCCGGCTCCCTCTCTCCTGTCTCACACGTAATCCAGGACAGTGCGATATGGAGAGCAAGCTGTCTCCAATGGAGCCGGCTCCCTCTCTCCTGTCTCACACGTAAGCCAGGACAGTGCGATATAGAGAGGAAGCTGTCTCCAATGGAGCCGGGTCCCTCTCTCCTGTCTCACACGTAAGCCAGGGCAGTGCGATATGGAGAGCAAGCTGACGCCCATGGAGCCGGCTCCCTCTCTCCTGTCTCACACGTAAACCAGGGCAGTGCGATACGGAGAGCAAGATGACGCTCATGGAGCCGGCTCCCTCTCTCCTGTCTCACATGTAAGCCAGGGCAGTGAGATACGGAGAGCAAGCTGACGCCCATGGAGACGGCTCCCTCTCTCCTGTCTCACACGTAAACCAGGGCAGTGTTATATGGAGAGCAAGCTGACGCCCATGGAGCCGGCTCCCTCTCTGCTGTCTCACACGTAAGCCATGGCAGTGCGTTATGGAGAGCAAGCTGACGCCCATGGAGCCGGCTCCCTCTCTCCTGTCTCACACGTAAACCAGGGCAGTGCGATATGGAGAGCAAGCTGACGCACATGGAGCCGGCTCCCTCTCTCCTGTCTCACACGTAAACCAGTGTAGTGCGATACGGAGAGCAAGCTGACGCCCATGGAGCCGGCTCCCTCTCTCCTGTCTCATACGTAATCCAGGGCAGTGCGATATGGAGAGCAAGCTGACGCCCATGGAGGCGGCTCCCTCTCTCCTGTCTCACAGGTAAGCCAGGGCAGTGCGATATGGAGAGAAAGCTGACGCCCATGGAGCCGGCTCCCTCTCTCCTGTCTCACACGTAAGCCAGGGCAGTGCGATATGGAGAGCAAGCTGACACGCATGGAGCCGGCTCACTCTCCCCTGTCTCACACGTAAGCCAGGGCAGTGCGATATGGAGAGCAAGCTGACGCCAATGGAGCCGGCTCCCTCTCTCCTGTCTCACACGTAAGCCAGGGCAGTGCGATATGGAGAGCAAGCTGACGCCCATGGAGCCGGCTCACTCTCTCCTGTCTCACACGTAAGCCAGGGCAGTGCGATATGGAGAGCAAGCTGACGCCCATGGATCCGGCTCCCTCTCTCCTGTCTCACACGTAAGCCAGGACAGTGCGATACGGAGAGCAAGCTGACGCTCATGGAGCCGGCTCGCTCTCTCCTGTCTCACACGTAAGCCAGGGCAGTGCGATATGGAGAGCAAGCTGTCTCCAATGGAGCCGGCTCCCTCTCTCCTGTCTCACACGTAATCCAGGACAGTGCGATATGGAGAGCAAGCTGTCTCCAATGGAGCCGGCTCCCTCTCTCCTGTCTCACACGTAAGCCAGGGCAGTGCGATATGGAGAGCAAGCTGACGCCCATGGAGCCGGCTCCCTCTCTCCTGTCTCACACGTAAACCAGGGCAGTGTGATATGGAGAACAAGCTGACGCTCATGGAGCCGGCTCCCTCTCTCCTGTCTCACACGTAAGCCAGGACAGTGCGATACGGAGAGCAAGCTGACACCCATGGAGCCGGCTCTCTCTCTCCTGTCTCACACGTAAGCCAGGACAGTGCGATACGGAGAGCAAGCTGATGCCTATGGAGCCGGCTCCCTCTCTCCTGTCTCACACGTAAGCCAGGGCAGTGAGATACGGAGAGCAAGCTGACGCCCATGGAGCTGGCTTACTCTCTCCTGTCTCACACGTAAGCCAGACAGTGCGATACTGAGAGCAAGCTGACGCCCATGGAGCCGGCTCCCTCTCTCCTGTCTCACACGTAAGCCAGGGCAGTGCGATATGGAGAGCAAGCTGACGCCAATGGAGCCGGCACTCTCTCTCCTGTCTCACACTTAATCCAGGGCAGTACGATATGGAGAGCAAGCTGACGCGCATGGAGCCGGCTCCCTCCCTCCTGTCTCACACGTAAGCCAGGGCAGTACGATACAGAGAGCAAGCTGGCGCCCATGGAGCCGGCTCCCTCTCTCCTGTCTCACACGTAAGCCAGGGCAGAGTGATATGGAGAGCAAGCTGACGCCCATGGAGCCGGCTCCCTCTCTCCTGTCTCACGTGTAAGCCAGAACAGTGCGATATCGAGAGCACGCTGACGCCCATGGAGCCGGCTCCCTCTCTCCTCTCTCACACGTAAGCCTGGGCAGTGCGATATGGAGAACAAGCTGACGCTCATGGACCCGGCTCCCTCTCTCCTGCCTCACACGTAAGCCAGGACAGTGCGATACGGAGAGCAAGCTGACACCCATGGAGCCGGCTCTCTCTCTCCTGTCTCACACGTAAGCCAGGACAGTGCGATACGGAGAGCAAGCTGATGCCTATGGAGCCGGCTCTCTCTCTCCTGTCTCACACGTAAGCCAGGACAGTGCGATACGGAGAGCAAGCTGATGCCTATGGAGCCGGCTCCCTCTCTCCTGTCTCACACGTAAGCCAGGGCAGTGAGATACGGAGAGCAAGCTGACGCCCATGGAGCTGGCTTACTCTCTCCTGTCTCACACGTAAGCCAGACAGTGCGATACTGAGAGCAAGCTGACGCCCATGGAGCCGGCTCCCTCTCTCCTGTCTCACACGTAAGCCAGGGCAGTGCGATATGGAGAGCAAGCTGACGCCCATGGAGTCGGCTCCCTCTCTCCTGTCTCAAACGTAAGCCAGGGTAGTGCGATATGGAGAGCAAGCTGACGCCCATGGAGTCGGCTCCCTCTCTCCTGTCTCAAACGTAAGCCAGGGTAGTGCGATATGGAGAGCAAGCTGACGCCCATGGAGTCGGCTCCCTCTCTCCTGTCTCAAACGTAAGCCAGGGTAGTGCGATATGGAGAGCAAGATGACGCCCATGGAGCCGGCTCCCTCTCTCCTGTCTCACACGTAAGCCAGGGCAGTGCGATACGGAGAGCAAGCTGACGCCAATGGAGCCGGCACTCTCTCTCCTGTCTCACACTTAATCCAGGGCAGTACGATATGGAGAGCAAGCTGACGCGCATGGAGCCGGCTCCCTCCCTCCTGTCTCACACGTAAGCCAGGGCAGTACGATACAGAGAGCAAGCTGGCGCCCATGGAGCCGGCTCCCTCTCTCCTGTCTCACACGTAAGCCAGGGCAGAGTGATATGGAGAGCAAGCTGACGCCCATGGAGCCGGCTCCCTCTCTCCTGTCTCACGTGTAAGCCAGAACAGTGCGATATCGAGAGCACGCTGACGCCCATGGAGCCGGCTCCCTCTCTCCTGTCTCACACGTAAGCCTGGGCAGTGCGATATGGAGAGCAAGCTGACGCCCATGGAGACGGCTCCCTCTCTCCTGTCACACACGTAAGCCAGGGCAGTGCGATATGGAGAGCAAGCTGACGCCCATGGAGCCGGCTCCCTCTCTCCTGTCTCACACGTAAGCCAGGGCAGTGCGATACGGAGAGCAAGCTGACACGCATGGAGCCGGCTCACTCTCTCCTGTCTCACACGTAAGCCAGGACAGTGCGATATGGAGAGAAAGCTGACGCCCATGGAGCCGGCTCCCTCTCTCATGTCTCACACGTAAGCCAGGACAGTGCGATATGGAGAGCAAGCTAACGCCGATGGAGCCGGCTCCCTCTCTCCTGTCTCACACGTAAGCCAGGGCAGTGCGATATGGAGAGCAAGCTGACGCCCATGGAGCCGGCTCCCTCTCTCCTGTCTGACGTGTAAGCCAGGGCAGTGCGATATGGAGAGCAAGCTGTCTCCAATGGAGCCGGCTCCCTCTCTCCTGTCTCACACGTAAGCCAGGGCAGTACGATATGGAGAGCAAGCTGACGCCCATGGAGCCGGCTCCCTCACTCCTGTCTCACACGTAAGCCAGGGCAGTGCGATACGGAGAGCAAGCTGACGCCCATGGAGCCGGCTCCCTCTCTCCTGTCTCACACGTAATCCAGGACAGTGCGATATGGAGAGCAAGCTGTCTCCAATGGAGCCGGCTCCCTCTCTCCTGTCTCACACGTAAGCCAGGAGAGTGCGATATAGAGAGGAAGCTGTCTCCAATGGAGCCGGCTCCCTCTCTCCTGTCTCACACGTAAGCCAGGGCAGTGCGATATGGAGAGCAAGCTGACGCCCATGGAGTCGGCTCCCTCTCTCCTGTCTCACACGTAAACCAGGGCAGTGCGATACGGAGAGCAAGCTGACACCCATGGAGCCGGCTCCCTCTCTCCTGTCTCACACGTAAGCCAGGGCAGTGCGATATGGAGAGCAAGCTGACGCCCATGGAGACGGCTCCCTCTCTCCTGTGTCACATGTAAGCCAGGGCAGTGAGATACGGAGAGCAAGCTGACGCCCATGGAGACGGCTCCCTCTCTCCTGTGTCACACATAAACCAGGACAGAGCGATGTGGAGAGTAAGCTGACGCCCATAGAGCCGGCTCACTATCTCCTGTCTCACACGTAAACCAGGGCAGTGTTATATGGAGAGCAAGCTGATGCCTATGGAGCCGGCTCCCTCTCTCCTGTCTCACACGTAAGCCAGGGCAGTGCGATATGGAGAGCAAGCTGACGCCCATGGAGCCGGCTCCCTCTCTCCTGTCTCACACGTAAACCAGGGCAGTGCGATATGGAGAGCAAGCTGACGCCCATGGAGCCGGCTCCCTCTCTCCTGTCTCACACGTAAACCAGTGTAGTGTGATACGGAGAGCAAGCTGACGCCCATGGAGCCGGCTCCCTCTCTCCTGTCTCACACGTAAGCCAGGGCAGTGCGATATGGAGAGCAAGCTGACGCCCATGGAGCCGGCTCCCTCTCTCCTGTCTCACAGGTAAGCCAGGGTAGTGCGATATGGAGAGAAAGCTGACGCCCATGGAGCCGGCTCCCTCTCTCCTGTCTCACACGTAAGCCTGGGCAGTGCGATATGGAGAGCAAGCTGACACGCATGGAGCCGGCTCACTCTCCCCTGTCTCACACGTAAGCCTGGGCAGTGCGATATGGAGAGCAAGCTGACGCCCATGGAGCCGGCTCCCTCTCTCCTGTCTCACACGTAAGCCAGGGCAGTGCGATATGGAGAGCAAGCTGACGCCCATGGAGCCGGCTCCCTTCTCCTGTCTCACACGTAAGCCAGGGCAGTGAGATACGGAGAGCAAGCTGACGCCCATGGAGCCGGCTCGCTCTCTCCTGTCTGACAGGTAAGCCAGGGCAGTGCGATACGGAGAGCAAGCTGACGCTCATGGAGCCGGCTCCCTCTCTCCTGTCTCACACGTAAGCAAGGGCAGTGCGATACGGAGAGCAAGCTGACGCCCATGGAGCCGGCTCCCTCTCTCCTGTCTCACACGTAAGCCAGGGCAGTGAGATATGGAGAGCAAGCTGACGCCCATGGGGCCGGCTCCCTCTCTCCTGTCTCACACGTAAGCCAGGACAGTGCGATACGGAGAGCAAGCTGACACCCATGGAGCCGGCTCCCTCTCTCCTGTCTCACACGTAAGCCAGGGCAGTGCGATACGGAGAGCAAGCTGACGCCCATGGAGCCGGCTCCCTCTCTCCTGTCTCACACGTAATCCAGGACAGTGCGATACGGAGAGCAAGCTGTCTCCAATGGAGCTGGCTCCCTCTCTCCTGTCTCACACGTAAGCCAGGACAGTGCGATATAGAGAGGAAGCTGTCTCCAATGGAGCCGGCTCCCTCTCTCCTGTCTCACACGTAAGCCAGGGCAGTGCGATATGGAGAGCAAGCTGACGCCCATGGAGCCGGCTCCCTCTCTCCTGTCTCACACGTAAACCAGGGCAGTGCGATATGGAGAGCAAGCTGACGCCCATGGAGCCGGCTCCCTCTCTCCTGTCTCACACGTAAACCAGTGTAGTGCGATACGGAGAGCAAGCTGACGCCCATGGAGCCGGCTCCCTCTCTCCTGTCTCATACGTAATCCAGGGCAGTGCGATATGGAGAGCAAGCTGACACCCATGGAGCCGGCTCCCTCTCTCCTGTCTCACAGGTAAGCCAGGGCAGTGCGATATGGAGAGAAAGCTGACTCCCATGGAGCCGGCTCCCTCTCTCCTGTCTCACACGTAAGCCAGGGCAGTGCGATATGGAGAGCAAGCTGACACGCATGGAGCCGGCTCACTCTCCCCTGTCTCACACGTAAGCCAGGGCAGTGCGATATGCAGAGCAAGCTGACGCCAATGGAGCCGGCTCCCTCTCTCCTGTCTCACACGTAAGCCAGGGCAGTGCGATATGGAGAGCAAGCTGACGCCCATGGAGCCGGCTCCCTCTCTCCTGTCTCACACGTAAGCCAGGGCAGTGAGATACGGAGAGCAAGCTGACGCCCATGGAGCCGGCTCGCTCTCTCCTGTCTGACAGGTAAGCCAGGGCAGTGCGATACGGAGAGCAAGCTGACGCTCATGGAGCCGGCTCCCTCTCTCCTGTCTCACACGTAAGCCAGGGCAGTGCGATATGGAGAGCAAGCTGACGCCCATGGAGCCGGCTCCCTCTCTCCTGTCTCACACGTAAGCCAGGGCAGTGCGATATGGAGAGCAAGCTGACGCCCATGGAGCCGGCTCCCTCTCTCCTGTCTCACACGTAAGCCAGGACAGTGCGATACGGAGAGCAAGCTGACGCTCATGGAGCCGGCTCGCTCTCTCCTGTCTCACACGTAAGCCAGGGCAGTGCGATATGGAGAGCAAGCTGTCTCCAATGGAGCCGGCTCCCTCTCTCCTGTCTCACACGTAAGCCAGGACAGTGCGATATAGAGAGGAAGCTGTCTCCAATGGAGCCGGCTCCCTCTCTCCTGTCTCACACGTAAGCCAGGGCAGTGCGATATGGAGAGCAAGCTGACGCCCATGGAGCCGGCTCCCTCTCTCCTGTCTCACACGTAAGCCAGGGCAGTGCGATATGGAGAGCAAGCTGACACGCATGGAGCCGGCTCACTCTCCCCTGTCTCACACGTAAGCCAGGGCAGTGCGATATGGAGAGCAAGCTGTCTCCAATGGAGCCGGCTCCCTCTCTCCTGTCTCACACGTAAGCCAGGACAGTGCGATATAGAGAGGAAGCTGTCTCCAATGGAGCCGGCTCCCTCTCTCCTGTCTCACACGTAAACCAGTGTAGTGTGATACGGAGAGCAAGCTGACGCCCATGGAGCCGGCTCCCTCTCTCCTGTCTCACACGTAAGCCAGGGCAGTGCGATATGGAGAGCAAGCTGACGCCCATGGAGCCGGCTCCCTCTCTCCTGTCTCACAGGTAAGCCAGGGTAGTGCGATATGGAGAGAAAGCTGACGCCCATGGAGCCGGCTCCCTCTCTCCTGTCTCACACGTAAGCCTGGGCAGTGCGATATGGAGAGCAAGCTGACACGCATGGAGCCGGCTCACTCTCCCCTGTCTCACACGTAAGCCTGGGCAGTGCGATATGGAGAGCAAGCTGACGCCCATGGAGCCGGCTCCCTCTCTCCTGTCTCACACGTAAGCCAGGGCAGTGCGATATGGAGAGCAAGCTGACGCCCATGGAGCCGGCTCCCTTCTCCTGTCTCACACGTAAGCCAGGGCAGTGAGATACGGAGAGCAAGCTGACGCCCATGGAGCCGGCTCGCTCTCTCCTGTCTGACAGGTAAGCCAGGGCAGTGCGATACGGAGAGCAAGCTGACGCTCATGGAGCCGGCTCCCTCTCTCCTGTCTCACACGTAAGCAAGGGCAGTGCGATACGGAGAGCAAGCTGACGCCCATGGAGCCGGCTCCCTCTCTCCTGTCTCACACGTAAGCCAGGGCAGTGAGATATGGAGAGCAAGCTGACGCCCATGGGGCCGGCTCCCTCTCTCCTGTCTCACACGTAAGCCAGGACAGTGCGATACGGAGAGCAAGCTGACACCCATGGAGCCGGCTCCCTCTCTCCTGTCTCACACGTAAGCCAGGGCAGTGCGATACGGAGAGCAAGCTGACGCCCATGGAGCCGGCTCCCTCTCTCCTGTCTCACACGTAATCCAGGGCAGTGCGATATGGAGAGAAAGCTGACTCCCATGGAGCCGGCTCCCTCTCTCCTGTCTCACACGTAAGCCAGGGCAGTGCGATATGGAGAGCAAGCTGACACGCATGGAGCCGGCTCACTCTCCCCTGTCTCACACGTAAGCCAGGGCAGTGCGATATGCAGAGCAAGCTGACGCCAATGGAGCCGGCTCCCTCTCTCCTGTCTCACACGTAAGCCAGGGCAGTGCGATATGGAGAGCAAGCTGACGCCCATGGAGCCGGCTCCCTCTCTCCTGTCTCACACGTAAGCCAGGGCAGTGAGATACGGAGAGCAAGCTGACGCCCATGGAGCCGGCTCGCTCTCTCCTGTCTGACAGGTAAGCCAGGGCAGTGCGATACGGAGAGCAAGCTGACGCTCATGGAGCCGGCTCCCTCTCTCCTGTCTCACACGTAAGCCAGGGCAGTGCGATATGGAGAGCAAGCTGACGCCCATGGAGCCGGCTCCCTCTCTCCTGTCTCACACGTAAGCCAGGGCAGTGCGATATGGAGAGCAAGCTGACGCCCATGGAGCCGGCTCCCTCTCTCCTGTCTCACACGTAAGCCAGGACAGTGCGATACGGAGAGCAAGCTGACGCTCATGGAGCCGGCTCGCTCTCTCCTGTCTCACACGTAAGCCAGGGCAGTGCGATATGGAGAGCAAGCTGTCTCCAATGGAGCCGGCTCCCTCTCTCCTGTCTCACACGTAAGCCAGGACAGTGCGATATAGAGAGGAAGCTGTCTCCAATGGAGCCGGCTCCCTCTCTCCTGTCTCACACGTAAGCCAGGGCAGTGCGATATGGAGAGCAAGCTGACGCCCATGGAGCCGGCTCCCTCTCTCCTGTCTCACACGTAAACCAGGGCAGTGCGATACGGAGAGCAAGATGACGCTCATGGAGCCGGCTCCCTCTCTCCTGTCTCACATGTAAGCCAGGGCAGTGAGATACGGAGAGCAAGCTGACGCCCATGGAGACGGCTCCCTCTCTCCTGTCTCACACGTAAACCAGGGCAGTGTTATATGGAGAGCAAGCTGACGCCCATGGAGCCGGCTCCCTCTCTGCTGTCTCACACGTAAGCCAGGGCAGTGCGATATGGAGAGCAAGCTGACGCCCATGGAGCCGGCTCCCTCTCTCCTGTCTCACACGTAAACCAGGGCAGTGCGATATGGAGAGCAAGCTGACGCCCATGGAGCCGGCTCCCTCTCTCCTGTCTCACACGTAAACCAGTGTAGTGCGATACGGAGAGCAAGCTGACGCCCATGGAGCCGGCTCCCTCTCTCCTGTCTCATACGTAATCCAGGGCAGTGCGATATGGAGAGCAAGCTGACGCCCATGGAGCCGGCTCCCTCTCTCCTGTCTCACACGTAAGCCAGGGCAGTGCGATATGGAGAGCAAGCTGACACGCATGGAGCCGGCTCACTCTCCCCTGTCTCACACGTAAGCCAGGGCAGTGCGATATGGAGAGCAAGCTGACGCCAATGGAGCCGGCTCCCTCTCTCCTGTCTCACACGTAAGCCAGGGCAGTGCGATATGGAGAGCAAGCTGACGCCCATGGAGCCGGCTCCCTCTCTCCTGTCTCACACGTAAGCCAGGGCAGTGCGATATGGAGAGCAAGCTGACGCCCATTGATCCGGCTCCCTCTCTCCTGTCTCACACGTAAGCCAGGACAGTGCGATACGGAGAGCAAGCTGACGCTCATGGAGCCGGCTCGCACTCTCCTGTCTCACACGTAAGCCAGGGCAGTGCGATATGGAGAGCAAGCTGTCTCCAATGGAGCCGGCTCCCTCTCTCCTGTCTCACACGTAAGCCAGGACAGTGCGATATAGAGAGGAAGCTGTCTCCAATGGAGCCGGCTCCCTCTCTCCTGTCTCACACGTAAGCCAGGGCAGTGCGATATGGAGAGCAAGCTGACGCCCATGGAGCCGGCTCCCTCTCTCCTGTCTCACACGTAAACCAGGGCAGTGCGATACGGAGAGCAAGATGACGCTCATGGAGCCGGCTCCCTCTCTCCTGTCTCACATGTAAGCCAGGGCAGTGAGATACGGAGAGCAAGCTGACGCCCATGGAGACGGCTCCCTCTCTCCTGTCTCACACGTAAACCAGGGCAGTGTTATATGGAGAGCAAGCTGACGCCCATGGAGCCGGCTCCCTCTCTGCTGTCTCACACGTAAGCCAGGGCAGTGCGATATGGAGAGCAAGCTGACGCCCATGGAGCCGGCTCCCTCTCTCCTGTCTCACACGTAAACCAGGGCAGTGCGATATGGAGAGCAAGCTGACGCCCATGGAGCCGGCTCCCTCTCTCCTGTCTCACACGTAAACCAGTGTAGTGCGATACGGAGAGCAAGCTGATGCCCATGGAGCCGGCTCCCTCTCTCCTGTCTCATACGTAATCCAGGGCAGTGCGATATGGAGAGCAAGCTGACGCCCATGGAGCCGGCTCCCTCTCTCCTGTCTCACAGGTAAGCCAGGGCAGTGCGATATGGAGAGAAAGCTGACGCCCATGGAGCCGGCTCCCTCTCTCCTGTCTCACACGTAAGCCAGGGCAGTGCGATATGGAGAGCAAGCTGACACGCATGGAGCCGGCTCACTCTCCCCTGTCTCACACGTAAGCCAGGGCAGTGCGATATGGAGAGCAAGCTGACGCCAATGGAGCCGGCTCCCTCTCTCCTGTCTCACACGTAAGCCAGGGCAGTGCGATATGGAGAGCAAGCTGACGCCCATGGAGCCGGCTCCCTCTCTCCTGTCTCACACGTAAGCCAGGGCAGTGCGATATGGAGAGCAAGCTGACGCCCATTGATCCGGCTCCCTCTCTCCTGTCTCACACGTAAGCCAGGACAGTGCGATACGGAGAGCAAGCTGACGCTCATGGAGCCGGCTCGCACTCTCCTGTCTCACACGTAAGCCAGGGCAGTGCGATATGGAGAGCAAGCTGTCTCCAATGGAGCCGGCTCCCTCTCTCCTGTCTCACACGTAATCCAGGACAGTGCGATATGGAGAGCAAGCTGTATCCAATGGAGCCGGCTCCCTCTCTCCTGTCTCACAAGTAAGCCAGGGCAGTGCGATATGGAGAGCAAGCTGACGCCCATGGAGCCGGCTCCCTCTCTCCTGTCTCGCACGTATACCAGGGCAGTGTGATATGGAGAACAAGCTGACGCTCATGGAGCCGGCTCCCTCTCTCCTGTCTCACACGTAAGCCAGGACAGTGCGATACGGAGAGCAAGCTGACACCCATGGAGCCGGCTCTCTCTCTCCTGTCTCACACGTAAGCCAGGACAGTGCGATACGGAGAGCAAGCTGATGCCTATGGAGCCGGCTCCCTCTCTCCTGTCTCACACGTAAGCCAGGGCAGTGAGATACGGAGAGCAAGCTGACGCCCATGGAGCTGGCTTACTCTCTCCTGTCTCACACGTAAGCCAGACAGTGCGAT
Organism: Hemitrygon akajei; assembly: GCF_048418815.1. Classification (NCBI taxonomy): domain Eukaryota; kingdom Metazoa; phylum Chordata; class Chondrichthyes; order Myliobatiformes; family Dasyatidae; genus Hemitrygon; species Hemitrygon akajei. Next base: position 51,798,754 of record NC_133151.1, on the reverse strand, counting down.
ACTGAGAGCAAGCTGACGCCCATGGAGCCGGCTCCCTCTCTCCTGTCTCACACGTAAGCCAGGGCAGTGCGATATGGAGAGCAAGCTGACGCCAATGGAGCCGGCACTCTCTCTCCTGTCTCACACTTAATCCAGGGCAGTACGATATGGAGAGCAAGCTGACGCGCATGGAGCCGGCTCCCTCCCTCCTGTCTCACACGTAAGCCAGGGCAGTACGATACAGAGAGCAAGCTGGCGCCCATGGAGCCGGCTCCCTCTCTCCTGTCTCACACGTAAGCCAGGGCAGAGTGATATGGAGAGCAAGCTGACGCCCATGGAGCCGGCTCCCTCTCTCCTGTCTCACGTGTAAGCCAGAACAGTGCGATATCGAGAGCACGCTGACGCCCATGGAGCCGGCTCCCTCTCTCCTGTCTCACACGTAAGCCTGGGCAGTGCGATATGGAGAACAAGCTGACGCTCATGGAGCCGGCTCCCTCTCTCCTGTCTCACACGTAAGCCAGGACAGTGCGATACGGAGAGCAAGCTGACACCCATGGAGCCGGCTCTCTCTCTCCTGTCTCACACGTAAGCCAGGACAGTGCGATACGGAGAGCAAGCTGATGCCTATGGAGCCGGCTCTCTCTCTCCTGTCTCACACGTAAGCCAGGACAGTGCGATACGGAGAGCAAGCTGATGCCTATGGAGCCGGCTCCCTCTCTCCTGTCTCACACGTAAGCCAGGGCAGTGAGATACGGAGAGCAAGCTGACGCCCATGGAGCTGGCTTACTCTCTCCTGTCTCACACGTAAGCCAGACAGTGCGATACTGAGAGCAAGCTGACGCCCATGGAGCCGGCTCCCTCTCTCCTGTCTCACACGTAAGCCAGGGCAGTGCGATATGGAGAGCAAGCTGACGCCCATGGAGTCGGCTCCCTCTCTCCTGTCTCAAACGTAAGCCAGGGTAGTGCGATATGGAGAGCAAGCTGACGCCCATGGAGTCGGCTCCCTCTCTCCTGTCTCACAAGTAAGCCAGGGCAGTGCGATATGGAGAGCAAGCTGACGCCCATGGAGTCGGCTCCCTCTCTCCTGTCTCACAAGTAAGCCAGGGCAGTGCGATATGGAGAGCAAGCTGGCGCCTATGGAGCCGGCTCCCTCTCTCCCGTCTCACACGTAAGCCAGGGCAGAGTGATATGGAGAGCAAGCTGACGCCCATGGAGCCGGCTCCCTCTCTCCTGTCTCACGTGTAAGCCAGAACAGTGCGATATCGAGAGCACGCTGACGCCCATGGAGCCGGCTCCCTCTCTCCTGTCTCACACGTAAGCCTGGGCAGTGCGATATGGAGAGCAAGCTGACGCCCATGGAGACGGCTCCCTCTCTCCTGTCACACACGTAAGCCAGGGCAGTGCGATATGGAGAGCAAGCTGACGCCCATGGAGCCGGCTCCCTCTCTCCTGTCTCACACGTAAGCCAGGGCAGTGTGATACGGAGAGCAAGCTGACACGCATGGAGCCGGCTCACTCTCTCCTGTCTCACACGTAAGCCAGGACAGTGCGATATGGAGAGAAAGCTGACGCCCATGGAGCCGGCTCATTCTCTCATGTCTCACACGTAAGCCAGGACAGTGCGATATGGAGAGCAAGCTAACGCCGATGGAGCCGGCTCCCTCTCTCCTGTCTCACACGTAAGCCAGGGCAGTGCGATATGGAGAGCGAGCTGACGCCCATGGAGCCGGCTCCCTCTCTCCTGTCTGACGTGTAAGCCAGGGCAGTGCGATATGGAGAGCAAGCTGTCTCCAATGGAGCCGGCTCCCTCTCTCCTGTCTCACACGTAAGCCAGGGCAGTACGATATGGAGAGCAAGCTGACGCCCATGGAGCCGGCTCCCTCACTCCTGTCTCACACGTAAGCCAGGGCAGTGCGATACGGAGAGCAAGCTGACGCCCATGGAGCCGGCTCCCTCTCTCCTGTCTCACACGTAATCCAGGACAGTGCGATATGGAGTGCAAGCTGTCTCCAATGGAGCCGGCTCCCTCTCTCCTGTCTCACACGTAAGCCAGGAGAGTGCGATATAGAGAGGAAGCTGTCTCCAATGGAGCCGGCTCCCTCTCTCCTGTCTCACACGTAAGCCAGGGCAGTGCGATATGGAGAGCAAGCTGACGCCCATGGAGCCGGCTCCCTCTCTCCTGTCTCACACGTAAACCAGGGCAGTGCGATACGGAGAGCAAGATGACGCTCATGGAGCCGGCTCCCTCTCTCCTGTCTCACATGTAAGCCAGGGCAGTGAGATATGGAGAGCAAGCTGACGCCCATGGAGTCGGCTCCCTCTCTCCTGTCTCACACGTAAGCCAGGGCAGTACGATACAGAGAGCAAGCTGGCGCCTATGGAGCCGGCTCCCTCTCTCCTGTCTCACACGTAAGCCAGGGCAGAGTGATATGGAGAGCAAGCTGACGCCCATGGAGCCGGCTCCCTCTCTCCTGTCTCACGTGTAAGCCAGAACAGTGCGATATCGAGAGCACGCTGACGCCCATGGAGCCGGCTCCCTCTCTCCTGTCTCACACGTAAGCCTGGGCAGTGCGATATGGAGAGCAAGCTGACGCCCATGGAGACGGCTCCCTCTCTCCTGTCACACACGTAAGCCAGGGCAGTGCGATATGGAGAGCAAGCTGACGCCCATGGAGCCGGCTCCCTCTCTCCTGTCTCACACGTAAGCCAGGGCAGTGTGATACGGAGAGCAAGCTGACACGCATGGAGCCGGCTCACTCTCTCCTGTCTCACACGTAAGCCAGGACAGTGCGATATGGAGAGAAAGCTGACGCCCATGGAGCCGGCTCATTCTCTCATGTCTCACACGTAAGCCAGGACAGTGCGATATGGAGAGCAAGCTAACGCCGATGGAGCCGGCTCCCTCTCTCCTGTCTCACACGTAAGCCAGGGCAGTGCGATATGGAGAGCAAGCTGACGCCCATGGAGCCGGCTCCCTCACTCCTGTCTCACACGTAAGCCAGGGCAGTGCGATACGGAGAGCAAGCTGACGCCCATGGAGCCGGCTCCCTCTCTCCTGTCTCACACGTAATCCAGGACAGTGCGATATGGAGAGCAAGCTGTCTCCAATGGAGCCGGCTCCCTCTCTCCTGTCTCACACGTAAGCCAGGAGAGTGCGATATAGAGAGGAAGCTGTCTCCAATGGAGCCGGCTCCCTCTCTCCTGTCTCACACGTAAGCCAGGGCAGTGCGATATGGAGAGCAAGCTGACGCCCATGGAGCCGGCTCCCTCTCTCCTGTCTCACACGTAAACCAGGGCAGTGCGATACGGAGAGCAAGATGACGCTCATGGAGCCGGCTCCCTCTCTCCTGTCTCACATGTAAGCCAGGGCAGTGAGATACGGAGAGCAAGCTGACGCCCATGGAGACGGCTCCCTCTCTCCTGTCTCACACGTAAACCAGGACAGAGCGATGTGGAGAGTAAGCTGACGCCCATAGAGCCGGCTCACTATCTCCTGTCTCACACGTAAACCAGGGCAGTGTTATATGGAGAGCAAGCTGATGCCTATGGAGCCGGCTCCCTCTCTCCTGTCTCACACGTAAGCCAGGGCAGTGCGATATGGAGAGCAAGCTGACGCCCATGGAGCCGGCTCCCTTTCTCCTGTCTCACACGTAAACCAGGGCAGTGCGATATGGAGAGCAAGCTGACGCCCATGGAGCCGGCTCCCTCTCTCCTGTCTCACACGTAAACCAGTGTAGTGCGATACGGAGAGCAAGCTGACGCCCATGGAGCCGGCTCCCTCTCTCCTGTCTCACGTGTAAGCCAGAACAGTACGATATCGAGAGCACGCTGACGCCCATGGAGCCGGCTCCCTCTCTCCTGTCTCACACGTAAGCCTGGGCAGTGCGATATGGAGAGCAAGCTGACGCCCATGGAGACGGCTCCCTCTCTCCTGTCACACACGTAAGCCAGGGCAGTGCGATATGGAGAGCAAGCTGACGCCCATGGAGCCGGCTCCCTCTCTCCTGTCTCACACGTAAGCCAGGGCAGTGTGATACGGAGAGCAAGCTGACACGCATGGAGCCGGCTCACTCTCTCCTGTCTCACACGTAAGCCAGGACAGTGCGATATGGAGAGAAAGCTGACGCCCATGGAGCCGGCTCATTCTCTCATGTCTCACACGTAAGCCAGGACAGTGCGATATGGAGAGCAAGCTAACGCCGATGGAGCCGGCTCCCTCTCTCCTGTCTCACACGTAAGCCAGGGCAGTGCGATATGGAGAGCAAGCTGACGCCCATGGAGCCGGCTCCCTCTCTCCTGTCTGACGTGTAAGCCAGGGCAGTGCGATATGGAGAGCAAGCTGTCTCCAATGGAGCCGGCTCCCTCTCTCCTGTCTCACACGTAAGCCAGGGCAGTACGATATGGAGAGCAAGCTGACGCCCATGGAGCCGGCTCCCTCACTCCTGTCTCACACGTAAGCCAGGGCAGTGCGATACGGAGAGCAAGCTGACGCCCATGGAGCCGGCTCCCTCTCTCCTGTCTCACACGTAATCCAGGACAGTGCGATATGGAGTGCAAGCTGTCTCCAATGGAGCCGGCTCCCTCTCTCCTGTCTCACACGTAAGCCAGGGCAGTGCGATATGGAGAGCAAGCTGACGCCCATGGAGCCGGCTCCCTCTCTCCTGTCTGACGTGTAAGCCAGGGCAGTGCGATATGGAGAGCAAGCTGTCTCCAATGGAGCCGGCTCCCTCTCTCCTGTCTCACACGTAAGCCAGGGCAGTACGATATGGAGAGCAAGCTGACGCCCATGGAGCCGGCTCCCTCACTCCTGTCTCACACGTAAGCCAGGGCAGTGCGATATGGAGAGCAAGCTGACGCCCATGGAGCCGGCTCCCTCTCTCCTGTCTCACACGTAAACCAGGGCAGTGCGATACGGAGAGCAAGATGACGCTCATGGAGCCGGCTCCCTCTCTCCTGTCTCACATGTAAGCCAGGGCAGTGAGATATGGAGAGCAAGCTGACGCCCATGGAGTCGGCTCCCTCTCTCCTGTCTCACACGTAAGCCAGGGCAGTACGATACAGAGAGCAAGCTGGCGCCTATGGAGCCGGCTCCCTCTCTCCTGTCTCACACGTAAGCCAGGGCAGAGTGATATGGAGAGCAAGCTGACGCCCATGGAGCCGGCTCCCTCTCTCCTGTCTCACGTGTAAGCCAGAACAGTGCGATATCGAGAGCACGCTGACGCCCATGGAGCCGGCTCCCTCTCTCCTGTCTCACACGTAAGCCTGGGCTGTGCGATACGGAGAGCAAGCTGACACGCATGGAGCCGGCTCACTCTCTCCTGTCTCACACGTAAGCCAGGACAGTGCGATATGGAGAGAAAGCTGACGCCCATGGAGCCGGCTCATTCTCTCATGTCTCACACGTAAGCCAGGACAGTGCGATATGGAGAGCAAGCTAACGCCGATGGAGCCGGCTCCCTCTCTCCTGTCTCACACGTAAGCCAGGGCAGTGCGATATGGAGAGCAAGCTGACGCCCATGGAGCCGGCTCCCTCTCTCCTGTCTGACGTGTAAGCCAGGGCAGTGCGATATGGAGAGCAAGCTGTCTCCAATGGAGCCGGCTCCCTCTCTCCTGTCTCACACGTAAGCCAGGGCAGTACGATATGGAGAGCAAGCTGACGCCCATGGAGCCGGCTCCCTCACTCCTGTCTCACACGTAAGCCAGGGCAGTGCGATACGGAGAGCAAGCTGACGCCCATGGAGCCGGCTCCCTCTCTCCTGTCTCACACGTAATCCAGGACAGTGCGATATGGAGAGGAAGCTGTCTCCAATGGAGCCGGCTCCCTCTCTCCTGTCTCACACGTAAGCCAGGAGAGTGCGATATAGAGAGGAAGCTGTCTCCAATGGAGCCGGCTCCCTCTCTCCTGTCTCACACGTAAGCCAGGGCAGTGCGATATGGAGAGCAAGCTGACGCCCATGGAGCCGGCTCCCTCTCTCCTGTCTCACACGTAAACCAGGGCAGTGCGATACGGAGAGCAAGATGACGCTCATGGAGCCGGCTCCCTCTCTCCTGTCTCACATGTAAGCCAGGGCAGTGAGATACGGAGAGCAAGCTGACGCCCATGGAGACGGCTCCCTCTCTCCTGTCTCACACGTAAACCAGGACAGAGCGATGTGGAGAGTAAGCTGACGCCCATAGAGCCGGCTCACTATCTCCTGTCTCACACGTAAACCAGGGCAGTGTTATATGGAGAGCAAGCTGATGCCTATGGAGCCGGCTCCCTCTCTCCTGTCTCACACGTAAGCCAGGGCAGTGCGATATGGAGAGCAAGCTGACGCCCATGGAGCCGGCTCCCTCTCTCCTGTCTCACACGTAAACCAGGGCAGTGCGATATGGAGAGCAAGCTGACGCCCATGGAGCCGGCTCCATCTCTCCTGTCTCACACGTAAGCCAGGGCAGTGCGATATGGAGAGCAAGCTGACGCCCATGGAGCCGGCTCCCTCTCTCCTGTCTCACAGGTAAGCCAGGGTAGTGCGATATGGAGAGCAAGCTGACGCCCATGGAGCCGGCTCCCTCTCTCCTGTCTCACACGTAAGCCAGGGCAGTGCGATATGGAGAGCAAGCTGACACGCATGGAGCCGGCTCACTCTCCCCTGTCTCACACGTAAGCCAGGGCAGTGCGATATGGAGAGCAAGCTGACGCCCATGGAGCCGGCTCCCTCTCTCCTGTCTCACACGTAAGCCAGGGCAGTGCGATATGGAGAGCAAGCTGACGCCCATGGAGCCGGCTCCCTTCTCCTGTCTCACACGTAAGCCAGGGCAGTGAGATACGGAGAGCAAGCTGACGCCCATGGAGCCGGCTCGCTCTCTCCTGTCTGACAGGTAAGCCAGGGCAGTGCGATACGGAGAGCAAGCTGACGCTCATGGAGCCGGCTCCCTCTCTCCTGTCTCACACGTAAGCAAGGGCAGTGCGATACGGAGAGCAAGCTGACGCCCATGGAGCCGGCTCCCTCTCTCCTGTCTCACACGTAAGCCAGGGCAGTGAGATATGGAGAGCAAGCTGACGCCCATGGGGCCGGCTCCCTCTCTCCTGTCTCACACGTAAGCCAGGGCAGTGCGATATGGAGAGCAAGCTGACACGCATGGAGCCGGCTCACTCTCCCCTGTCTCACACGTAAGCCAGGGCAGTGCGATATGGAGAGCAAGCTGACGCCCATGGAGCCGGCTCCCTCTCTCCTGTCTCACACGTAAGCCAGGGCAGTGCGATATGGAGAGCAAGCTGACGCCCATGGAGCCGGCTCCCTTCTCCTGTCTCACACGTAAGCCAGGGCAGTGAGATACGGAGAGCAAGCTGACGCCCATGGAGCCGGCTCGCTCTCTCCTGTCTGACAGGTAAGCCAGGGCAGTGCGATACGGAGAGCAAGCTGACGCTCATGGAGCCGGCTCCCTCTCTCCTGTCTCACACGTAAGCAAGGGCAGTGCGATACGGAGAGCAAGCTGACGCCCATGGAGCCGGCTCCCTCTCTCCTGTCTCACACGTAAGCCAGGGCAGTGAGATATGGAGAGCAACTGACGCCCATGGGGCCGGCTCCCTCTCTCCTGTCTCACACGTAAGCCAGGACAGTGCGATACGGAGAGCAAGCTGACACCCATGGAGCCGGCTCCCTCTCTCCTGTCTCACACGTAAGCCAGGGCAGTGCGATACGGAGAGCAAGCTGACGCCCATGGAGCCGGCTCCCTCTCTCCTGTCTCACACGTAATCCAGGACAGTGCGATACGGAGAGCAAGCTGTCTCCAATGGAGCCGGCTCCCTCTCTCCTGTCTCACACGTAAGCCAGGACAGTGCGATATAGAGAGGAAGCTGTCTCCAATGGAGCCGGCTCCCTCTCTCCTGTCTGACACGTAAGCCAGGGCAATGCGATATGGAGAGCAAGCTGACGCCCATGGAGCCGGCTCCCTCTCTCCTGTCTCACACGTAAACCAGGGCAGTGCGATATGGAGAGCAAGCTGACGCCCATGGAGCCGGCTCCCTCTCTCCTGTCTCACACGTAAACCAGTGTAGTGCGATACGGAGAGCAAGCTGACGCCCATGGAGCCGGCTCCCTCTCTCCTGTCTCATACGTAATCCAGGGCAGTGCGATATGGAGAGCAAGCTGACGCCCATGGAGCCGGCTCCCTCTCTCCTGTCTCACAGGTAAGCCAGGGCAGTGCGATATGGAGAGAAAGCTGACTCCCATGGAGCCGGCTCCCTCTCTCCTGTCTCACACGTAAGCCAGGGCAGTGCGATATGGAGAGCAAGCTGACACGCATGGAGCCGGCTCACTCTCCCCTGTCTCACACGTAAGCCAGGGCAGTGCGATATGGAGAGCAAGCTGACGCCAATGGAGCCGGCTCCCTCTCTCCTGTCTCACACGTAAGCCAGGGCAGTGCGATATGGAGAGCAAGCTGACGCCCATGGAGCCGGCTCCCTCTCTCCTGTCTCACACGTAAGCCAGGGCAGTGAGATACGGAGAGCAAGCTGACGCCCATGGAGCCGGCTCGCTCTCTCCTGTCTGACAGGTAAGCCAGGGCAGTGCGATACGGAGAGCAAGCTGACGCTCATGGAGCCGGCTCCCTCTCTCCTGTCTCACACGTAAGCCAGGGCAGTGCGATATGGAGAGCAAGCTGACGCCCATGGAGCCGGCTCCCTCTCTCCTGTCTCACACGTAAGCCAGGGCAGTGCGATATGGAGAGCAAGCTGACGCCCATGGAGCCGGCTCCCTCTCTCCTGTCTCACACGTAAGCCAGGACAGTGAGATACGGAGAGCAAGCTGACGCTCATGGAGCCGGCTCGCTCTCTCCTGTCTCACACGTAAGCCAGGGCAGTGCGATATGGAGAGCAAGCTGTCTCCAATGGAGCCGGCTCCCTCTCTCCTGTCTCACACGTAATCCAGGACAGTGCGATATGGAGAGCAAGCTGTCTCCAATGGAGCCGGCTCCCTCTCTCCTGTCTCACACGTAAGCCAGGGCAGTGCGATATGGAGAGCAAGCTGACGCCCATGGAGCCGGCTCCCTCTCTCCTGTCTCACACGTAAACCAGGGCAGTGCGATACGGAGAGCAAGATGACGCTCATGGAGCCGGCTCCCTCTCTCCTGTCTCACATGTAAGCCAGGGCAGTGAGATACGGAGAGCAAGCTGACGCCCATGGAGACGGCTCCCTCTCTCCTGTCTCACACATAAACCAGGGCAGTGTTATATGGAGAGCAAGCTGACGCCCATGGAGCCGGCTCCCTCTCTGCTGTCTCACACGTAAACCAGGGCAGTGTTATATGGAGAGCAAGCTGATGCCTATGGAGCCGGCTCCCTCTCTCCTGTCTCACACGTAAGCCAGGGCAGTGCGATATGGAGAGCAAGCTGACGCCCATGGAGCCGGCTCCCTCTCTCCTGTCTCACACGTAAACCAGGGCAGTGCGATATGGAGAGCAAGCTGACGCCCATGGAGCCGGCTCCCTCTCTCCTGTCTCACACGTAAACCAGTGTAGTGCGATACGGAGAGCAAGCTGACGCCCATGGAGCCGGCTCCCTCTCTCCTGTCTCATACGTAATCCAGGGCAGTGCGATATGGAGAGCAAGCTGACACGCATGGAGCCGGCTCACTCTCCCCTGTCTCACACGTAAGCCAGGGCAGTGCGATATGGAGAGCAAGCTGACGCCCATGGAGCCGGCTCCCTCTCTCCTGTCTCACACGTAAGCCAGGGCAGTGAGATACGGAGAGCAAGCTGACGCCCATGGAGCCGGCTCGCTCTCTCCTGTCTGACAGGTAAGACAGGGCAGTGCGATACGGAGAGCAAGCTGACGCTCATGGAGCCGGCTCCCTCTCTCCTGTCTCACACGTAAGCCAGGGCAGTGCGATATGGAGAGCAAGCTGACGCCCATGGAGCCGGCTCCCTCTCTCCTGTCTCACACGTAAGCCAGGGCAGTGCGATATGGAGAGCAAGCTGACGCCCATGGAGCCGGCTCCCTCTCTCCTGTCTCACACGTAAGCCAGGACAGTGCGATACGGAGAGCAAGCTGACGCTCATGGAGCCGGCTCGCTCTCTCCTGTCTCACACGTAAGCCAGGGCAGTGCGATATGGAGAGCAAGCTGTCTCCAATGGAGCCGGCTCCCTCTCTCCTGTCTCACACGTAATCCAGGACAGTGCGATATGGAGAGCAAGCTGTCTCCAATGGAGCAGGCTCCCTCTCTCCTGTCTCACACGTAAGCCAGGGCAGTGCGATATGGAGAGCAAGCTGACGCCCATGGAGCCGGCTCCCTCTCTCCTGTCTCACACGTAAACCAGGGCAGTGTGATATGGAGAACAAGCTGACGCTCATGGAGCCGGCTCCCTCTCTCCTGTCTCACACGTACGCCAGGACAGTGCGATACGGAGAGCAAGCTGATGCCTATGGAGCCGGCTCCCTCTCTCCTGTCTCACACGTAAGCCAGGGCAGTGAGATACGGATGGCAAGCTGACGCCCATGGAGCTGGCTTACTCTCTCCTGTCTCACACGTAAGCCAGACAGTGCGATACTGAGAGCAAGCTGACGCCCATGGAGCCGGCTCCCTCTCTCCTGTCTCACACGTAAGCCAGGGCAGTGCGATACTGAGAGCAAGCTGACGCCCATGGAGCCGGCTCCCTCTCTCCTGTCTCACACGTAAGCCAGACAGTGCGATACTGAGAGCAAGCTGACGCCAATGGAGCCGGCACTCTCTCTCCTGTCTCACACTTAATCCAGGGCAGTACGATATGGAGAGCAAGCTGACGCGCATGGAGCCGGCTCCCTCCCTCCTGTCTCACACGTAAGCCAGGGCAGTACGATACAGAGAGCAAGCTGGCGCCCATGGAGCCGGCTCCCTCTCTCCTGTCTCACACGTAATCCAGGACAGTGCGATATGGAGAGCAAGCTGTCTCCAATGGAGCCGGCTCCCTCTCTCCTGTCTCACACGTAAGCCAGGAGAGTGCGATATAGAGAGGAAGCTGTCTCCAATGGAGCCGGCTCCCTCTCTCCTGTCTCACACGTAAGCCAGGGCAGTGCGATACTGAGAGCAAGCTGACGCCCATGGAGCCGGCTCCCTCTCTCCTGTCTCACACGTAAGCCAGACAGTGCGATACTGAGAGCAAGCTGACGCCAATGGAGCCGGCACTCTCTCTCCTGTCTCACACTTAATCCAGGGCAGTACGATATGGAGAGCAAGCTGACGCGCATGGAGCCGGCTCCCTCCCTCCTGTCTCACACGTAAGCCAGGGCAGTACGATACAGAGAGCAAGCTGGCGCCCATGGAGCCGGCTCCCTCTCTCCTGTCTCACACGTAAGCCAGGGCAGTGCGATACGGAGAGCAAGCTGACACGCATGGAGCCGGCTCACTCTCTCCTGTCTCACACGTAAGCCAGGACAGTGCGATATGGAGAGAAAGCTGACGCCCATGGAGCCGGCTCCCTCTCTCATGTCTCACACGTAAGCCAGGACAGTGCGATATGGAGAGCAAGCTAACGCCGATGGAGCCGGCTCACTCTCTCCTGTCTCACACGTAAGCCAGGGCAGTGCGATATGGAGAGCAAGCTGACGCCCATGGAGCCGGCTCCCTCTCTCCTGTCTGACGTGTAAGCCAGGGCAGTGCGATATGGAGAGCAAGCTGACGCCCATGGAGCCGGCTCCCTCTCTCGTGTCTCACACGTAAGCCAGGGCAGTGCGATACGGAGAGCAAGCTAACGCCGATGGAGCCGGCTCCCTCTCTCCTGTCTCACACGTAAGCCAGGGCAGTACGATATGGAGAGCAAGCTGACGCCCATGGAGCCGGCTCCCTCACTCCTGTCTCACACGTAAGCCAGGGCAGTGCGATACGGAGAGCAAGCTGACGCCCATGGAGCCGGCTCCCTCTCTCCTGTCTCACACGTAATCCAGGACAGTGCGATATGGAGAGCAAGCTGTCTCCAATGGAGCCGGCTCCCTCTCTCCTGTCTCACACGTAAGCCAGGAGAGTGCGATATAGAGAGGAAGCTGTCTCCAATGGAGCCGGCTCCCTCTCTCCTGTCTCACACGTAAGCCAGGGCAGTGCGATACTGAGAGCAAGCTGACGCCCATGGAGCCGGCTCCCTCTCTCCTGTCTCACACGTAAGCCAGACAGTGCGATACTGAGAGCAAGCTGACGCCAATGGAGCCGGCACTCTCTCTCCTGTCTCACACTTAATCCAGGGCAGTACGATATGGAGAGCAAGCTGACGCGCATGGAGCCGGCTCCCTCCCTCCTGTCTCACACGTAAGCCAGGGCAGTACGATACAGAGAGCAAGCTGGCGCCCATGGAGCCGGCTCCCTCTCTCCTGTCTCACACGTAAGCCAGGGCAGAGTGATATGGAGAGCAAGCTGACGCCCATGGAGCCGGCTCCCTCTCTCCTGTCTCACGTGTAAGCCAGAACAGTGCGATATCGAGAGCACGCTGACGCCCATGGAGCCGGCTCCCTCTCTCCTGTCTCACACGTAAGCCTGGGCAGTGCGATATGGAGAGCAAGCTGACGCCCATGGAGACGGCTCCCTCTCTCCTGTCACACACGTAAGCCAGGGCAGTGCGATATGGAGAGCAAGCTGACGCCCATGGAGCCGGCTCCCTCTCTCCTGTCTCACACGTAAGCCAGGGCAGTGCGATACGGAGAGCAAGCTGACACGCATGGAGCCGGCTCACTCTCTCCTGTCTCACACGTAAGCCAGGACAGTGCGATATGGAGAGAAAGCTGACGCCCATGGAGCCGGCTCCCTCTCTCATGTCTCACACGTAAGCCAGGACAGTGCGATATGGAGAGCAAGCTAACGCCGATGGAGCCGGCTCCCTCTCTCCTGTCTCACACGTAAGCCAGGGCAGTGCGATATGGAGAGCAAGCTGACGCCCATGGAGCCGGCTCCCTCTCTCCTGTCTGACGTGTAAGCCAGGGCAGTGCGATATGGAGAGCAAGCTGTCTCCAATGGAGCCGGCTCCCTCTCTCCTGTCACACACGTAAGCCAGGGCAGTACGATATGGAGAGCAAGCTGACGCCCATGGAGCCGTCTCCCTCACTCCTGTCTCACACGTAAGCCAGGGCAGTGCGATACGGAGAGCAAGCTGACGCCCATGGAGCCGGCTCCCTCTCTCCTGTCTCACACGTAATCCAGGACAGTGCGATATGGAGAGCAAGCTGTCTCCAATGGAGCCGGCTCCCTCTCTCCTGTCTCACACGTAAGCCAGGAGAGTGCGATATAGAGAGGAAGCTGTCTCCAATGGAGCCGGCTCCCTCTCTCCTGTCTCACACGTAAACCAGGGCAGTGCGATACGGAGAGCAAGATGACGCTCATGGAGCCGGCTCCCTCTCTCCTGTCTCACATGTAAGCCAGGGCAGTGAGATACGGAGAGCAAGCTGACGCCCATGGAGACGGCTCCCTCTCTCCTGTCTCACACGTAAACCAGGACAGAGCGATGTGGAGAGTAAGCTGACGCCCATAGAGCCGGCTCACTATCTCCTGTCTCACACGTAAACCAGGGCAGTGTTATATGGAGAGCAAGCTGATGCCTATGGAGCCGGCTCCCTCTCTCCTGTCTCACACGTAAGCCAGGGCAGTGCGATATGGAGAGCAAGCTGACGCCCATGGAGCCGGCTCCCTCTCTCCTGTCTCACACGTAAACCAGGGCAGTGCGATATGGAGAGCAAGCTGACGCCCATGGAGCCGGCTCCCTCTCTCCTGTCTCACACGTAAACCAGTGTAGTGTGATACGGAGAGCAAGCTGACGCCCATGGAGCCGGCTCCCTCTCTCCTGTCTCACACGTAAGCCAGGGCAGTGCGATATGGAGAGCAAGCTGACGCCCATGGAGCCGGCTCCCTCTCTCCTGTCTCACAGGTAAGCCAGGGTAGTGCGATATGGAGAGAAAGCTGACGCCCATGGAGCCGGCTCCCTCTCTCCTGTCTCACACGTAAGCCAGGGCAGTGCGATATGGAGAGCAAGCTGACACGCATGGAGCCGGCTCACTCTCCCCTGTCTCACACGTAAGCCAGGGCAGTGCGATATGGAGAGCAAGCTGACGCCCATGGAGCCGGCTCCCTCTCTCCTGTCTCACACGTAAGCCAGGACAGTGCGATACGGAGAGCAAGCTGACGCTCATGGAGCCGGCTCGCTCTCTCCTGTCTCACACGTAAGCCAGGGCAGTGCGATATGGACAGCAAGCTGTCTCCAATGGAGCCGGCTCCCTCTCTCCTGTCTCACACGTAATCCAGGACAGTGCGATATGGAGAGCAAGCTGTCTCCAATGGAGCCGGCTCCCTCTCTCCTGTCTCACACGTAAGCCAGGGCAGTGCGATATGGAGAGCAAGCTGACGCCCATGGAGCCGGCTCCCTCTCTCCTGTCTCACACGTAAACCAGGGCAGTGTGATATGGAGAACAAGCTGACGCTCATGGAGCCGGCTCCCTCTCTCCTGTCTCACACGTACGCCAGGACAGTGCGATACGGAGAGCAAGCTGATGCCTATGGAGCCGGCTCCCTCTCTCCTGTCTCACACGTAAGCCAGGGCAGTGAGATACGGATGGCAAGCTGACGCCCATGGAGCTGGCTTACTCTCTCCTGTCTCACACGTAAGCCAGACAGTGCGATACTGAGAGCAAGCTGACGCCCATGGAGCCGGCTCCCTCTCTCCTGTCTCACACGTAAGCCAGGGCAGTGCGATACTGAGAGCAAGCTGACGCCCATGGAGCCGGCTCCCTCTCTCCTGTCTCACACGTAAGCCAGACAGTGCGATACTGAGAGCAAGCTGACGCCAATGGAGCCGGCACTCTCTCTCCTGTCTCACACTTAATCCAGGGCAGTACGATATGGAGAGCAAGCTGACGCGCATGGAGCCGGCTCCCTCCCTCCTGTCTCACACGTAAGCCAGGGCAGTACGATACAGAGAGCAAGCTGGCGCCCATGGAGCCGGCTCCCTCTCTCCTGTCTCACACTTAAGCCAGGGCAGAGTGATATGGAGAGCAAGCTGACGCCCATGGAGCCGGCTCCCTCTCTCCTGTCTCACGTGTAAGCCAGAACAGTGCGATATCGAGAGCACGCTGACGCCCATGGAGCCGGCTCCCTCTCTCCTGTCTCACACGTAAGCCTGGGCAGTGCGATATGGAGAGCAAGCTGACGCCCATGGAGACGGCTCCCTCTCTCCTGTCACACACGTAAGCCAGGGCAGTGCGATATGGAGAGCAAGCTGACGCCCATGGAGCCGGCTCCCTCTCTCCTGTCTCACACGTAAGCCAGGGCAGTGCGATACGGAGAGCAAGCTGACACGCATGGAGCCGGCTCACTCTCTCCTGTCTCACACGTAAGCCAGGACAGTGCGATATGGAGAGAAAGCTGACGCCCATGGAGCAGGCTCCCTCTCTCATGTCTCACACGTAAGCCAGGACAGTGCGATATGGAGAGCAAGCTAACGCCGATGGAGCCGGCTCCCTCTCTCCTGTCTCACACGTAAGCCAGGGCAGTGCGATATGGAGAGCAAGCTGACGCCCATGGAGCCGGCTCCCTCTCTCCTGTCTGACGTGTAAGCCAGGGCAGTGCGATATGGAGAGCAAGCTGTCTCCAATGGAGCCGGCTCCCTCTCTCCTGTCTCACACGTAAGCCAGGGCAGTACGATATGGAGAGCAAGCTGACGCCCATGGAGCCGGCTCCCTCACTCCTGTCTCACACGTAAGCCAGGGCAGTGCGATACGGAGAGCAAGCTGACGCCCATGGAGCCGGCTCCCTCTCTCCTGTCTCACACGTAATCCAGGACAGTGCGATATGGAGAGCAAGCTGTCTCCAATGGAGCCGGCTCCCTCTCTCCTGTCTCACACGTAAGCCAGGAGAGTGCGATATAGAGAGGAAGCTGTCTCCAATGGAGCCGGCTCCCTCTCTCCTGTCTCACACGTAAGCCAGGGCAGTGCGATATGGAGAGCAAGCTGACGCCCATGGAGCCGGCTCCCTCTCTCCTGTCTCACACGTAAACCAGGGCAGTGCGATACGGAGAGCAAGATGACGCTCATGGAGCCGGCTCACTCTCTCCTGTCTCACATGTAAGCCAGGGCAGTGAGATACGGAGAGCAAGCTGACGCCCATGGAGACGGCTCCCTCTCTCCTGTCTCACACGTAAGCCAGGGCAGTGAGATACGGATGGCAAGCTGACGCCCATGGAGCTGGCTTACTCTCTCCTGTCTCACACGTAAGCCAGACAGTGCGATACTGAGAGCAAGCTGACGCCCATGGAGCCGGCTCCCTCTCTCCTGTCTCACACGTAAGCCAGGGCAGTGCGATACTGAGAGCAAGCTGACGCCCATGGAGCCGGCTCCCTCTCTCCTGTCTCACACGTAAGCCAGACAGTGCGATACTGAGAGCAAGCTGACGCCAATGGAGCCGGCACTCTCTCTCCTGTCTCACACTTAATCCAGGGCAGTACGATATGGAGAGCAAGCTGACGCGCATGGAGCCGGCTCCCTCCCTCCTGTCTCACACGTAAGCCAGGGCAGTACGATACAGAGAGCAAGCTGGCGCCCATGGAGCCGGCTCCCTCTCTCCTGTCTCACACTTAAGCCAGGGCAGAGTGATATGGAGAGCAAGCTGACGCCCATGGAGCCGGCTCCCTCTCTCCTGTCTCACGTGTAAGCCAGAACAGTGCGATATCGAGAGCACGCTGACGCCCATGGAGCCGGCTCCCTCTCTCCTGTCTCACACGTAAGCCTGGGCAGTGCGATATGGAGAGCAAGCTGACGCCCATGGAGACGGCTCCCTCTCTCCTGTCACACACGTAAGCCAGGGCAGTGCGATATGGAGAGCAAGCTGACGCCCATGGAGCCGGCTCCCTCTCTCCTGTCTCACACGTAAGCCAGGGCAGTGCGATACGGAGAGCAAGCTGACACGCATGGAGCCGGCTCACTCTCTCCTGTCTCACACGTAAGCCAGGACAGTGCGATATGGAGAGAAAGCTGACGCCCATGGAGCAGGCTCCCTCTCTCATGTCTCACACGTAAGCCAGGACAGTGCGATATGGAGAGCAAGCTAACGCCGATGGAGCCGGCTCCCTCTCTCCTGTCTCACACGTAAGCCAGGGCAGTGCGATATGGAGAGCAAGCTGACGCCCATGGAGCCGGCTCCCTCTCTCCTGTCTGACGTGTAAGCCAGGGCAGTGCGATATGGAGAGCAAGCTGTCTCCAATGGAGCCGGCTCCCTCTCTCCTGTCTCACACGTAAGCCAGGGCAGTACGATATGGAGAGCAAGCTGACGCCCATGGAGCCGGCTCCCTCACTCCTGTCTCACACGTAAGCCAGGGCAGTGCGATACGGAGAGCAAGCTGACGCCCATGGAGCCGGCTCCCTCTCTCCTGTCTCACACGTAATCCAGGACAGTGCGATATGGAGAGCAAGCTGTCTCCAATGGAGCCGGCTCCCTCTCTCCTGTCTCACACGTAAGCCAGGAGAGTGCGATATAGAGAGGAAGCTGTCTCCAATGGAGCCGGCTCCCTCTCTCCTGTCTCACACGTAAGCCAGGGCAGTGCGATATGGAGAGCAAGCTGACGCCCATGGAGCCGGCTCCCTCTCTCCTGTCTCACACGTAAACCAGGGCAGTGCGATACGGAGAGCAAGATGACGCTCATGGAGCCGGCTCACTCTCTCCTGTCTCACATGTAAGCCAGGGCAGTGAGATACGGAGAGCAAGCTGACGCCCATGGAGACGGCTCCCTCTCTCCTGTCTCACACGTAAACCAGGACAGAGCGATGTGGAGAGTAAGCTGACGCCCATAGAGCCGGCTCACTATCTCCTGTCTCACACGTAAACCAGGGCAGTGTTATATGGAGAGCAAGCTGATGCCTATGGAGCCGGCTCCCTCTCTCCTGTCTCACACGTAAGCCAGGGCAGTGCGATATGGAGAGCAAGCTGACGCCCATGGAGCCGGCTCCCTCTCTCCTGTCTCACACGTAAACCAGGGCAGTGCGATATGGAGAGCAAGCTGACGCCCATAGAGCCGGCTCCCTCTCTCCTGTCTCACACGTAAGCCAGGGCAGTGAGATACGGAGAGCAAGCTGACGCCCATGGAGCCGGCTCGCTCTCTCCTGTCTGACAGGTAAGCCAGGGCAGTGCGATACGGAGAGCAAGCTGACGCTCATGGAGCCGGCTCCCTCTCTCCAGTCTCACACGTAAGCCAGGGCAGTGCGATATGGAGAGCAAGCTGACGCCCATGGAGCCGGCTCCCTCTCTCCTGTCTCACACGTAAGCCAGGGCAGTGCGATATGGAGAGCAAGCTGACGCCCATGGAGCCGGCTCCCTCTCTCCTGTCTCACACGTAAGCCAGGACAGTGCGATACGGAGAGCAAGCTGACGCTCATGGAGCCGGCTCGCTCTCTCCTGTCTCACACGTAAGCCAGGGCAGTGCGATATGGAGAGCAAGCTGTCTCCAATGGAGCCGGCTCCCTCTCTCCTGTCTCACACGTAATCCAGGACAGTGCGATATGGAGAGCAAGCTGTCTCCAATGGAGCCGGCTCCCTCTCTCCTGTCTCACACGTAAGCCAGGGCAGTGCGATATGGAGAGCAAGCTGACGCCCATGGAGCCGGCTCCCTCTCTCCTGTCTCACACGTAAACCAGGGCAGTGTGATATGGAGAACAAGCTGACGCTCATGGAGCCGGCTCCCTCTCTCCTGTCTCACACGTAAGCCAGGACAGTGCGATACGGAGAGCAAGCTGACACCCATGGAGCCGGCTCTCTCTCTCCTGTCTCACACGTAAGCCAGGACAGTGCGATATGGAGAGCAAGCTGATGCCTATGGAGCCGGCTCCCTCTCTCCTGTCTCACACGTAAGCCAGGGCAGTGAGATACGGAGAGCAAGCTGACGCCCATGGAGCTGGCTTACTCTCTCCTGTCTCACACGTAAGCCAGACAGTGCGATACTGAGAGCAAGCTGACGCCCATGGAGCCGGCTCCCTCTCTCCTGTCTCACACGTAAGCCAGGACAGTGCGATATAGAGAGGAAGCTGTCTCCAATGGAGCCGGCTCCCTCTCTCCTGTCTCACACGTAAGCCAGGACAGTGCGATATAGAGAGGAAGCTGTCTCCAATGGAGCCGGCTCCCTCTCTCCTGTCTCACACGTAAGCCAGGGCAGTGCGATATGGAGAGCAAGCTGACGCCCATGGAGCCGGCTCCCTCTCTCCTGTCTCACACGTAAGCCAGGGCAGTGCGATATGGAGAGCAAGCTGACGCCCATGGAGCCGGCTCCCTCTCTCCTGTCTCACACGTAAGCCAGGGCAGTGCGATATGGAGAGCAAACTGACACCCATGGAGCCGGCTCCCTCTCTCCTGTCTCACACGTAAGCCAGGGCAGTGCGATAAGGAGAGCAAGCTGACGCCCATGGAGACGGCTCCCTCTCTCCTGTCTCACACGTAAGCCAGGACAGTGCGATACGGAGAGCAAGCTGACACGCATGGAGCCGGCTCCCTCTCTCCTGTCTCACACGTAAGCCAGTGCAGTGAGATGTGGAGAGCAAGCTGACGCCCATGGAGCCGGCTCCCTCTCTCCTGTCTCACACGTAAACCAGGGCAGTGCGATATGGAGAGCAAGCTGACGCCCATGGAGCCGGCTCCCTCTCTCCTGTCTCACACGTAAGCCAGGGTAGTGAGATACGGAGAGCAAGCTGACGCCCATGGAGCCGGCTCGCTCTCTCCTGTCTGACAGGTAAGCCAGGGCAGTGCGATACGGAGAGCAAGCTGACGCTCATGGAGCCGGCTCCCTCTCTCCAGTCTCACACGTAAGCCAGGGCAGTGCGATATGGAGAGCAAGCTGACGCCCATGGAGCCGGCTCCCTCTCTCCTGTCTCACACGTAAGCCAGGGCAGTGCGATATGGAGAGCAAGCTGACGCCCATGGAGCCGGCTCCCTCTCTCCTGTCTCACACGTAAGCCAGGACAGTGCGATACGGAGAGCAAGCTGACGCTCATGGAGCCGGCTCGCTCTCTCCTGTCTCACACGTAAGCCAGGGCAGTGCGATATGGAGAGCAAGCTGTCTCCAATGGAGCCGGCTCCCTCTCTCCTGTCTCACACGTAATCCAGGACAGTGCGATATGGAGAGCAAGCTGTCTCCAATGGAGCCGGCTCCCTCTCTCCTGTCTCACACGTAAGCCAGGGCAGTGCGATATGGAGAGCAAGCTGACGCCCATGGAGCCGGCTCCCTCTCTCCTGTCTCACACGTAAACCAGGGCAGTGTGATATGGAGAACAAGCTGACGCTCATGGAGCCGGCTCCCTCTCTCCTGTCTCACACGTAAGCCAGGACAGTGCGATACGGAGAGCAAGCTGACACCCATGGAGCCGGCTCTCTCTCTCCTGTCTCACACGTAAGCCAGGACAGTGCGATATGGAGAGCAAGCTGATGCCTATGGAGCCGGCTCCCTCTCTCCTGTCTCACACGTAAGCCAGGGCAGTGAGATACGGAGAGCAAGCTGACGCCCATGGAGCTGGCTTACTCTCTCCTGTCTCACACGTAAGCCAGACAGTGCGATACTGAGAGCAAGCTGACGCCCATGGAGCCGGCTCCCTCTCTCCTGTCTCACACGTAAGCGAGGGCAGTGCGATATGGAGAGCAAGCTGACGCCCATGGAGTCGGCTCCCTCTCTCCTGTCTCAAACGTAAGCCAGGGTAGTGCGATATGGAGAGCAAGCTGACGCCCATGGAGTCGGCTCCCTCTCTCCTGTCTCACACGTAAGCCAGGGCAGTGCGATACGGAGAGCAAGCTGACGCCAATGGAGCCGGCACTCTCTCTCCTGTCTCACACTTAATCCAGGGCAGTACGATATGGAGAGCAAGCTGACGCGCATGGAGCCGGCTCCCTCTCTCCTGTCTCACACGTAAGCCAGGGCAGTACAATACAGAGAGCAAGCTGGCGCCCATGGAGCCGGCTCCCTCTCTCCTGTCTCACACGTAAGCCAGGGCAGTACGATACAGAGAGCAAGCTGGCGCCCATGGAGCCGGCTCCCTCCCTCCTGTCTCACACGTAAGCCAGGGCAGTACGATACAGAGAGCAAGCTGGCGCCCATGGAGCCGGCTCCCTCTCTCCTGTCTCACACGTAAGCCAGGGCAGAGTGATATGGAGAGCAAGCTGACGCCCATGGAGCCGGCTCCCTCTCTCCTGTCTCACGTGTAAGCCAGAACAGTGCGATATCGAGAGCACGCTGACGCCCATGGAGCCGGCTCCCTCTCTCCTGTCTCACACGTAATCCAGGACAGTGCGATATGGAGAGCAAGCTGTCTCCAATGGAGCCGGCTCCCTCTCTCCTGTCTCACACGTAAGCCAGGACAGTGCGATATAGAGAGGAAGCTGTCTCCAATGGAGCCGGCTCCCTCTCTCCTGTCTCACACGTAAGCCAGGACAGTGCGATATAGAGAGGAAGCTGTCTCCAATGGAGCCGGCTCCCTCTCTCCTGTCTCACACGTAAGCCAGGGCAGTGCGATATGGAGAGCAAGCTGACGCCCATGGAGCCGGCTCCCTCTCTCCTGTCTCACACGTAAGCCAGGGCAGTGCGATATGGAGAGCAAGCTGACGCCCATGGAGCCGGCTCCCTCTCTCCTGTCTCACACGTAAGCCAGGGCAGTGCGATATGGAGAGCAAACTGACACCCATGGAGCCGGCTCCCTCTCTCCTGTCTCACACGTAAGCCAGGGCAGTGCGATAAGGAGAGCAAGCTGACGCCCATGGAGACGGCTCCCTCTCTCCTGTCTCACACGTAAGCCAGGACAGTGCGATACGGAGAGCAAGCTGACACGCATGGAGCCGGCTCCCTCTCTCCTGTCTCACACGTAAGCCAGTGCAGTGAGATGTGGAGAGCAAGCTGACACCCATGGAGCCGGCTCCCTCTCTCCTGTCTCACACGTAAGCCAGGGCAGTGCGATGTGGAGAGCAAGCTGACGCCCATGGAGCCGGCTCCCTCTCTCCTGTCTCACACGTAAGCCAGGGCAGTGAGATATGGAGAGCAAGCTGACGCCCATGGGGCCGGCTCCCTCTCTCCTGTCTCACACGTAAGCCAGGGCAGTGCGATACGGAGAGCAAGCTGACACGCATGGAGCCGGCTCACTCTCTCCTGTCTCACACGTAAGCCAGGACAGTGCGATATGGAGAGAAAGCTGACGCCCATGGAGCCGGCTCCCTCTCTCCTGTCTCACACGTAAGCCAGTGCAGTGAGATGTGGAGAGCAAGCTGACACCCATGGAGCCGGCTCCCTCTCTCCTGTCTCACACGTAAGCCAGGGCAGTGAGATATGGAGAGCAAGCTGACGCCCATGGAGCCGGCTCCCTCTCTCCTGTCTCACACGTAAGCCAGGGCAGTGCGATACGGAGAGCAAGCTGACACGCATGGAGCCGGCTCACTCTCTCCTGTCTCACACGTAAGCCAGGACAGTGCGATATGGAGAGAAAGCTGACGCCCATGGAGCCGGCTCCCTCTCTCCTGTCTCACACGTAATCCAGGAGAGTGCGATATAGAGAGGAAGCTGTCTCCAATGGAGCCGGCTCCCTCTCTCCTGTCTCACACGTAAACCAGGGCAGTGCGATACGGAGAGCAAGATGACGCTCATGGAGCCGGCTCCCTCTCTCCTGTCTCACATGTAAGCCAGGGCAGTGAGATACGGAGAGCAAGCTGACGCCCATGGAGACGGCTCCCTCTCTCCTGTCTCACACGTAAACCAGGACAGAGCGATGTGGAGAGTAAGCTGACGCCCATAGAGCCGGCTCACTATCTCCTGTCTCACACGTAAACCAGGGCAGTGTTATATGGAGAGCAAGCTGATGCCTATGGAGCCGGCTCCCTCTCTCCTGTCTCACACGTAAGCCAGGGCAGTGCGATATGGAGAGCAAGCTGACGCCCATGGAGCCGGCTCCCTCTCTCCTGTCTCACACGTAAACCAGGGCAGTGCGATATGGAGAGCAAGCTGACGCCCATGGAGCCGGCTCCCTCTCTCCTGTCTCACACGTAAACCAGTGTAGTGTGATACGGAGAGCAAGCTGACGCCCATGGAGCCGGCTCCCTCTCTCCTGTCTCACACGTAAGCCAGGGCAGTGCGATATGGAGAGCAAGCTGACGCCCATGGAGCCGGCTCCCTCTCTCCTGTCTCACAGGTAAGCCAGGGTAGTGCGATATGGAGAGAAAGCTGACGCCCATGGAGCCGGCTCCCTCTCTCCTGTCTCACACGTAAGCCAGGGCAGTGCGATATGGAGAGCAAGCTGACACGCATGGAGCCGGCTCACTCTCCCCTGTCTCACACGTAAGCCAGGGCAGTGCGATATGGAGAGCAAGCTGACGCCCATGGAGCCGGCTCCCTCTCTCCTGTCTCACACGTAAGCCAGGACAGTGCGATACGGAGAGCAAGCTGACGCTCATGGAGCCGGCTCGCTCTCTCCTGTCTCACACGTAAGCCAGGGCAGTGCGATATGGACAGCAAGCTGTCTCCAATGGAGCCGGCTCCCTCTCTCCTGTCTCACACGTAATCCAGGACAGTGCGATATGGAGAGCAAGCTGTCTCCAATGGAGCCGGCTCCCTCTCTCCTGTCTCACACGTAAGCCAGGGCAGTGCGATATGGAGAGCAAGCTGACGCCCATGGAGCCGGCTCCCTCTCTCCTGTCTCACACGTAAACCAGGGCAGTGTGATATGGAGAACAAGCTGACGCTCATGGAGCCGGCTCCCTCTCTCCTGTCTCACACGTACGCCAGGACAGTGCGATACGGAGAGCAAGCTGATGCCTATGGAGCCGGCTCCCTCTCTCCTGTCTCACACGTAAGCCAGGGCAGTGAGATACGGATGGCAAGCTGACGCCCATGGAGCTGGCTTACTCTCTCCTGTCTCACACGTAAGCCAGACAGTGCGATACTGAGAGCAAGCTGACGCCCATGGAGCCGGCTCCCTCTCTCCTGTCTCACACGTAAGCCAGGGCAGTGCGATACTGAGAGCAAGCTGACGCCCATGGAGCCGGCTCCCTCTCTCCTGTCTCACACGTAAGCCAGACAGTGCGATACTGAGAGCAAGCTGACGCCAATGGAGCCGGCACTCTCTCTCCTGTCTCACACTTAATCCAGGGCAGTACGATATGGAGAGCAAGCTGACGCGCATGGAGCCGGCTCCCTCCCTCCTGTCTCACACGTAAGCCAGGGCAGTACGATACAGAGAGCAAGCTGGCGCCCATGGAGCCGGCTCCCTCTCTCCTGTCTCACACTTAAGCCAGGGCAGAGTGATATGGAGAGCAAGCTGACGCCCATGGAGCCGGCTCCCTCTCTCCTGTCTCACGTGTAAGCCAGAACAGTGCGATATCGAGAGCACGCTGACGCCCATGGAGCCGGCTCCCTCTCTCCTGTCTCACACGTAAGCCTGGGCAGTGCGATATGGAGAGCAAGCTGACGCCCATGGAGACGGCTCCCTCTCTCCTGTCACACACGTAAGCCAGGGCAGTGCGATATGGAGAGCAAGCTGACGCCCATGGAGCCGGCTCCCTCTCTCCTGTCTCACACGTAAGCCAGGGCAGTGCGATACGGAGAGCAAGCTGACACGCATGGAGCCGGCTCACTCTCTCCTGTCTCACACGTAAGCCAGGACAGTGCGATATGGAGAGAAAGCTGACGCCCATGGAGCAGGCTCCCTCTCTCATGTCTCACACGTAAGCCAGGACAGTGCGATATGGAGAGCAAGCTAACGCCGATGGAGCCGGCTCCCTCTCTCCTGTCTCACACGTAAGCCAGGGCAGTGCGATATGGAGAGCAAGCTGACGCCCATGGAGCCGGCTCCCTCTCTCCTGTCTGACGTGTAAGCCAGGGCAGTGCGATATGGAGAGCAAGCTGTCTCCAATGGAGCCGGCTCCCTCTCTCCTGTCTCACACGTAAGCCAGGGCAGTACGATATGGAGAGCAAGCTGACGCCCATGGAGCCGGCTCCCTCACTCCTGTCTCACACGTAAGCCAGGGCAGTGCGATACGGAGAGCAAGCTGACGCCCATGGAGCCGGCTCCCTCTCTCCTGTCTCACACGTAATCCAGGACAGTGCGATATGGAGAGCAAGCTGTCTCCAATGGAGCCGGCTCCCTCTCTCCTGTCTCACACGTAAGCCAGGAGAGTGCGATATAGAGAGGAAGCTGTCTCCAATGGAGCCGGCTCCCTCTCTCCTGTCTCACACGTAAGCCAGGGCAGTGCGATATGGAGAGCAAGCTGACGCCCATGGAGCCGGCTCCCTCTCTCCTGTCTCACACGTAAACCAGGGCAGTGCGATACGGAGAGCAAGATGACGCTCATGGAGCCGGCTCACTCTCTCCTGTCTCACATGTAAGCCAGGGCAGTGAGATACGGAGAGCAAGCTGACGCCCATGGAGACGGCTCCCTCTCTCCTGTCTCACACGTAAGCCAGGGCAGTGAGATACGGATGGCAAGCTGACGCCCATGGAGCTGGCTTACTCTCTCCTGTCTCACACGTAAGCCAGACAGTGCGATACTGAGAGCAAGCTGACGCCCATGGAGCCGGCTCCCTCTCTCCTGTCTCACACGTAAGCCAGGGCAGTGCGATACTGAGAGCAAGCTGACGCCCATGGAGCCGGCTCCCTCTCTCCTGTCTCACACGTAAGCCAGACAGTGCGATACTGAGAGCAAGCTGACGCCAATGGAGCCGGCACTCTCTCTCCTGTCTCACACTTAATCCAGGGCAGTACGATATGGAGAGCAAGCTGACGCGCATGGAGCCGGCTCCCTCCCTCCTGTCTCACACGTAAGCCAGGGCAGTACGATACAGAGAGCAAGCTGGCGCCCATGGAGCCGGCTCCCTCTCTCCTGTCTCACACTTAAGCCAGGGCAGAGTGATATGGAGAGCAAGCTGACGCCCATGGAGCCGGCTCCCTCTCTCCTGTCTCACGTGTAAGCCAGAACAGTGCGATATCGAGAGCACGCTGACGCCCATGGAGCCGGCTCCCTCTCTCCTGTCTCACACGTAAGCCTGGGCAGTGCGATATGGAGAGCAAGCTGACGCCCATGGAGACGGCTCCCTCTCTCCTGTCACACACGTAAGCCAGGGCAGTGCGATATGGAGAGCAAGCTGACGCCCATGGAGCCGGCTCCCTCTCTCCTGTCTCACACGTAAGCCAGGGCAGTGCGATACGGAGAGCAAGCTGACACGCATGGAGCCGGCTCACTCTCTCCTGTCTCACACGTAAGCCAGGACAGTGCGATATGGAGAGAAAGCTGACGCCCATGGAGCAGGCTCCCTCTCTCATGTCTCACACGTAAGCCAGGACAGTGCGATATGGAGAGCAAGCTAACGCCGATGGAGCCGGCTCCCTCTCTCCTGTCTCACACGTAAGCCAGGGCAGTGCGATATGGAGAGCAAGCTGACGCCCATGGAGCCGGCTCCCTCTCTCCTGTCTGACGTGTAAGCCAGGGCAGTGCGATATGGAGAGCAAGCTGTCTCCAATGGAGCCGGCTCCCTCTCTCCTGTCTCACACGTAAGCCAGGGCAGTACGATATGGAGAGCAAGCTGACGCCCATGGAGCCGGCTCCCTCACTCCTGTCTCACACGTAAGCCAGGGCAGTGCGATACGGAGAGCAAGCTGACGCCCATGGAGCCGGCTCCCTCTCTCCTGTCTCACACGTAATCCAGGACAGTGCGATATGGAGAGCAAGCTGTCTCCAATGGAGCCGGCTCCCTCTCTCCTGTCTCACACGTAAGCCAGGAGAGTGCGATATAGAGAGGAAGCTGTCTCCAATGGAGCCGGCTCCCTCTCTCCTGTCTCACACGTAAGCCAGGGCAGTGCGATATGGAGAGCAAGCTGACGCCCATGGAGCCGGCTCCCTCTCTCCTGTCTCACACGTAAACCAGGGCAGTGCGATACGGAGAGCAAGATGACGCTCATGGAGCCGGCTCACTCTCTCCTGTCTCACATGTAAGCCAGGGCAGTGAGATACGGAGAGCAAGCTGACGCCCATGGAGACGGCTCCCTCTCTCCTGTCTCACACGTAAACCAGGACAGAGCGATGTGGAGAGTAAGCTGACGCCCATAGAGCCGGCTCACTATCTCCTGTCTCACACGTAAACCAGGGCAGTGTTATATGGAGAGCAAGCTGATGCCTATGGAGCCGGCTCCCTCTCTCCTGTCTCACACGTAAGCCAGGGCAGTGCGATATGGAGAGCAAGCTGACGCCCATGGAGCCGGCTCCCTCTCTCCTGTCTCACACGTAAACCAGGGCAGTGCGATATGGAGAGCAAGCTGACGCCCATAGAGCCGGCTCCCTCTCTCCTGTCTCACACGTAAGCCAGGGCAGTGAGATACGGAGAGCAAGCTGACGCCCATGGAGCCGGCTCGCTCTCTCCTGTCTGACAGGTAAGCCAGGGCAGTGCGATACGGAGAGCAAGCTGACGCTCATGGAGCCGGCTCCCTCTCTCCAGTCTCACACGTAAGCCAGGGCAGTGCGATATGGAGAGCAAGCTGACGCCCATGGAGCCGGCTCCCTCTCTCCTGTCTCACACGTAAGCCAGGGCAGTGCGATATGGAGAGCAAGCTGACGCCCATGGAGCCGGCTCCCTCTCTCCTGTCTCACACGTAAGCCAGGACAGTGCGATACGGAGAGCAAGCTGACGCTCATGGAGCCGGCTCGCTCTCTCCTGTCTCACACGTAAGCCAGGGCAGTGCGATATGGAGAGCAAGCTGTCTCCAATGGAGCCGGCTCCCTCTCTCCTGTCTCACACGTAATCCAGGACAGTGCGATATGGAGAGCAAGCTGTCTCCAATGGAGCCGGCTCCCTCTCTCCTGTCTCACACGTAAG
The DNA here is from genome assembly GCF_048418815.1 of Hemitrygon akajei. Taxonomy (NCBI): domain Eukaryota; kingdom Metazoa; phylum Chordata; class Chondrichthyes; order Myliobatiformes; family Dasyatidae; genus Hemitrygon; species Hemitrygon akajei. The sequence continues at coordinate 51,770,974 of NC_133151.1, read as the reverse complement.
CCAGGGCAGTGCGATATGGAGAGCAAGCTGACGCCCATGGAGCCGGCTCCCTCTCTCCTGTCTCACACGTAAACCAGGGCAGTGTGATATGGAGAACAAGCTGACGCTCATGGAGCCGGCTCCCTCTCTCCTGTCTCACACGTAAGCCAGGACAGTGCGATACGGAGAGCAAGCTGACACCCATGGAGCCGGCTCTCTCTCTCCTGTCTCACACGTAAGCCAGGACAGTGCGATATGGAGAGCAAGCTGATGCCTATGGAGCCGGCTCCCTCTCTCCTGTCTCACACGTAAGCCAGGGCAGTGAGATACGGAGAGCAAGCTGACGCCCATGGAGCTGGCTTACTCTCTCCTGTCTCACACGTAAGCCAGACAGTGCGATACTGAGAGCAAGCTGACGCCCATGGAGCCGGCTCCCTCTCTCCTGTCTCACACGTAAGCCAGGACAGTGCGATATAGAGAGGAAGCTGTCTCCAATGGAGCCGGCTCCCTCTCTCCTGTCTCACACGTAAGCCAGGACAGTGCGATATAGAGAGGAAGCTGTCTCCAATGGAGCCGGCTCCCTCTCTCCTGTCTCACACGTAAGCCAGGGCAGTGCGATATGGAGAGCAAGCTGACGCCCATGGAGCCGGCTCCCTCTCTCCTGTCTCACACGTAAGCCAGGGCAGTGCGATATGGAGAGCAAGCTGACGCCCATGGAGCCGGCTCCCTCTCTCCTGTCTCACACGTAAGCCAGGGCAGTGCGATATGGAGAGCAAACTGACACCCATGGAGCCGGCTCCCTCTCTCCTGTCTCACACGTAAGCCAGGGCAGTGCGATAAGGAGAGCAAGCTGACGCCCATGGAGACGGCTCCCTCTCTCCTGTCTCACACGTAAGCCAGGACAGTGCGATACGGAGAGCAAGCTGACACGCATGGAGCCGGCTCCCTCTCTCCTGTCTCACACGTAAGCCAGTGCAGTGAGATGTGGAGAGCAAGCTGACGCCCATGGAGCCGGCTCCCTCTCTCCTGTCTCACACGTAAACCAGGGCAGTGCGATATGGAGAGCAAGCTGACGCCCATGGAGCCGGCTCCCTCTCTCCTGTCTCACACGTAAGCCAGGGCAGTGAGATACGGAGAGCAAGCTGACGCCCATGGAGCCGGCTCGCTCTCTCCTGTCTGACAGGTAAGCCAGGGCAGTGCGATACGGAGAGCAAGCTGACGCTCATGGAGCCGGCTCCCTCTCTCCAGTCTCACACGTAAGCCAGGGCAGTGCGATATGGAGAGCAAGCTGACGCCCATGGAGCCGGCTCCCTCTCTCCTGTCTCACACGTAAGCCAGGGCAGTGCGATATGGAGAGCAAGCTGACGCCCATGGAGCCGGCTCCCTCTCTCCTGTCTCACACGTAAGCCAGGACAGTGCGATACGGAGAGCAAGCTGACGCTCATGGAGCCGGCTCGCTCTCTCCTGTCTCACACGTAAGCCAGGGCAGTGCGATATGGAGAGCAAGCTGTCTCCAATGGAGCCGGCTCCCTCTCTCCTGTCTCACACGTAATCCAGGACAGTGCGATATGGAGAGCAAGCTGTCTCCAATGGAGCCGGCTCCCTCTCTCCTGTCTCACACGTAAGCCAGGGCAGTGCGATATGGAGAGCAAGCTGACGCCCATGGAGCCGGCTCCCTCTCTCCTGTCTCACACGTAAACCAGGGCAGTGTGATATGGAGAACAAGCTGACGCTCATGGAGCCGGCTCCCTCTCTCCTGTCTCACACGTAAGCCAGGACAGTGCGATACGGAGAGCAAGCTGACACCCATGGAGCCGGCTCTCTCTCTCCTGTCTCACACGTAAGCCAGGACAGTGCGATATGGAGAGCAAGCTGATGCCTATGGAGCCGGCTCCCTCTCTCCTGTCTCACACGTAAGCCAGGGCAGTGAGATACGGAGAGCAAGCTGACGCCCATGGAGCTGGCTTACTCTCTCCTGTCTCACACGTAAGCCAGACAGTGCGATACTGAGAGCAAGCTGACGCCCATGGAGCCGGCTCCCTCTCTCCTGTCTCACACGTAAGCGAGGGCAGTGCGATATGGAGAGCAAGCTGACGCCCATGGAGTCGGCTCCCTCTCTCCTGTCTCAAACGTAAGCCAGGGTAGTGCGATATGGAGAGCAAGCTGACGCCCATGGAGTCGGCTCCCTCTCTCCTGTCTCACACGTAAGCCAGGGCAGTGCGATACGGAGAGCAAGCTGACGCCAATGGAGCCGGCACTCTCTCTCCTGTCTCACACTTAATCCAGGGCAGTACGATATGGAGAGCAAGCTGACGCGCATGGAGCCGGCTCCCTCTCTCCTGTCTCACACGTAAGCCAGGGCAGTACAATACAGAGAGCAAGCTGGCGCCCATGGAGCCGGCTCCCTCTCTCCTGTCTCACATGTAAGCCAGGGCAGTACGATACAGAGAGCAAGCTGGCGCCCATGGAGCCGGCTCCCTCCCTCCTGTCTCACACGTAAGCCAGGGCAGTACGATACAGAGAGCAAGCTGGCGCCCATGGAGCCGGCTCCCTCTCTCCTGTCTCACACGTAAGCCAGGGCAGAGTGATATGGAGAGCAAGCTGACGCCCATGGAGCCGGCTCCCTCTCTCCTGTCTCACGTGTAAGCCAGAACAGTGCGATATCGAGAGCACGCTGACGCCCATGGAGCCGGCTCCCTCTCTCCTGTCTCACACGTAATCCAGGACAGTGCGATATGGAGAGCAAGCTGTCTCCAATGGAGCCGGCTCCCTCTCTCCTGTCTCACACGTAAGCCAGGACAGTGCGATATAGAGAGGAAGCTGTCTCCAATGGAGCCGGCTCCCTCTCTCCTGTCTCACACGTAAGCCAGGACAGTGCGATATAGAGAGGAAGCTGTCTCCAATGGAGCCGGCTCCCTCTCTCCTGTCTCACACGTAAGCCAGGGCAGTGCGATATGGAGAGCAAGCTGACGCCCATGGAGCCGGCTCCCTCTCTCCTGTCTCACACGTAAGCCAGGGCAGTGCGATATGGAGAGCAAGCTGACGCCCATGGAGCCGGCTCCCTCTCTCCTGTCTCACACGTAAGCCAGGGCAGTGCGATATGGAGAGCAAACTGACACCCATGGAGCCGGCTCCCTCTCTCCTGTCTCACACGTAAGCCAGGGCAGTGCGATAAGGAGAGCAAGCTGACGCCCATGGAGACGGCTCCCTCTCTCCTGTCTCACACGTAAGCCAGGACAGTGCGATACGGAGAGCAAGCTGACACGCATGGAGCCGGCTCCCTCTCTCCTGTCTCACACGTAAGCCAGTGCAGTGAGATGTGGAGAGCAAGCTGACACCCATGGAGCCGGCTCCCTCTCTCCTGTCTCACACGTAAGCCAGGGCAGTGCGATGTGGAGAGCAAGCTGACGCCCATGGAGCCGGCTCCCTCTCTCCTGTCTCACACGTAAGCCAGGGCAGTGAGATATGGAGAGCAAGCTGACGCCCATGGGGCCGGCTCCCTCTCTCCTGTCTCACACGTAAGCCAGGGCAGTGCGATACGGAGAGCAAGCTGACACGCATGGAGCCGGCTCACTCTCTCCTGTCTCACACGTAAGCCAGGACAGTGCGATATGGAGAGAAAGCTGACGCCCATGGAGCCGGCTCCCTCTCTCATGTCTCACACGTAAGCCAGGACAGTGCGATATGGAGAGAAAGCTGACGCCCATGGAGCCGGCTCCCTCTCTCCTGTCTCACACGTAAGCCAGTGCAGTGAGATGTGGAGAGCAAGCTGACACCCATGGAGCCGGCTCCCTCTCTCCTGTCTCACACGTAAGCCAGGGCAGTGAGATATGGAGAGCAAGCTGACGCCCATGGGGCCGGCTCCCTCTCTCCTGTCTCACACGTAAGCCAGGGCAGTGCGATACGGAGAGCAAGCTGACACGCATGGAGCCGGCTCACTCTCTCCTGTCTCACACGTAAGCCAGGACAGTGCGATATGGAGAGAAAGCTGACGCCCATGGAGCCGGCTCCCTCTCTCATGTCTCACACGTAAGCCAGGACAGTGCGATATGGAGAGAAAGCTGACGCCCATGGAGCCGGCTCCCTCTCTCATGTCTCACACGTAAGCCAGGGCAGTGCGATATGGAGAGCAAGCTGACGCCCATGGAGCCGGCTCCCTTCTCCTGTCTCACACGTAAGCCAGGGCAGTGAGATACGGAGAGCAAGCTGACGCCCATGGAGCCGGCTCGCTCTCTCCTGTCTGACAGGTAAGCCAGGGCAGTGCGATACGGAGAGCAAGCTGACGCTCATGGAGCCGGCTCCTTCTCTCCTGTCTCACACGTAAGCCAGGGCAGTGCGATATGGAGAGCAAGCTGACGCCCATGGAGCCGGCTCCCTCTCTCCTGTCTCACACGTAAGCCAGGGCAGTGAGATATGGAGAGCAAGCTGACGCCCATGGGGCCGGCTCCCTCTCTCCAGTCTCACACGTAAGCCAGGACAGTGCGATACGGAGAGCAAGCTGACACCCATGGAGCCGGCTCCCTCTCTCCTGTCTCACACGTAAGCCAGGGCAGTGCGATACGGAGAGCAAGCTGACGCCCATGGAGCCGGCTCCCTCTCTCCTGTCTCACACGTAATCCAGGACAGTGCGATATGGAGAGCAAGCTGTCTCCAATGGAGCCGGCTCCCTCTCTCCTGTCTCACACGTAAGCCAGGACAGTGCGATATAGAGAGGAAGCTGTCTCCAATGGAGCAGGCTCCCTCTCTCCTGTCTCACACGTAAGCCAGGGCAGTGCGATATGGAGAGCAAGCTGACGCCCATGGAGCCGGCTCCCTCTCTCCTGTCTCACACGTAAGCCAGGACAGTGCGATACGGAGAGCAAGCTGACACGCATGGAGCCGGCTCCCTCTATCCTGTCTCACACGTAAGCCAGTGCAGTGAGATGTGGAGAGCAAGCTGACACCCATGGAGCCGGCTCCCTCTCTCCTGTCTCACACGTAAGCCAGGGCAGTGCGATGTGGAGAGCAAGCTGACGCCCATGGAGCCGGCTCCCTCTCTCCTGTCTCACACGTAAGCCAGGGCAGTGAGATATGGAGAGCAAGCTGACGCCCATGGGGCCGGCTCCCACTCTCCTGTCTCACACGTAAGCCAGGGCAGTGCGATACGGAGAGCAAGCTGACACGCATGGAGCCGGCTCACTCTCTCCTGTCTCACACGTAAGCCAGGACAGTGCGATATGGAGAGAAAGCTGACGCCCATGGAGCCGGCTCCCTCTCTCATGTCTCACACGTAAGCCAGGACAGTGCGATATGGAGAGCAAGCTAACGCCGATGGAGCCGGCTCCCTCTCTCCTGTCTCACACGTAAGCCAGGGCAGTGCGATATGGAGAGCAAGCTGACGCCCATGGAGCCGGCTCCCTCTCTCCTGTCTGACGTGTAAGCCAGGGCAGTGCGATATGGAGAGCAAGCTGTCTCCAATGGAGCCGGCTCCCTCTCTCCTGTCTCACACGTAAGCCAGGGCAGTACGATATGGAGAGCAAGCTGACGCCCATGGAGCCGGCTCCCTCACTCCTGTCTCACACGTAAGCCAGGGCAGGGCGATACGGAGAGGAAGCTGACGCCCATGGAGCCGGCTCCCTCTCTCCTGTCTCACACGTAATTCAGGACAGTGCGATATGGAGAGCAAGCTGTCTCCAATGGAGCCGGCTCCCTCTCTCCTGTCTCACACGTAAGCCAGGAGAGTGCGATATAGAGAGGAAGCTGTCTCCAATGGAGCCGGCTCCCTCTCTCCTGTCTCACACGTAAGCCAGGGCAGTGCGATATGGAGAGCAAGCTGACGCCCATGGAGCCGGCTCCCTCTCTCCTGTCTCACACGTAAAGCAGGGCAGTGCGATACGGAGAGGAAGATGACGCTCATGGAGCCGGCTCCCTCTCTCCTGTCTCACATGTAAGCCAGGGCAGTGAGATACGGAGAGCAAGCTGACGCCCATGGAGACGGCTCCCTCTCTCCTGTCTCACACGTAAACCAGGACAGAGCGATGTGGAGAGTAAGCTGACGCCCATAGAGCCGGCTCACTATCTCCTGTCTCACACGTAAACCAGGGCAGTGTTATATGGAGAGCAAGCTGATGCCTATGGAGCCGGCTCCCTCTCTCCTGTCTCACACGTAAGCCAGGGCAGTGCGATATGGAGAGCAAGCTGACGCCCATGGAGCCGACTCCCTCTCTCCTGTCTCACACGTAAACCAGGGCAGTGCGATATGGAGAGCAAGCTGACGCCCATGGAGCCGGCTCCCTCTCTCCTGTCTCACACGTAAACCAGTGTAGTGCGATACGGAGAGCAAGCTGACGCCCATGGAGCCGGCTCCCTCTCTCCTGTCTCACACGTAAGCCAGGGCAGTGCGATATGGAGAGCAAGCTGACGCCCATGGAGCCGGCTCCCTCTCTCCTGTCTCACAGGTAAGCCAGGGCAGTGCGATATGGAGAGAAAGCTGACGCCCATGGAGCCGGCTCCCTCTCTCCTGTCTCACACGTAAGCCAGGGCAGAGTGATATGGAGAGCAAGCTGACGCCCATGGAGCCGGCTCCCTCTCTCCTGTCTCACGTGTAAGCCAGAACAGTGCGATATCGAGAGCACGCTGACGCCCATGGAGCCGGCTCCCTCTCTCCTGTCTCACACGTAATCCAGGACAGTGCGATATGGAGAGCAAGCTGTCTCCAATGGAGCCGGCTCCCTCTCTCCTGTCTCACACGTAAGCCAGGACAGTGCGATATAGAGAGGAAGCTGTCTCCAATGGAGCCGGCTCCCTCTCTCCTGTCTCACACGTAAGCCAGGACAGTGCGATATAGAGAGGAAGCTGTCTCCAATGGAGCCGGCTCCCTCTCTCCTGTCTCACACGTAAGCCAGGGCAGTGCGATATGGAGAGCAAGCTGACGCCCATGGAGCCGGCTCCCTCTCTCCTGTCTCACACGTAAGCCAGGGCAGTGCGATATGGAGAGCAAGCTGACGCCCATGGAGCCGGCTCCCTCTCTCCTGTCTCACACGTAAGCCAGGGCAGTGCGATATGGAGAGCAAACTGACACCCATGGAGCCGGCTCCCTCTCTCCTGTCTCACACGTAAGCCAGGGCAGTGCGATAAGGAGAGCAAGCTGACGCCCATGGAGACGGCTCCCTCTCTCCTGTCTCACACGTAAGCCAGGACAGTGCGATACGGAGAGCAAGCTGACACGCATGGAGCCGGCTCCCTCTCTCCTGTCTCACACGTAAGCCAGTGCAGTGAGATGTGGAGAGCAAGCTGACACCCATGGAGCCGGCTCCCTCTCTCCTGTCTCACACGTAAGCCAGGGCAGTGCGATGTGGAGAGCAAGCTGACGCCCATGGAGCCGGCTCCCTCTCTCCTGTCTCACACGTAAGCCAGGGCAGTGAGATATGGAGAGCAAGCTGACGCCCATGGGGCCGGCTCCCTCTCTCCTGTCTCACACGTAAGCCAGGGCAGTGCGATACGGAGAGCAAGCTGACACGCATGGAGCCGGCTCACTCTCTCCTGTCTCACACGTAAGCCAGGACAGTGCGATATGGAGAGAAAGCTGACGCCCATGGAGCCGGCTCCCTCTCTCATGTCTCACACGTAAGCCAGGACAGTGCGATATGGAGAGAAAGCTGACGCCCATGGAGCCGGCTCCCTCTCTCCTGTCTCACACGTAAGCCAGTGCAGTGAGATGTGGAGAGCAAGCTGACACCCATGGAGCCGGCTCCCTCTCTCCTGTCTCACACGTAAGCCAGGGCAGTGAGATATGGAGAGCAAGCTGACGCCCATGGGGCCGGCTCCCTCTCTCCTGTCTCACACGTAAGCCAGGGCAGTGCGATACGGAGAGCAAGCTGACACGCATGGAGCCGGCTCACTCTCTCCTGTCTCACACGTAAGCCAGGACAGTGCGATATGGAGAGAAAGCTGACGCCCATGGAGCCGGCTCCCTCTCTCATGTCTCACACGTAAGCCAGGACAGTGCGATATGGAGAGAAAGCTGACGCCCATGGAGCCGGCTCCCTCTCTCATGTCTCACACGTAAGCCAGGGCAGTGCGATATGGAGAGCAAGCTGACGCCCATGGAGCCGGCTCCCTTCTCCTGTCTCACACGTAAGCCAGGGCAGTGAGATACGGAGAGCAAGCTGACGCCCATGGAGCCGGCTCGCTCTCTCCTGTCTGACAGGTAAGCCAGGGCAGTGCGATACGGAGAGCAAGCTGACGCTCATGGAGCCGGCTCCTTCTCTCCTGTCTCACACGTAAGCCAGGGCAGTGCGATATGGAGAGCAAGCTGACGCCCATGGAGCCGGCTCCCTCTCTCCTGTCTCACACGTAAGCCAGGGCAGTGAGATATGGAGAGCAAGCTGACGCCCATGGGGCCGGCTCCCTCTCTCCAGTCTCACACGTAAGCCAGGACAGTGCGATACGGAGAGCAAGCTGACACCCATGGAGCCGGCTCCCTCTCTCCTGTCTCACACGTAAGCCAGGGCAGTGCGATACGGAGAGCAAGCTGACGCCCATGGAGCCGGCTCCCTCTCTCCTGTCTCACACGTAATCCAGGACAGTGCGATATGGAGAGCAAGCTGTCTCCAATGGAGCCGGCTCCCTCTCTCCTGTCTCACACGTAAGCCAGGACAGTGCGATATAGAGAGGAAGCTGTCTCCAATGGAGCAGGCTCCCTCTCTCCTGTCTCACACGTAAGCCAGGGCAGTGCGATATGGAGAGCAAGCTGACGCCCATGGAGCCGGCTCCCTCTCTCCTGTCTCACACGTAAGCCAGGACAGTGCGATACGGAGAGCAAGCTGACACGCATGGAGCCGGCTCCCTCTATCCTGTCTCACACGTAAGCCAGTGCAGTGAGATGTGGAGAGCAAGCTGACACCCATGGAGCCGGCTCCCTCTCTCCTGTCTCACACGTAAGCCAGGGCAGTGCGATGTGGAGAGCAAGCTGACGCCCATGGAGCCGGCTCCCTCTCTCCTGTCTCACACGTAAGCCAGGGCAGTGAGATATGGAGAGCAAGCTGACGCCCATGGGGCCGGCTCCCACTCTCCTGTCTCACACGTAAGCCAGGGCAGTGCGATACGGAGAGCAAGCTGACACGCATGGAGCCGGCTCACTCTCTCCTGTCTCACACGTAAGCCAGGACAGTGCGATATGGAGAGAAAGCTGACGCCCATGGAGCCGGCTCCCTCTCTCATGTCTCACACGTAAGCCAGGACAGTGCGATATGGAGAGCAAGCTAACGCCGATGGAGCCGGCTCCCTCTCTCCTGTCTCACACGTAAGCCAGGGCAGTGCGATATGGAGAGCAAGCTGACGCCCATGGAGCCGGCTCCCTCTCTCCTGTCTGACGTGTAAGCCAGGGCAGTGCGATATGGAGAGCAAGCTGTCTCCAATGGAGCCGGCTCCCTCTCTCCTGTCTCACACGTAAGCCAGGGCAGTACGATATGGAGAGCAAGCTGACGCCCATGGAGCCGGCTCCCTCACTCCTGTCTCACACGTAAGCCAGGGCAGGGCGATACGGAGAGGAAGCTGACGCCCATGGAGCCGGCTCCCTCTCTCCTGTCTCACACGTAATTCAGGACAGTGCGATATGGAGAGCAAGCTGTCTCCAATGGAGCCGGCTCCCTCTCTCCTGTCTCACACGTAAGCCAGGAGAGTGCGATATAGAGAGGAAGCTGTCTCCAATGGAGCCGGCTCCCTCTCTCCTGTCTCACACGTAAGCCAGGGCAGTGCGATATGGAGAGCAAGCTGACGCCCATGGAGCCGGCTCCCTCTCTCCTGTCTCACACGTAAAGCAGGGCAGTGCGATACGGAGAGCAAGATGACGCTCATGGAGCCGGCTCCCTCTCTCCTGTCTCACATGTAAGCCAGGGCAGTGAGATACGGAGAGCAAGCTGACGCCCATGGAGACGGCTCCCTCTCTCCTGTCTCACACGTAAACCAGGACAGAGCGATGTGGAGAGTAAGCTGACGCCCATAGAGCCGGCTCACTATCTCCTGTCTCACACGTAAACCAGGGCAGTGTTATATGGAGAGCAAGCTGATGCCTATGGAGCCGGCTCCCTCTCTCCTGTCTCACACGTAAGCCAGGGCAGTGCGATATGGAGAGCAAGCTGACGCCCATGGAGCCGGCTCCCTCTCTCCTGTCTCACACGTAAACCAGGGCAGTGCGATATGGAGAGCAAGCTGACGCCCATGGAGCCGGCTCCCTCTCTCCTGTCTCACACGTAAACCAGTGTAGTGCGATACGGAGAGCAAGCTGACGCCCATGGAGCCGGCTCCCTCTCTCCTGTCTCACACGTAAGCCAGGGCAGTGCGATATGGAGAGCAAGCTGACGCCCATGGAGCCGGCTCCCTCTCTCCTGTCTCACAGGTAAGCCAGGGCAGTGCGATATGGAGAGAAAGCTGACGCCCATGGAGCCGGCTCCCTCTCTCCTGTCTCACACGTAAGCCAGGGCAGTGCGATATGGAGAGCAAGCTGACACGCATGGAGCCAGCTCACTCTCCCCTGTCTCACACGTAAGACAGGGCAGTGCGATATGGAGAGCAAGCTGACGCCCATGGAGCCGGCTCCCTCTCTCCTGTCTCACACGTAAGCCAGGGCAGTGCGATATGGAGAGCAAGCTGACGCCCATGGAGCTGGCTCCCTTCTCCTGTCTCACACGTAAGCCAGGGCAGTGAGATACGGAGAGCAAGCTGACGCCCATGGAGCCGGCTCGCTCTCTCCTGTCTGACAGGTAAGCCAGGGCAGTGCGATACGGAGAGCAAGCTGACGCTCATGGAGCCGGCTCCTTCTCTCCTGTCTCACACGTAAGCCAGGGCAGTGCGATATGGAGAGCAAGCTGACGCCCATGGAGCCGGCTCCCTCTCTCCTGTCTCACACGTAAGCCAGGGCAGTGAGATATGGAGAGCAAGCTGACGCCCATGGGGCCGGCTCCCTCTCTCCTGTCTCACACGTAAGCCAGGACAGTGCGATACGGAGAGCAAGCTGACACCCATGGAGCCGGCTCCCTCTCTCCTGTCTCACACGTAAGCCAGGGCAGTGCGATACGGAGAGCAAGCTGACGCCCATGGAGCCGGCTCCCTCTCTCCTGTCTCACACGTAATCCAGGACAGTGCGATATGGAGAGCACGCTGTCTCCAATGGAGCCGGCTCCCTCTCTCCTGTCTCACACGTAAGCCAGGACAGTGCGATATAGAGAGGAAGCTGTCTCCAATGGAGCCGGCTCCCTCTCTCCTGTCTCACACGTAAGCCAGGGCAGTGCGATATGGAGAGCAAGCTGACGCCCATGGAGCCGGCTCCCTCTCTCCTGTCTCACACGTAAGCCAGGGCAGTGCGATATGGAGAGCAAGCTGACGCCCATGGAGCCGGCTCCCTCTCTCCTGTCTCACACGTAAGCCAGGGCAGTGCGATATGGAGAGCAAACTGACACCCATGGAGCCGGCTCCCTCTCTCCTGTCTCACACGTAAGCCAGGGCAGTGCGATATGGAGAGCAAGCTGACGCCCATGGAGACGGCTCCCTCTCTCCTGTCTCACACGTAAGCCAGGACAGTGCGATACGGAGAGCAAGCTGACACGCATGGAGCCGGCTCCCTCTCTCCTGTCTCACACGTAAGCCAGTGCAGTGAGATGTGGAGAGCAAGCTGACACCCATGGAGCCGGCTCCCTCTCTCCTGTCTCACACGTAAGCCAGGGCAGTGCGATGTGGAGAGCAAGCTGACGCCCATGGAGCCGGCTCCCTCTCTCCTGTCTCACACGTAAGCCAGGGCAGTGAGATATGGAGAGCAAGCTGACGCCCATGGGGCCGGCTCCCTCTCTCCTGTCTCACACGTAAGCCAGGACAGTGCGATACGGAGAGCAAGCTGACACCCATGAGGCCGGCTCCCTCTCTCCTGTCTCACACGTAAGCCAGGGCAGTGCGATACGGAGAGCAAGCTGACGCCCATGGAGCCGGCTCCCTCTCTCCTGTCTCACACGTAATCCAGGACAGTGCGATATGGAGAGCAAGCTGTCTCCAATGGAGCCGGCTCCCTCTCTCCTGTCTCACACGTAAGCCAGGACAGTGCGATATAGAGAGGAAGCTGTCTCCAATGGAGCCGGCTCCCTCTCTCCTGTCTCACACGTAAGCCAGGGCAGTGCGATATGGAGAGCAAGCTGACGCCCATGGAGCCGGCTCCCTCTCTCCTGTCTCACACGTAAACCAGGGCAGTGCGATACGGAGAGCAAGATGACGCTCATGGAGCCGGCTCCCTCTCTCCTGTCTCACATGTAAGCCAGGGCAGTGAGATACGGAGAGCAAGCTGACGCCCATGGAGACGGCTCCCTCTCTCCTGTCTCACACGTAAACCAGGGCAGTGTTATATGGAGAGCAAGCTGACGCCCATGGAGCCGGCTCCCTCTCTGCTGTCTCACACGTAAACCAGGGCAGTGTTATATGGAGAGCAAGCTGATGCCTATGGAGCCGGCTCCCTCTCTCCTGTCTCACACGTAAGCCAGGGCAGTGCGATATGGAGAGCAAGCTGACGCCCATGGAGCCGGCTCCCTCTCTCCTGTCTCACACGTAAACCAGGGCAGTGCGATATGGAGAGCAAGCTGACGCCCATGGAGCCGGCTCCCTCTCTCCTGTCTCAGACGTAAACCAGTGTAGTGCGATACGGAGAGCAAGCTGACGCCCATGGAGCCGGCTCCCTCTCTCCTGTCTCATACGTAATCCAGGGCAGTGCGATATGGAGAGCAAGCTGACGCCCATGGAGCCGGCTCCCTCTCTCCTGTCTCACAGGTAAGCCAGGGCAGTGCGATATGGAGAGAAAGCTGACGCCCATGGAGCCGGCTCCCTCTCTCCTGTCTCACACGTAAGCCAGGGCAGTGCGATATGGAGAGCAAGCTGACACGCATGGAGCCGGCTCACTCTCCCCTGTCTCACACGTAAGCCAGGGCAGTGCGATATGGAGAGCAAGCTGACGCCAATGGAGCCGGCTCCCTCTCTCCTGTCTCACACGTAAGCCAGGGCAGTGCGATATGGAGAGCAAGCTGACGCCCATGGAGCCGGCTCCCTCTCTCCTGTCTCACACGTAAGCCAGGGCAGTGAGATACGGAGAGCAAGCTGACGCCCATGGAGCCGGCTCGCTCTCTCCTGTCTGACAGGTAAGCCAGGGCAGTGCGATACGGAGAGCAAGCTGACGCTCATGGAGCCGGCTCCCTCTCTCCTGTCTCACACGTAAGCCAGGGCAGTGCGATATGGAGAGCAAGCTGACGCCCATGGAGCCGGCTCCCTCTCTCCTGTCTCACACGTAAGCCAGGGCAGTGCGATATGTAGAGCAAGCTGACGCCCATGGAGCCGGCTCCCTCTCTCCTGTCTCACACGTAAGCCAGGACAGTGCGATACGGAGAGCAAGCTGACGCTCATGGAGCCGGCTCGCTCTCTCCTGTCTCACACGTAAGCCAGGGCAGTGCGATATGGAGAGCAAGCTGTCTCCAATGGAGCCGGCTCCCTCTCTCCTGTCTCACACGTAATCCAGGACAGTGCGATATGGAGAGCAAGCTGTCTCCAATGGAGCCGGCTCCCTCTCTCCTGTCTCACACGTAAGCCAGGGCAGTGCGATATGGAGAGCAAGCTGACGCCCATGGAGCCGGCTCCCTCTCTCCTGTCTCACACGTAAACCAGGGCAGTGTGATATGGAGAACAAGCTGACGCTCATGGAGCCGGCTCCCTCTCTCCTGTCTCACACGTAAGCCAGGACAGTGCGATACGGAGAGCAAGCTGACACCCATGGAGCCGGCTCTCTCTCTCCTGTCTCACACGTAAGCCAGGATAGTGCGATACGGAGAGCAAGCTGATGCCTATGGAGCCGGCTCCCTCTCTCCTGTCTCACACGTAAGCCAGGGCAGTGAGATACGGAGAGCAAGCTGACGCCCATGGAGCTGGCTTACTCTCTCCTGTCTCACACGTAAGCCAGACAGTGCGATACTGAGAGCAAGCTGACGCCCATGGAGCCGGCTCCCTCTCTCCTGTCTCACACGTAAGCCAGGGCAGTGCGATACGGAGAGCAAGCTGACACCCATGGAGCCGGCTCCCTCTCTCCTGTCTCACACGTAAGCCAGGGCAGTGCGATACGGAGAGCAAGCTGACGCCCATGGAGCCGGCTCCCTCTCTCCTGTCTCACACGTAATCCAGGACAGTGCGATATGGAGAGCAAGCTGTCTCCAATGGAGCCGGCTCCCTCTCTCCTGTCTCACACGTAAGCCAGGACAGTGCGATATAGAGAGGAAGCTGTCTCCAATGGAGCCGGCTCCCTCTCTCCTGTCTCACACGTAAGCCAGGGCAGTGCGATATGGAGAGCAAGCTGACGCCCATGGAGCCGGCTCCCTCTCTCCTGTCTCACACGTAAGCCAGGGCAGTGCGATATGGAGAGCAAGCTGACGCCCATGGAGCCGGCTCCCTCTCTCCTGTCTCACACGTAATCCAGGGCAGTGCGATATGGAGAGCAAACTGACACCCATGGAGCCGGCTCCCTCTCTCCTGTCTCACACGTAAGCCAGGGCAGTGCGATATGGAGAGCAAGCTGACGCCCATGGAGACGGCTCCCTCTCTCCTGTCTCACACGTAAGCCAGGACAGTGCGATACGGAGAGCAAGCTGACACGCATGGAGCCGGCTCCCTCTCTGCTGTCTCACACGTAAGCCAGTGCAGTGAGATGTGGAGAGCAAGCTGACACCCATGGAGCCGGCTCCCTCTCTCCTGTCTCACACGTAAGCCAGGGCAGTGCGATGTGGAGAGCAAGCTGACGCCCATGGAGCCGGCTCCCTCTCTCCTGTCTCACACGTAAGCCAGGGCAGTGAGATATGGAGAGCAAGCTGACGCCCATGGGGCCGGCTCCCTCTCTCCTGTCTCACACGTAAGCCAGGACAGTGCGATACGGAGAGCAAGCTGACACCCATGAGGCCGGCTCCCTCTCTCCTGTCTCACACGTAAGCCAGGGCAGTGCGATACGGAGAGCAAGCTGACGCCCATGGAGCCGGCTCCCTCTCTCCTGTCTCACACGTAATCCAGGACAGTGCGATATGGAGAGCAAGCTGTCTCCAATGGAGCCGGCTCCCTCTCTCCTGTCTCACACGTAAGCCAGGACAGTGCGATATAGAGAGGAAGCTGTCTCCAATGGAGCCGGCTCCCTCTCTCCTGTCTCACACGTAAGCCAGGGCAGTGCGATATGGAGAGCAAGCTGACGCCCATGGAGCCGGCTCCCTCTCTCCTGTCTCACACGTAAACCAGGGCAGTGCGATACGGAGAGCAAGATGACGCTCATGGAGCCGGCTCCCTCTCTCCTGTCTCACATGTAAGCCAGGGCAGTGAGATACGGAGAGCAAGCTGACGCCCATGGAGACGGCTCCCTCTCTCCTGTCTCACACGTAAACCAGGGCAGTGTTATATGGAGAGCAAGCTGACGCCCATGGAGCCGGCTCCCTCTCTGCTGTCTCACACGTAAACCAGGGCAGTGTTATATGGAGAGCAAGCTGATGCCTATGGAGCCGGCTCCCTCTCTCCTGTCTCACACGTAAGCCAGGGCAGTGCGATATGGAGAGCAAGCTGACGCCCATGGAGCCGGCTCCCTCTCTCCTGTCTCACACGTAAACCAGGGCAGTGCGATTTGGAGAGCAAGCTGACGCCCATGGAGCCGGCTCCCTCTCTCCTGTCTCACACGTAAACCAGTGTAGTGCGATACGGAGAGCAAGCTGACGCCCATGGAGCCGGCTCCCTCTCTCCTGTCTCATACATAATCCAGGGCAGTGCGATATGGAGAGCAAGCTGACGCCCATGGAGCCGGCTCCCTCTCTCCTGTCTCACAGGTAAGCCAGGGCAGTGCGATATGGAGAGAAAGCTGACGCCCATGGAGCCGGCTCCCTCTCTCCTGTCTCACACGTAAGCCAGGGCAGTGCGATATGGAGAGCAAGCTGACACGCATGGAGCCGGCTCACTCTCCCCTGTCTCACACGTAAGCCAGGGCAGTGCGATATGGAGAGCAAGCTGACGCCCATGGAGCCGGCTCCCTCTCTCCTGTCTCACACGTAAGCCAGGGCAGTGAGATACGGAGAGCAAGCTGACGCCCATGGAGCCGGCTCGCTCTCTCCTGTCTGACAGGTAAGCCAGGGCAGTGCGATACGGAGAGCAAGCTGACGCTCATGGAGCCGGCTCCCTCTCTCCTGTCTCACACGTAAGCCAGGGCAGTGCGATATGGAGAGCAAGCTGACGCCCATGGAGCCGGCTCCCTCTCTCCTGTCTCACACGTAAGCCAGGGCAGTGCGATATGGAGAGCAAGCTGACGCCCATAGAGCCGGCTCCCTCTCTCCTGTCTCACACGTAAGCCAGGACAGTGCGATACGGAGAGCAAGCTGACGCTCATGGAGCCGGCTCGCTCTCTCCTGTCTCACACGTAAGCCAGGGCAGTGCGATATGGAGAGCAAGCTGTCTCCAATGGAGCCGGCTCCCTCTCTCCTGTCTCACACGTAATCCAGGACAGTGCGATATGGAGAGCAAGCTGTCTCCAATGGAGCCGGCTCCCTCTCTCCTGTCTCACACGTAAGCCAGGGCAGTGCGATATGGAGAGCAAGCTGACGCCCATGGAGCCGGCTCCCTCTCTCCTGTCTCACACGTAAACCAGGGCAGTGTGATATGGAGAACAAGCTGACGCTCATGGAGCCGGCTCCCTCTCTCCTGTCTCACACGTAAGCCAGGACAGTGCGATACGGAGAGCAAGCTGACACCCATGGAGCGGGCTCTCTCTCTCCTGTCTCACACGTAAGCCAGGACAGTGCGATACGGAGAGCAAGCTGATGCCTATGGAGCCGGCTCCCTCTCTCCTGTCTCACACGTAAGCCAGGGCAGTGAGATACGGAGAGCAAGCTGACGCCCATGGAGCTGGCTTACTCTCTCCTGTCTCACACGTAAGCCAGACAGTGCGATACTGAGAGCAAGCTGACGCCCATGGAGCCGGCTCCCTCTCTCCTGTCTCACACGTAAGCCAGGGCAGTGCGATATGGAGAGCAAGCTGACGCCCATGGAGTCGGCTCCCTCTCTCCTGTCTCAAACGTAAGCCAGGGTAGTGCGATATGGAGAGCAAGCTGACGCCCATGGAGTCGGCTCCCTCTCTCCTGTCTCACAAGTAAGCCAGGGCAGTGCGATATGGAGAGCAAGCTGACGCCCATGGAGTCGGCTCCCTCTCTCCTGTCTCACACGTAAGCCAGGGCAGTGCGATACGGAGAGCAAGCTGACGCCAATGGAGCCGGCACTCTCTCTCCTGTCTCACACTTAATCCAGGGCAGTACGATATGGAGAGCAAGCTGACGCGCATGGAGCCGGCTCCCTCCCTCCTGTCTCACACGTAAGCCAGGGCAGTACGATACAGAGAGCAAGCTGGCGCCCATGGAGCCGGCTCCCTCTCTCCTGTCTCACACGTAAGCCAGGGCAGAGTGATATGGAGAGCAAGCTGACGCCCATGGAGCCGGCTCCCTCTCTCCTGTCTCACGTGTAAGCCAGAACAGTGCGATATCGAGAGCACGCTGACGCCCATGGAGCCGGCTCCCTCTCTCCTGTCTCACACGTAAGCCTGGGCAGTGCGATATGGAGAGCAAGCTGACGCCCATGGAGACGGCTCCCTCTCTCCTGTCACACACGTAAGCCAGGGCAGTGCGATATGGAGAGCAAGCTGACGCCCATGGAGCCGGCTCCCTTCTTCTGTCTCACACGTAAGCCAGGGCAGTGAGATACGGAGAGCAAGCTGACGCCCATGGAGCCGGCTCGCACTCTCCTGTCTGACAGGTAAGCCAGGGCAGTGCGATATGGAGAGCAAGCTGACGCCCATGGAGCCGGCTCCCTCTCTCCTGTCTCACACGTAAACCAGGGCAGTGTGATATGGAGAACAAGCTGACGCTCATGGAGCCGGCTCCCTCTCTCCTGTCTCACACGTAAGCCAGGACAGTGCGATACGGAGAGCAAGCTGACACCCATGGAGCCGGCTCTCTCTCTCCTGTCTCACACGTAAGCCAGGACAGTGCGATACGGAGAGCAAGCTGATGCCTATGGAGCCGGCTCCCTCTCTCCTGTCTCACACGTAAGCCAGGGCAGTGAGATACGGAGAGCAAGCTGACGCCCATGGAGCTGGCTTACTCTCTCCTGTCTCACACGTAAGCCAGACAGTGCGATACTGAGAGCAAGCTGACGCCCATGGAGCCGGCTCCCTCTCTCCTGTCTCACACGTAAGCCAGGGCAGTGCGATACGGAGAGCAAGCTGACGCCCATGGAGCCGGCTCCCTCTCTCCTGTCTCACACGTAATCCAGGACAGTGCGATATGGAGAGCAAGCTGTCTCCAATGGAGCCGTCTCTCTCTCTCCTGTCTCACACGTAAGCCAGGACAGTGCGATATAGAGAGGAAGCTGTCTCCAATGGAGCCGGCTCCCTCTCTCCTGTCTCACACGTAAACCAGGGCAGTGCGATATGGAGAGCAAGCTGACGCCCATGGAGCCGGCTCCCTCTCTCCTGTCTCACACGTAAGCCAGGGCAGTGCGATATGGAGAGCAAGCTGACGCCCATGGAGCCGGCTCCCTCTCTCCTGTCTCACACGTAAGCCAGGGCAGTGCGATATGGAGAGCAAGCTGACGCCCATGGAGCCGGCTCCCTCTCTCCTGTCTCACACGTAAGCCAGGGCAGTGCGATATGGAGAGCAAACTGACACCCATGGAGCCGGCTCCCTCTCTCCTGTCTCACACGTAAGCCAGGGCAGTGCGATATGGAGAGCAAGCTGACGCCCATGGAGACGGCTCCCTCTCTCCTGTCTCACACGTAAGCCAGGACAGTGCGATACGGAGAGCAAGCTGACACGCATGGAGCCGGCTCCCTCTCTCCTGTCTCACACGTAAGCCAGTGCAGTGAGATGTGGAGAGCAAGCTGACACCCATGGAGCCGGCTCCCTCTCTCCTGTCTCACACGTAAGCCAGGGCAGTGCGATGTGGAGAGCAAGCTGACGCCCATGGAGCCGGCTCCCTCTCTCCTGTCTCACACGTAAGCCAGGGCAGTGAGATATGGAGAGCAAGCTGACGCCCATGGGGCCGGCTCCCTCTCTCCTGTCTCACACGTTAGCCAGGACAGTGCGATACGGAGAGCAAGCTGACACCCATGAGGCCGGCTCCCTCTCTCCTGTCTCACACGTAAGCCAGGGCAGTGCGATACGGAGAGCAAGCTGACGCCCATGGAGCCGGCTCCCTCTCTCCTGTCTCACACGTAATCCAGGACAGTGCGATATGGAGAGCAAGCTGTCTCCAATGGAGCCGGCTCCCTCTCTCCTGTCTCACACGTAAGCCAGGACAGTGCGATATAGAGAGGAAGCTGTCTCCAATGGAGCCGGCTCCCTCTCTCCTGTCTCACACGTAAGCCAGGGCAGTGCGATACGGAGAGCAAGATGACGCTCATGGAGCCGGCTCCCTCTCTCCTGTCTCACATGTAAGCCAGGGCAGTGAGATACGGAGAGCAAGCTGACGCCCATGGAGACGGCTCCCTCTCTCCTGTCTCACACGTAAACCAGGGCAGTGTTATACGGAGAGCAAGCTGACGCCCATGGAGCCGGCTCCCTCTCTGCTGTCTCACACGTAACCCAGGGCAGTGTTATATGGAGAGCAAGCTGATGCCTATGGAGCCGGCTCCCTCTCTCCTGTCTCACACGTAAGCCAGGGCAGTGCGATATGGAGTGCAAGCTGACGCCCATGGAGCCGGCTCCCTCTCTCCTGTCTCACACGTAAACCAGGGCAGTGCGATATGGAGAGCAAGCTGACGCCCATGGAGCCGGCTCCCTCTCTGCTGTCTCACACGTAAACCAGTGTAGTGCGATACGGAGAGCAAGCTGACGCCCATGGAGCCGGCTCCCTCTCTCCTGTCTCACACGTAAGCCAGGGCAGTGAGATATGGAGAGCAAGCTGACGCCCATGGGGCCGGCTCCCTCTCTCCTGTCTCACACGTAAGCCAGGACAGTGCGATACGGAGAGCAAGCTGACGCCCATGGAGCCGGCTCCCTCTCTCCTGTCTCACACGTAAGCCAGGGCAGTGCGATATGGAGAGCAAGCTGACGCCCATGGAGCCGGCTCCCTCTCTCCTGTCTCACAGGTAAGCCAGGGTAGTGCGATATGGAGAGAAAGCTGACGCCCATGGAGCCGGCTCCCTCTCTCCTGTCTCACACGTAAGCCAGGGCAGTGCGATATGGAGAGCTAGCTGACGCCAATGGAGCCGGCTCCCTCTCTCCTGTCTCACACGTAAGCCAGGGCAGTGCGATATGGAGAGCAAGCTGACGCCCATGGAGCCGGCTCCCTCTCTCCTGTCTCACACGTAAGCCAGGGCAGTGCGATATGGAGAGCAAGCTGACGCCCATGGATCCGGCTCCCTCTCTCCTGTCTCACACGTAAGCCAGGACAGTGCGATACGGAGAGCAAGCTGACGCTCATGGAGCCGGCTCGCTCTCTCCTGTCTCACACGTAAGCCAGGGCAGTGCGATATGGAGAGCATGCTGTCTCCAATGGAGCCGGCTCCCTCTCTCCTGTCTCACACGTAATCCAGGACAGTGCGATATGGAGAGCAAGCTGTCTCCAATGGAGCCGGCTCCCTCTCTCCTGTCTCACACGTAAGCCAGGGCAGTGCGATATGGAGAGCAAGCTGACGCCCATGGAGCCGGCTCCCTCTCTCCTGTCTCACACGTAAACCAGGGCAGTGTGATATGGAGAACAAGCTGACGCTCATGGAGCCGGCTCCCTCTCTCCTGTCTCACACGTAAGCCAGGACAGTGCGATACGGAGAGCAAGCTGACACCCATGGAGCCGGCTCTCTCTCTCCTGTCTCACACGTAAGCCAGGACAGTGCGATACGGAGAGCAAGCTGATGCCTATGGAGCCGGCTCCCTCTCTCCTGTCTCACACGTAAGCCAGGGCAGTGAGATACGGAGAGCAAGCTGACGCCCATGGAGCTGGCTTACTCTCTCCTGTCTCACACGTAAGCCAGACAGTGCGATACTGAGAGCAAGCTGACGCCCATGGAGCCGGCTCCCTCTCTCCTGTCTCACACGTAAGCCAGGGCAGTGCGATATGGAGAGCAAGCTGACGCCAATGGAGCCGGCACTCTCTCTCCTGTCTCACACTTAATCCAGGGCAGTACGATATGGAGAGCAAGCTGACGCGCATGGAGCCGGCTCCCTCCCTCCTGTCTCACACGTAAGCCAGGGCAGTACGATACAGAGAGCAAGCTGGCGCCCATGGAGCCGGCTCCCTCTCTCCTGTCTCACACGTAAGCCAGGGCAGAGTGATATGGAGAGCAAGCTGACGCCCATGGAGCCGGCTCCCTCTCTCCTGTCTCACGTGTAAGCCAGAACAGTGCGATATCGAGAGCACGCTGACGCCCATGGAGCCGGCTCCCTCTCTCCTGTCTCACACGTAAGCCTGGGCAGTGCGATATGGAGAACAAGTTGACGCTCATGGAGCCGGCTCCCTCTCTCCTGTCTCACACGTAAGCCAGGACAGTGCGATACGGAGAGCAAGCTGACACCCATGGAGCCGGCTCTCTCTCTCCTGTCTCACACGTAAGCCAGGACAGTGCGATACGGAGAGCAAGCTGATGCCTATGGAGCCGGCTCTCTCTCTCCTGTCTCACACGTAAGCCAGGACAGTGCGATACGGAGAGCAAGCTGATGCCTATGGAGCCGGCTCCCTCTCTCCTGTCTCACACGTAAGCCAGGGCAGTGAGATACGGAGAGCAAGCTGACGCCCATGGAGCTGGCTTACTCTCTCCTGTCTCACACGTAAGCCAGACAGTGCGATACTGAGAGCAAGCTGACGCCCATGGAGCCGGCTCCCTCTCTCCTGTCTCACACGTAAGCCAGGGCAGTGCGATATGGAGAGCAAGCTGACGCCCATGGAGTCGGCTCCCTCTCTCCTGTCTCAAACGTAAGCCAGGGTAGTGCGATATGGAGAGCAAGCTGACGCCCATGGAGTCGGCTCCCTCTCTCCTGTCTCACAAGTAAGCCAGGGCAGTGCGATATGGAGAGCAAGCTGACGCCCATGGAGTCGGCTCCCTCTCTCCTGTCTCACACGTAAGCCAGGGCAGTGCGATACGGAGAGCAAACTGACGCCAATGGAGCCGGCACTCTCTCTCCTGTCTCACACTTAATCCAGGGCAGTACGATATGGAGAGCAAGCTGACGCGCATGGAGCCGGCTCCCTCCCTCCTGTCTCACACGTAAGCCAGGGCAGTACGATACAGAGAGCAAGCTGGCGCCCATGGAGCCGGCTCCCTCTCTCCTGTCTCACACGTAAGCCAGGGCAGAGTGATATGGAGAGCAAGCTGACGCCCATGTAGCCGGCTCCCTCTCTCCTGTCTCACGTGTAAGCCCGAACAGTGCGATATCGAGAGCACGCTGACGCCCATGGATCCGGCTCCCTCTCTCCTGTCTCACACGTAAGCCTGGGCAGTGCGATATGGAGAGCAAGCTGACGCCCATGGAGACGGCTCCCTCTCTCCTGTCACACACGTAAGCCAGGGCAGTGCGATATGGAGAGCAAGCTGACGCCCATGGAGCCGGCTCCCTCTCTCCTGTCTCACACGTAAGCCAGGGCAGTGCGATACGGAGAGCAAGCTGACACGCATGGAGCCGGCTCACTCTCTCCTGTCTCACACGTAAGCCAGGACAGTGCGATATGGAGAGAAAGCTGACGCCCATGGAGCCGGCTCCCTCTCTCATGTCTCACACGTAAGCCAGGACAGTGCGATATGGAGAGCAAGCTAACGCCGATGGAGCCGGCTCCCTCTCTCCTGTCTCACACGTAAGCCAGGGCAGTGCGATATGGAGAGCAAGCTGACGCCCATGGAGCCGGCTCCCTCTCTCCTGTCTGACGTGTAAGCCAGGGCAGTGCGATATGGAGAGCAAGCTGTCTCCAATGGAGCCGGCTCCCTCTCTCCTGTCTCACACGTAATCCAGGGCAGTACGATATGGAGAGCAAGCTGACGCCCATGGAGCCGGCTCCCTCACTCCTGTCTCACACGTAAGCCAGGGCAGTGCGATACGGAGAGCAAGCTGACGCCCATGGAGCCGGCTCCCTCTCTCCTGTCTCACACGTAATCCAGGACAGTGCGATATGGAGAGCAAGCTGTCTCCAATGGAGCCGGCTCCCTCTCTCCTGTCTCACACGTAAGCCAGGAGAGTGCGATATAGAGAGGAAGCTGTCTCCAATGGAGCCGGCTCCCTCTCTCCTGTCTCACACGTAAGCCAGGGCAGTGCGATATGGAGAGCAAGCTGACGCCCATGGAGCCGGCTCCCTCTCTCCTGTCTCACACGTAAACCAGGGCAGTGCGATATGGAGAGCAAGATGACGCTCATGGAGCCGGCTCCCTCTCTCCTGTCTCACATGTAAGCCAGGGCAGTGAGATACGGAGAGCAAGCTGACGCCCATGGAGACGGCTCCCTCTCTCCTGTCTCACACGTAAACCAGGACAGAGCGATGTGGAGAGTAAGCTGACGCCCATAGAGCCGGCTCACTATCTCCTGTCTCACACGTAAACCAGGGCAGTGTTATATGGAGAGCAAGCTGATGCCTATGGAGCCGGCTCCCTCTCTCCTGTCTCACACGTAAGCCAGGGCAGTGCGATATGGAGAGCAAGCTGACGCCCATGGAGCCAGCTCCCTCTCTCCTGTCTCACACGTAAACCAGGGCAGTGCGATAAGGAGAGCAAGCTGACGCCCATGGAGCCGGCTCCCTCTCTCCTGTCTCACACGTAAACCAGTGTAGTGCGATACGGAGAGCAAGCTGACGCCCATGGAGCCGGCTCCCTCTCTCCTGTCTCACACGTAAGCCAGGGCAGTGCGATATGGAGAGAAAGCTGACGCCCATGGAGCCGGCTCCCTCTCTCCTGTCTCACACGTAAGCCAGGGCAGTGCGATATGGAGAGCAAGCTGACACGCATGGAGCCGGCTCACTCTCCCCTGTCTCACACGTAAGCCAGGGCAGTGCGATATGGAGAGCAAGCTGACGCCCATGGAGCCGGCTCCCTCTCTCCTGTCTCACACGTAAGCCAGGGCAGTGCGATATGGAGAGCAAGCTGACGCCCATGGAGCCGGCTCCCTTCTCCTGTCTCACACGTAAGCCAGGGCAGTGAGATACGGAGAGCAAGCTGACGCCCATGGAGCCGGCTCGCTCTCTCCTGTCTGACAGGTAAGCCAGGGCAGTGCGATACGGAGAGCAAGCTGACGCTCATGGAGACGGCTCCCTCTCTCCTGTCTCACACGTAAGCCAGGGCAGTGCGATATGGAGAGCAAGCTGACGCCCATGGAGCCGGCTCCCTCTCTCCTGTCTCACACGTAAGCCAGGGCAGTGAGATATGGAGAGCAAGCTGACGCCCATGGGGCCGGCTCCCTCTCTCCTGTCTCACACGTAAGCCAGGACAGTGCGATACGGAGAGCAAGCTGACGCCCATGGAGCCGGCTCCCTCTCTCCTGTCTCACACGTAAGCCAGGGCAGTGCGATATGGAGAGCAAGCTGACGCCCATGGAGCCGGCTCCCTCTCTCCTGTCTCACAGGTAAGCCAGGGCAGTGCGATATGGAGAGAAAGCTGACGCCCATGGAGCCGGCTCCCTCTCTCCTGTCTCACACGTAAGCCAGGGCAGTGCGATATGGAGAGCAAGCTGACACGCATGGAGCCGGCTCACTCTCCCCTGTCTCACACGTAAGCCAGGGCAGTGCGATATGGAGAGCAAGCTGACGCCCATGGAGCCGGCTCCCTCTCTCCTGTCTCACACGTAAGCCAGGGCAGTGCGATATGGAGAGCAAGCTGACGCCCATGGAGCCGGCTCCCTTCTCCTGTCTCACACGTAAGCCAGGGCAGTGAGATACGGAGAGCAAGCTGACGCCCATGGAGCCGGCTCGCTCTCTCCTGTCTGACAGGTAAGCCAGGGCAGTGCGATACGGAGAGCAAGCTGACGCTCATGGAGCCGGCTCCTTCTCTCCTGTCTCACACGTAAGCCAGGGCAGTGCGATATGGAGAGCAAGCTGACGCCCATGGAGCCGGCTCCCTCTCTCCTGTCTCACACGTAAGCCAGGACAGTGCGATACGGAGAGCAAGCTGACACCCATGGAGCCGGCTCCCTCTCTCCTGTCTCACACGTAAGCCAGGGCAGTGCGATACGGAGAGCAAGCTGACGCCCATGGAGCCGGCTCCCTCTCTCCTGTCTCACACGTAATCCAGGACAGTGCGATATGGAGAGCAAGCTGTCTCCAATGGAGCCGGCTCCCTCTCTCCTGTCTCACACGTAAGCCAGGACAGTGCGATATAGAGAGGAAGCTGTCTCCAATGGAGCCGGCTCCCTCTCTCCTGTCTCACACGTAAGCCAGGGCAGTGCGATATGGAGAGCAAGCTGACGCCCATGGAGCCGGCTCCCTCTCTCCTGTCTCACACGTAAGCCAGGGCAGTGCGATATGGAGAGCAAGCTGACGCCCATGGAGCCGGCTCCCTCTCTCCTGTCTCACACGTAAGCCAGGGCAGTGCGATATGGAGAGCAAACTGACACCCATGGAGCCGGCTCCCTCTCTCCTGTCTCACACGTAAGCCAGGGCAGTGCGATATGGAGAGCAAGCTGACGCCCATGGAGACGGCTCCCTCTCTCCTGTCTCACACGTAAGCCAGGACAGTGCGATACGGAGAGCAAGCTGACACGCATGGAGCCGGCTCCCTCTCTCCTGTCTCACACGTAAGCCAGTGCAGTGAGATGCGGAGAGCAAGCTGACACCCATGGAGCCGGCTCCCTCTCTCCTGTCTCACACGTAAGCCAGGGCAGTGCGATGTGGAGAGCAAGCTGACGCCCATGGAGCCGGCTCCCTCTCTCCTGTCTCACACGTAAGCCAGGGCAGTGAGATATGGAGAGCAAGCTGACGCCCATGGGGCCGGCTCCCTCTCTCCTGTCTCACACGTAAGCCAGGACAGTGCGATACGGAGAGCAAGCTGACACCCATGAGGCCGGCTCCCTCTCTCCTGTCTCACACGTAAGCCAGGGCAGTGCGATACGGAGAGCAAGCTGACGCCCATGGAGCCGGCTCCCTCTCTCCTGTCTCACACGTAATCCAGGACAGTGCGATATGGAGAGCAAGCTGTCTCCAATGGAGCCGGCTCCCTCTCTCCTGTCTCACACGTA
Source organism: Hemitrygon akajei (assembly GCF_048418815.1). Classification (NCBI taxonomy): domain Eukaryota; kingdom Metazoa; phylum Chordata; class Chondrichthyes; order Myliobatiformes; family Dasyatidae; genus Hemitrygon; species Hemitrygon akajei. The sequence goes on along the minus strand of NC_133151.1, from coordinate 51,744,782 downwards.
AGCCAGGACAGTGCGATATAGAGAGGAAGCTGTCTCCAATGGAGCCGGCTCCCTCTCTCCTGTCTCACACGTAAGCCAGGGCAGTGCGATACGGAGAGCAAGATGACGCTCATGGAGCCGGCTCCCTCTCTCCTGTCTCACATGTAAGCCAGGGCAGTGAGATACGGAGAGCAAGCTGACGCCCATGGAGACGGCTCCCTCTCTCCTGTCTCACACGTAAACCAGGGCAGTGTTATATGGAGAGCAAGCTGACGCCCATGGAGCCGGCTCCCTCTCTGCTGTCTCACACGTAACCCAGGGCAGTGTTATATGGAGAGCAAGCTGATGCCTATGGAGCCGGCTCCCTCTCTCCTGTCTCACACGTAAGCCAGGGCAGTGCGATATGGAGTGCAAGCTGACGCCCATGGAGCCGGCTCCCTCTCTGCTGTCTCACACGTAAACCAGTGTAGTGCGATACGGAGAGCAAGCTGACGCCCATGGAGCCGGCTCCCTCTCTCCTGTCTCACACGTAAGCCAGGGCAGTGAGATATGGAGAGCAAGCTGACGCCCATGGGGCCGGCTCCCTCTCTCCTGTCTCACACGTAAGCCAGGACAGTGCGATACGGAGAGCAAGCTGACGCCCATGGAGCCGGCTCCCTCTCTCCTGTCTCACACGTAAGCCAGGGCAGTGCGATATGGAGAGCAAGCTGACGCCCATGGAGCCGGCTCCCTCTCTCCTGTCTGACAGGTAAGCCAGGGTAGTGCGATATGGAGAGAAAGCTGACGCCCATGGAGCCGGCTCCCTCTCTCCTGTCTCACACGTAAGCCAGGGCAGTGCGATATGGAGAGCAAGCTGACACGCATGGAGCCGGCTCACTCTCCCCTGTCTCACACGTAAGCCAGGGCAGTGCGATATGGAGAGCAAGCTGACGCCCATGGAGCCGGCTCCCTCTCTCCTGTCTCACACGTAAGCCAGGGCAGTGCGATATGGAGAGCAAGCTGACGCCCATGGAGCCGGCTCGCTCTCTCCTGTCTGACAGGTAAGCCAGGGCAGTGCGATACGGAGAGCAAGCTGACGCTCATGGAGCCGGCTCCTTCTCTCCTGTCTCACACGTAAGCCAGGGCAGTGCGATATGGAGAGCAAGCTGACGCCCATGGAGCCGGCTCCCTCTCTCCTGTCTCACACGTAAGCCAGGGCAGTGAGATATGGAGAGCAAGCTGACGCCCATGGGGCCGGCTCCCTCTCTCCTGTCTCACACGTAAGCCAGGACAGTGCGATACGGAGAGCAAGCTGACACCCATGGAGCCGGCTCCCTCTCTTCTGTCTCACACGTAAGCCAGGGCAGTGCGATACGGAGAGCAAGCTGACGCCCATGGAGCCGGCTCCCTCTCTCCTGTCTCACACGTAATCCAGGACAGTGCGATATGGAGAGCAAGCTGTCTCCAATGGAGCCGGCTCCCTCTCTCCTGTCTCACACGTAAGCCAGGACAGTGCGATATAGAGAGGAAGCTGTCTCCAATGGAGCCGGCTCCCTCTCTCCTGTCTCACACGTAAGCCAGGGCAGTGCGATATGGAGAGCAAGCTGACGCCCATGGAGCCGGCTCCCTCTCTCCTGTCTCACACGTAAGCCAGGGCAGTGCGATATGGAGAGCAAGCTGATGCCTATGGAGCCGGCTCCCTCTCTCCTGTCTCACACGTAAGCCAGGGCAGTGCGATATGGAGAGCAAGCTGACGCCCATGGAGCCAGCTCCCTCTCTCCTGTCTCACACGTAAACCAGTGCAGTGCGATATGGAGAGCAAGCTGACGCCCATGGAGCCGGCTCCCTCTCTCCTGTCTCACACGTAAACCAGTGTAGTGCGATACGGAGAGCAAGCTGACGCCCATGGAGCCGGCTCCCTCTCTCCTGTCTCACACGTAAGCCAGGGCAGTGCGATATGGAGAGAAAGCTGACGCCCATGGAGCCGGCTCCCTCTCTCCTGTCTCACACGTAAGCCAGGGCAGTGCGATATGGAGAGCAAGCTGACACGCATGGAGCCGGCTCACTCTCCCCTGTCTCACACGTAAGCCAGGGCAGTGCGATATGGAGAGCAAGCTGACGCCCATGGAGCCGGCTCCCTCTCTCCTGTCTCACACGTAAGCCAGGGCAGTGCGATATGGAGAGCAAGCTGACGCCCATGGAGCCGGCTCCCTTCTCCTGTCTCACACGTAAGCCAGGGCAGTGAGATACGGAGAGCAAGCTGACGCCCATGGAGCCGGCTCGCTCTCTCCTGTCTGACAGGTAAGCCAGGGCAGTGCGATACGGAGAGCAAGCTGACGCTCATGGAGCCGGCTCCCTCTCTCCTGTCTCACACGTAAGCCAGGGCAGTGCGATATGGAGAGCAAGCTGACGCCCATGGAGCCGGCTCCCTCTCTCCTGTCTCACACGTAAGCCAGGGCAGTGAGATATGGAGAGCAAGCTGACGCCCATGGGGCCGGCTCCCTCTCTCCTGTCTCACACGTAAGACAGGACAGTGCGATACGGAGAGCAAGCTGACGCCCATGGAGCCGGCTCCCTCTCTCCTGTCTCACACGTAAGCCAGGGCAGTGCGATATGGAGAGCAAGCTGACGCCCATGGAGCCGGCTCCCTCTCTCCTGTCTCACAGGTAAGCCAGGGCAGTGCGATATGGAGAGAAAGCTGACGCCCATGGAGCCGGCTCCCTCTCTCCTGTCTCACACGTAAGCCAGGGCAGTGCGATATGGAGAGCAAGCTGACACGCATGGAGCCGGCTCACTCTCCCCTGTCTCACACGTAAGCCAGGGCAGTGCGATATGGAGAGCAAGCTGACGCCCATGGAGCCGGCTCCCTCTCTCCTGTCTCACACGTAAGCCAGGGCAGTGCGATATGGAGAGCAAGCTGACGCCCATGGAGCCGGCTCCCTTCTCCTGTCTCACACGTAAGCCAGGGCAGTGAGATACGGAGAGCAAGCTGACGCCCATGGAGCCGGCTCGCTCTCTCCTGTCTGACAGGTAAGCCAGGGCAGTGCGATACGGAGAGCAAGCTGACGCTCATGGAGCCGGCTCCTTCTCTCCTGTCTCACACGTAAGCCAGGGCAGTGCGATATGGAGAGCAAGCTGACGCCCATGGAGCCGGCTCCCTCTCTCCTGTCTCACACGTAAGCCAGGGCAGTGAGATATGGAGAGCAAGCTGACGCCCATGGGGCCGGCTCCCTCTCTCCTGTCTCACACGTAAGCCAGGACAGTGCGATACGGAGAGCAAGCTGACACCCATGGAGCCGGCTCCCTCTCTCCTGTCTCACACGTAAGCCAGGGCAGTGCGATACGGAGAGCAAGCTGACGCCCATGGAGCCGGCTCCCTCTCTCCTGTCTCACACGTAATCCAGGACAGTGCGATATGGAGAGCAAGCTGTCTCCAATGGAGCCGGCTCCCTCTCTCCTGTCTCACACGTAAGCCAGGACAGTGCGATATAGAGAGGAAGCTGTCTCCAATGGAGCCGGCTCCCTCTCTCCTGTCTCACACGTAAGCCAGGGCAGTGCGATATGGAGAGCAAGCTGACGCCCATGGAGCCGGCTCCCTCTCTCCTGTCTCACACGTAAGCCAGGGCAGTGCGATATGGAGAGCAAGCTGACGCCCATGGAGCCGGCTCCCTCTCTCCTGTCTCACACGTAAGCCAGGGCAGTGCGATATGGAGAGCAAACTGACACCTATGGAGCCGGCTCCCTCTCTCCTGTCTCACACGTAAGCCAGGGCAGTGCGATATGGAGAGCAAGCTGACGCCCATGGAGACGGCTCCCTCTCTCCTGTCTCACACGTAAGCCAGGACAGTGCGATACGGAGAGCAAGCTGACACGCATGGAGCCGGCTCCCTCTCTCCTGTCTCACACGTAAGCCAGTGCAGTGAGATGTGGAGAGCAAGCTGACACCCATGGAGCCGGCTCCCTCTCTCCTGTCTCACACGTAAGCCAGGGCAGTGCGATGTGGAGAACAAGCTGACGCCCATGGAGCCGGCTCCCTCTCTCCTGTCTCACACGTAAGCCAGGGCAGTGAGATATGGAGAGCAAGCTGACGCCCATGGGGCCGGCTCCCTCTCTCCTGTCTCACACGTAAGCCAGGACAGTGCGATACGGAGAGCAAGCTGACACCCATGAGGCCGGCTCCCTCTCTCCTGTCTCACACGTAAGCCAGGGCAGTGCGATACGGAGAGCAAGCTGACGCCCATGGAGCCGGCTCCCTCTCTCCTGTCTCACACGTAATCCAGGACAGTGCGATATGGAGAGCAAGCTGTCTCCAATGGAGCCGGCTCCCTCTCTCCTGTCTCACACGTAAGCCAGGACAGTGCGATATAGAGAGGAAGCTGTCTCCAATGGAGCCGGCTCCCTCTCTCCTGTCTCACACGTAAGCCAGGGCAGTGCGATACGGAGAGCAAGCTGACGCCCATGGAGCCGGCTCCCTCTCTCCTGTCTCACACGTAAACCAGGGCAGTGCGATACGGAGAGCAAGATGACGCTCATGGAGCCGGCTCCCTCTCTCCTGTCTCACATGTAAGCCAGGGCAGTGAGATACGGAGAGCAAGCTGACGCCCATGGAGACGGCTCCCTCTCTCCTGTCTCACACGTAAACCAGGGCAGTGTTATATGGAGAGCAAGCTGACGCCCATGGAGCCGGCTCCCTCTCTGCTGTCTCACACGTAAACCAGGGCAGTGTTATATGGAGAGCAAGCTGATGCCTATGGAGCCGGCTCCCTCTCTCCTGTCTCACACGTAAGCCAGGGCAGTGCGATATGGAGAGCAAGCTGACGCCCATGGAGCCGGCTCCCTCTCTCCTGTCTCACACGTAAACCAGGGCAGTGCGATATGGAGAGCAAGCTGACGCCCATGGAGCCGGCTCCCTCTCTGCTGTCTCACACGTAAACCAGTGTAGTGCGATACGGAGAGCAAGCTGACGCCCATGGAGCCGGCTCCCTCTCTCCTGTCTCACACGTAAGCCAGGGCAGTGAGATATGGAGAGCAAGCTGACGCCCATGGGGCCGGCTCCCTCTCTCCTGTCTCACACGTAAGCCAGGACAGTGCGATACGGAGAGCAAGCTGACGCCCATGGAGCCGGCTCCCTCTCTCCTGTCTCACACGTAAGCCAGGGCAGTGCGATATGGAGAGCAAGCTGACGCCCATGGAGCCGGCTCCCTCTCTCCTGTCTCACAGGTAAGCCAGGGTAGTGCGATATGGAGAGAAAGCTGACGCCCATGGAGCCGGCTCCCTCTCTCCTGTCTCACACGTAAGCCAGGGCAGTGCGATATGGAGAGCAAGCTGACACGCATGGAGCCGGCTCACTCTCCCCTGTCTCACACGTAAGCCAGGGCAGTGCGATATGGAGAGCAAGCTGACGCCCATGGAGCCGGCTCCCTCACTCCTGTCTCACACGTAAGCCAGGGCAGTGCGATATGGAGAGCAAGCTGACGCCCATGGAGCCGGCTCCCTTCTCCTGTCTCACACGTAAGCCAGGGCAGTGAGATACGGAGAGCAAGCTGACGCCCATGGAGCCGGCTCGCTCTCTCCTGTCTGACAGGTAAGCCAGGGCAGTGCGATACGGAGAGCAAGCTGACGCTCATGGAGCCGGCTCCTTCTCTCCTGTCTCACACGTAAGCCAGGGCAGTGCGATATGGAGAGCAAGCTGACGCCCATGGAGCCGGCTCCCTCTCTCCTGTCTCACACGTAAGCCAGGGCAGTGAGATATGGAGAGCAAGCTGACGCCCATGGGGCCGGCTCCCTCTCTCCTGTCTCACACGTAAGCCAGGACAGTGCGATACGGAGAGCAAGCTGACACCCATGGAGCCGGCTCCCTCTCTTCTGTCTCACACGTAAGCCAGGGCAGTGCGATACGGAGAGCAAGCTGACGCCCTTGGAGCCGGCTCCCTCTCTCCTGTCTCACACGTAATCCAGGACAGTGCGATATGGAGAGCAAGCTGTCTCCAATGGAGCCGGCTCCCTCTCTCCTGTCTCACACGTAAGCCAGGACAGTGCGATATAGAGAGGAAGCTGTCTCCAATGGAGCCGGCTCCCTCTCTCCTGTCTCACACGTAAGCCAGGGCAGTGCGATATGGAGAGCAAGCTGACGCCCATGGAGCCGGCTCCCTCTCTCCTGTCTCACACGTAAGCCAGGGCAGTGCGATATGGAGAGCAAGCTGACGCCCATGGAGCCGGCTCCCTCTCTCCTGTCTCACACGTAAGCCAGGGCAGTGCGATATGGAGAGCAAACTGACACCCATGGAGCCGGCTCCCTCTCTCCTGTCTCACACGTAAGCCAGGGCAGTGCGATATGGAGAGCAAGCTGACGCCCATGGAGACGGCTCCCTCTCTCCTGTCTCACACGTAAGCCAGGACAGTGCGATACGGAGAGCAAGCTGACACGCATGGAGCCGGCTCCCTCTCTCCTGTCTCACACGTAAGCCAGTGCAGTGAGATGTGGAGAGCAAGCTGACACCCATGGAGCCGGCTCCCTCTCTCCTGTCTCACACGTAAGCCAGGGCAGTGCGATGTGGAGAGCAAGCTGACGCCCATGGAGCCGGCTCCCTCTCTCCTGTCTCACACGTAAGCCAGGGCAGTGAGATATGGAGAGCAAGCTGACGCCCATGGGGCCGGCTCCCTCTCTCCTGTCTCACACGTAAGCCAGGACAGTGCGATACGGAGTGCAAGCTGACACCCATGAGGCCGGCTCCCTCTCTCCTGTCTCACACGTAAGCCAGGGCAGTGCGATACGGAGAGCAAGCTGACGCCCATGGAGCCGGCTCCCTCACTCCTGTCTCACACGTAATCCAGGCCAGTGCGATATGGAGAGCAAGCTGTCTCCAATGGAGCCGGCTCCCTCTCTCCTGTCTCAGACGTAAGCCAGGACAGTGCGATATAGAGAGGAAGCTGTCTCCAATGGAGCCGGCTCCCTCTCTCCTGTCTCACACGTAAGCCAGGGCAGTGCGATATGGAGAGCAAGCTGACGCCCATGGAGCCGGCTCCCTCTCTCCTGTCTCACACGTAAACCAGGGCAGTGCGATACGGAGAGCAAGATGACGCTCATGGAGCCGGCTCCCTCTCTCCTGTCTCACATGTAAGCCAGGGCAGTGAGATACGGAGAGCAAGCTGACGCCCATGGAGACGGCTCCCTCTCTCCTGTCTCACACGTAAACCAGGGCAGTGTTATATGGAGAGCAAGCTGACGCCCATGGAGCCGGCTCCCTCTCTGCTGTCTCACACGTAAACCAGGGCAGTGTTATATGGAGAGCAAGCTGATGCCTATGGAGCCGGCTCCCTCTCTCCTGTCTCACACGTAAGCCAGGGCAGTGCGATATGGAGAGCAAGCTGACGCCCATGGAGCCGGCTCCCTCTCTCCTGTCTCACACGTAAACCAGGGCAGTGCGATATGGAGAGCAAGCTGACGCCCATGGAGCCGGCTCCCTCTCTCCTGTCTCACACGTAAACCAGTGTAGTGCGATACGGAGAGCAAGCTGACGCCCATGGAGCCGGCTCCCTCTCTCCTGTCTCATACGTAATCCAGGGCAGTGCGATATGGAGAGCAAGCTGACGCCCATGGAGCCGGCTCCCTCTCTCCTGTCTCACAGGTAAGCCAGGGCAGTGCGATATGGAGAGAAAGCTGACGCCCATGGAGCCGGCTCCCTCTCTCCTGTCTCACACGTAAGCCAGGGCAGTGCGATATGGAGAGGAAGCTGACACGCATGGAGCCGGCTCACTCTCCCCTGTCTCACACGTAAGCCAGGGCAGTGCGATATGGAGAGCAAGCTGACGCCCATGGAGCCGGCTCGCTCTCTCCTGTCTGACAGGTAAGCCAGGGCAGTGCGATACGGAGAGCAAGCTGACTCCCATGGAGCCAGCTCCCTCTCTCCTGTCTCACACGTAAGCCAGGGCAGTGCGATATGGAGAGCAAGCTGACGCCCATGGAGCCGGCTCCCTCTCTCCTGTCTCACACGTAAGCCAGGGCAGTGAGATACGGAGAGCAAGCTGACGCCCATGGAGCCGGCTCGCTCTCTCCTGTCTGACAGGTAAGCCAGGGCAGTGCGATACGGAGAGCAAGCTGACGCTCATGGAGCCGGCTCCCTCTCTCCTGTCTCACACGTAAGCCAGGGCAGTGCGATATGGAGAGCAAGCTGACGCCCATGGAGCCGGCTCCCTCTCTCCTGTCTCACACGTAAGCCAGGGCAGTGCGATATGGAGAGCAAGCTGACGCCCATGGAGCCGGCTCCCTCTCTCCTGTCTCACACGTAAGCCAGGACAGTGCGATACGGAGAGCAAGCTGACGCTCATGGAGCCGGCTCGCTCTCTCCTGTCTCACACGTAAGCCAGGGCAGTGCGATATGGAGAGCAAGCTGTCTCCAATGGAGCCGGCTCCCTCTCTCCTGTCTCACACGTAATCCAGGACAGTGCGATATGGAGAGCAAGCTGTCTCCAATGGAGCTGGCTCCCTCTCTCCTGTCTCACACGTAAGCCAGGGCAGTGCGATATGGAGAGCAAGCTGACGCCCATGGAGCCGGCTCACTCTCTCCTGTCTCACACGTAAACCAGGGCAGTGTGATATGGAGAACAAGCTGACGCTCATGGAGCCGGCTCCCTCTCCCCTGTCTCACACGTAAGCCAGGACAGTGCGATACGGAGAGCAAGCTGACACCCATGGAGCCGGCTCTCTCTCTCCTGTCTCACACGTAAGCCAGGACAGTGCGATACGGAGAGCAAGCTGATGCCTATGGAGCCGGCTCCCTCTCTCCTGTCTCACACGTAAGCCAGGGCAGTGAGATACGGAGAGCAAGCTGACGCCCATGGAGCTGGCTTACTCTCTCCTGTCTCACACGTAAGCCAGACAGTGCGATACTGAGAGCAAGCTGACGCCCATGGAGCCGGCTCCCTCTCTCCTGTCTCACACGTAAGCCAGGGCAGTGCGATATGGAGAGCAAGCTGACGCCCATGGAGTCGGCTACCTCTCTCCTGTCTCAAACGTAAGCCAGGGTAGTGCGATATGGAGAGCAAGCTGAAGCCCATGGAGTCGGCTCCCTCTCTCCTGTCTCACAAGTAAGCCAGGGCAGTGCGATATGGAGAGCAAGCTGACGCCCATGGAGTCGGCTCCCTCTCTCCTGTCTCACACGTAAGCCAGGGCAGTGCGATACGGAGAGCAAGCTGACGCCAATGGAGCCGGCACTCTCTCTCCTGTCTCACACTTAATCCAGGGCAGTACGATATGGAGAGCAAGCTGACGCGCATGGAGCCGGCTCCCTCCCTCCTGTCTCACACGTAAGCCAGGGCAGTACGATACAGAGAGCAAGCTGGCGCCCATGGAGCCGGCTCCCTCTCTCCTGTCTCACACGTAAGCCAGGGCAGAGTGATATGGAGAGCAAGCTGACGCCCATGGAGCCGGCTCCCTCTCTCCTGTCTCACGTGTAAGCCAGAACAGTGCGATATCGAGAGCACGCTGACGCCCATGGAGCCGGCTCCCTCTCTCCTGTCTCACACGTAAGCCTGGGCAGTGCGATATGGAGAGCAAGCTGACGCCCATGGAGACGGCTCCCTCTCTCCTGTCACACACGTAAGCCAGGGCAGTGCGATATGGAGAGCAAGCTGACGCCCATGGAGCCGGCTCCCTCTCTCCTGTCTCACACGTAAGCCAGGGCAGTGCGATACGGAGAGCAAGCTGACACGCATGGAGCCGGCTCACTCTCTCCTGTCTCACACGTAAGCCAGGACAGTGCGATATGGAGAGAAAGCTGACGCCCATGGAGCCGGCTCCCTCTTTCATGTCTCACACGTAAGCCAGGACAGTGCGATATGGAGAGCAAGCTAACGCCGATGGAGCCGGCTCCCTCTCTCCTGTCTCACACGTAAGCCAGGGCAGTGCGATATGGAGAGCAAGCTGACGCCCATGGAGCCGGCTCCCTCTCTCCTGTCTGACGTGTAAGCCAGGGCAGTGCGATATGGAGAGCAAGCTGTCTCCAATGGAGCCGGCTCCCTCTCTCCTGTCTCACACGTAAGCCAGGGCAGTACGATATGGAGAGCAAGCTGACGCCCATGGAGCCGGCTCCCTCACTCCTGTCTCACACGTAAGCCAGGGCAGTGCGATACGGAGAGCAAGCTGACGCCCATGGAGCCGGCTCCCTCTCTCCTGTCTCACACGTAATCCAGGACAGTGCGATATGGAGAGCAAGCTGTCTCCAATGGAGCCGGCTCCCTCTCTCCTGCCTCACACGTAAGCCAGGAGAGTGCGATATAGAGAGGAAGCTGTCTCCAATGGAGCCGGCTCCCTCTCTCCTGTCTCACACGTAAGCCAGGGCAGTGCGATATGGAGAGCAAGCTGACGCCCATGGAGCCGGCTCCCTCTCTCCTGTCTCACACGTAAACCAGGGCAGTGCGATATGGAGAGCAAGCTGACGCCCATGGAGCCGGCTCCCTCTCTGCTGTCTCACACGTAAACCAGGGCAGTGCGATATGGAGAGCAAGCTGACGCCCATGGAGCCGGCTCCCTCTCTCCTGTCTCACACGTAAACCAGTGTAGTGCGATACGGAGAGCAAGCTGACGCCCATGGAGCCGGCTCCCTCTCTCCTGTCTCACACGTAAGCCAGGGCAGTGCGATATGGAGAGCAAGCTGACGCCCATGGAGCCGGCTCCCTCTCTCCTGTCTCACACGTAAGCCAGGGCAGTGCGATATGGAGAGCAAGCTGACGCCCATGGAGCCGGCTCCCTCTCTCCTGTCTCACAGGTAAGCCAGGGCAGTGCGATATGGAGAGAAAGCTGACGCCCATGGAGCCGGCTCCCTCTCTCCTGTCTCACACGTAAGCCAGGGCAGTGCGATATGGAGAGGAAGCTGACACGCATGGAGCCGGCTCACTCTCCCCTGTCTCACACGTAAGCCAGGGCAGTGCGATATGGAGAGCAAGCTGACGCCCATGGAGCCGGCTCGCTCTCTCCTGTCTGACAGGTAAGCCAGGGCAGTGCGATACGGAGAGCAAGCTGACTCCCATGGAGCCGGCTCCCTCTCTCCTGTCTCACACGTAAGCCAGGGCAGTGCGATATGGAGAGCAAGCTGACGCCCATGGAGCCGGCTCCCTCTCTCCTGTCTCACACGTAAGCCAGGGCAGTGAGATACGGAGAGCAAGCTGACGCCCATGGAGCCGGCTCGCTCTCTCCTGTCTGACAGGTAAGCCAGGGCAGTGCGATACGGAGAGCAAGCTGACGCTCATGGAGCCGGCTCCCTCTCTCCTGTCTCACACGTAAGCCAGGGCAGTGCGATATGGAGAGCAAGCTGACGCCCATGGAGCCGGCTCCCTCTCTCCTGTCTCACACGTAAGCCAGGGCAGTGCGATATGGAGAGCAAGCTGACGCCCATGGAGCCGGCTCCCTCTCTCCTGTCTCACACGTAAGCCAGGACAGTGCGATACGGAGAGCAAGCTGACGCTCATGGAGCCGGCTCGCTCTCTCCTGTCTCACACGTAAGCCAGGGCAGTGCGATATGGAGAGCAAGCTGTCTCCAATGGAGCCGTCTCCCTCTCTCCTGTCTCACACGTAATCCAGGACAGTGCGATATGGAGAGCAAGCTGTCTCCAATGGAGCCGGCTCCCTCTCTCCTGTCTCACACGTAAGCCAGGGCAGTGCGATATGGAGAGCAAGCTGACGCCCATGGAGCCGGCTCCCTCTCTCCTGTCTCACACGTAAACCAGGGCAGTGTGATATGGAGAACAAGCTGACGCTCATGGAGCCGGCTCCCTCTCTCCTGTCTCACACGTAAGCCAGGACAGTGCGATACGGAGAGCAAGCTGACACCCATGGAGCCGGCTCTCTCTCTCCTGTCTCACACGTAAGCCAGGACAGTGCGATACGGAGAGCAAGCTGATGCCTATGGAGCCGGCTCCCTCTCTCCTGTCTCACACGTAAGCCAGGGCAGTGAGATACGGAGAGCAAGCTGACGCCCATGGAGCTGGCTTACTCTCTCCTGTCTCACACGTAAGCCAGACAGTGCGATACTGAGAGCAAGCTGACGCCCATGGAGCCGGCTCCCTCTCTCCTGTCTCACACGTAAGCCAGGGCAGTGCGATATGGAGAGCAAGCTGACGCCCATGGAGTCGGCTACCTCTCTCCTGTCTCAAACGTAAGCCAGGGTAGTGCGATATGGAGAGCAAGCTGACGCCCATGGAGTCGGCTCCCTCTCTCCTGTCTCACAAGTAAGCCAGGGCAGTGCGATATGGAGAGCAAGCTGACGCCCATGGAGTCGGCTCCCTCTCTCCTGTCTCACACGTAAGCCAGGGCCGTGCGATACGGAGAGCAAGCTGACGCCAATGGAGCCGGCACTCTCTCTCCTGTCTCACACTTAATCCAGGGCAGTACGATATGGAGAGCAAGCTGACGCGCATGGAGCCGGCTCCCTCCCTCCTGTCTCACACGTAAGCCAGGGCAGTACGATACAGAGAGCAAGCTGGCGCCCATGGAGCCGGCTCCCTCTCTCCTGTCTCACACGTAAGCCAGGGTAGAGTGATATGGAGAGCAAGCTGACGCCCATGGAGCCGGCTCCCTCTCTCCTGTCTCACGTGTAAGCCAGAACAGTGCGATATCGAGAGCACGCTGACGCCCATGGAGCCGGCTCCCTCTCTCCTGTCTCACACGTAAGCCTGGGCAGTGCGATATGGAGAGCAAGCTGACGCCCATGGAGACGGCTCCCTCTCTCCTGTCACACACGTAAGCCAGGGCAGTGCGATATGGAGAGCAAGCTGACGCCCATGGAGCCGGCTCCCTCTCTCCTGTCTCACACGTAAGCCAGGGCAGTGCGATACGGAGAGCAAGCTGACACGCATGGAGCCGGCTCACTCTCTCCTGTCTCACACGTAAGCCAGGACAGTGCGATATGGAGAGAAAGCTGACGCCCATGGAGCCGGCTCCCTCTTTCATGTCTCACACGTAAGCCAGGACAGTGCGATATGGAGAGCAAGCTAACGCCGATGGAGCCGGCTCCCTCTCTCCTGTCTCACACGTAAGCCAGGGCTGTGCGATATGGAGAGCAAGCTGACGCCCATGGAGCCGGCTCCCTCTCTCCTGTCTGACGTGTAAGCCAGGGCAGTGCGATATGGAGAGCAAGCTGTCTCCAATGGAGCCGGCTCCCTCTCTCCTGTCTCACACGTAAGCCAGGGCAGTACGATATGGAGAGCAAGCTGACGCCCATGGAGCCGGCTCCCTCACTCCTGTCTCACACGTAAGCCAGGGCAGTGCGATACGGAGAGCAAGCTGACGCCCATGGAGCCGGCTCCCTCTCTCCTGTCTCACACGTAATCCAGGACAGTGCGATATGGAGAGCAAGCTGTCTCCAATGGAGCCGGCTCCCTCTCTCCTGCCTCACACGTAAGCCAGGAGAGTGCGATATAGAGAGGAAGCTGTCTCCAATGGAGCCGGCTCCCTCTCTCCTGTCTCACACGTAAGCCAGGGCAGTGCGATATGGAGAGCAAGCTGACGCCCATGGAGCCGGCTCCCTCTCTCCTGTCTCACACGTAAACCAGGGCAGTGCGATACGGAGAGCAAGATGACGCTCATGGAGCCGGCTCCCTCTCTCCTGTCTCACATGTAAGCCAGGGCAGTGAGATACGGAGAGCAAGCTGACGCCCATGGAGACGGCTCCCTCTCTCCTGTCTCACACGTAAACCAGGACAGAGCGATGTGGAGAGTAAGCTGACGCCCATAGAGCCGGCTCACTATCTCCTGTCTCACACGTAAACCAGGGCAGTGTTATATGGAGAGCAAGCTGATGCCTATGGAGCCGGCTCCCTCTCTCCTGTCTCACACGTAAGCCAGGGCAGTGCGATATGGAGAGCAAGCTGACGCCCATGGAGCCGGCTCCCTCTCTGCTGTCTCACACGTAAACCAGGGCAGTGCGATATGGAGAGCAAGCTGACGCCCATGGAGCCGGCTCCCTCTCTCCTGTCTCACACGTAAACCAGTGTAGTGCGATACGGAGAGCAAGCTGACGCCCATGGAGCCGGCTCCCTCTCTCCTGTCTCACACGTAAGCCAGGGCAGTGCGATATGGAGAGCAAGCTGACGCCCATGGAGCCGGCTCCCTCTCTCCTGTCTCACAGGTAAGCCAGGGCAGTGCGATATGGAGAGAAAGCTGACGCCCATGGAGCCGGCTCCCTCTCTCCTGTCTCACACGTAAGCCAGGGCAGTGCGATATGGAGAGCAAGCTGACACGCATGGAGCCGGCTCACTCTCCCCTGTCTCACACGTAAGCCAGGGCAGTGCGATATGGAGAGCAAGCTGACGCCCATGGAGCCGGCTCCCTCTCTCCTGTCTCACACGTAAGCCAGGGCAGTGCGATATGGAGAGCAAGCTGACGCCCATGGAGCCGGCTCCCTTCTCCTGTCTCACACGTAAGCCAGGGCAGTGAGATACGGAGAGCAAGCTGACGCCCATGGAGCCGGCTCGCTCTCTCCTGTCTGACAGGTAAGCCAGGGCAGTGCGATACGGAGAGCAAGCTGACGCTCATGGAGCCGGCTCCCTCTCTCCTGTCTCACACGTAAGCCAGGGCAGTGCGATATGGAGAGCAAGCTGACGCCCATGGAGCCGGCTCCCTCTCTCCTGTCTCACACGTAAGCCAGGGCAGTGAGATATGGAGAGCAAGCTGACGCCCATGGGGCCGGCTCCCTCTCTCCTGTCTCACACGTAAGCCAGGACAGTGCGATACGGAGAGCAAGCTGACACCCATGGAGCCGGCTCCCTCTCTCCTGTCTCACACGTAAGCCAGGGCAGTGCGATACGGAGAGCAAGCTGACGCCCATGGAGCCGGCTCCCTCTCTCCTGTCTCACACGTAATCCAGGACAGTGCGATATGGAGAGCAAGCTGTCTCCAATGGAGCCGGCTCCCTCTCTCCTGTCTCACACGTAAGCCAGGACAGTGCGATATAGAGAGGAAGCTGTCTCCAATGGAGCCGGCTCCCTCTCTCCTGTCTCACACGTAAGCCAGGGCAGTGCGATATGGAGAGCAAGCTGACGCCCATGGAGCCGGCTCCCTCTCTCCTGTCTCACACGTAAACCAGGGCAGTGCGATACGGAGAGCAAGCTGACGCCCATGGAGACGGCTCCCTCTCTCCTGTCTCACACGTAAACCAGGGCAGTGCGATACGGAGAGCAAGCTGACGCACATGGAGCCGGCTCCCTCTCTCCTGTCTCACATGTAAGCCAGGGCAGTGAGATACGGAGAGCAAGCTGACGCCCATGGAGACGGCTCCCTCTCTCCTGTCTCACACGTAAACCAGGGCAGTGTTATATGGAGAGCAAGCTGACGCCCATGGAGCCGGCTCCCTCTCTGCTGTCTCACACGTAAACCAGGGCAGTGTTATATGGAGAGCAAGCTGTCTCCAATGGAGCCGGCTCCCTCTCTCCTGTCTCACACGTAAGCCAGGAGAGTGCGATATAGAGAGGAAGCTGTCTCCAATGGAGCCGGCTCCCTCTCTCCTGTCTCACACGTAAGCCAGGGCAGTGCGATATGGAGAGCAAGCTGACGCCCATGGAGCCGGCTCCCTCTCTCCTGTCTCACACGTAAACCAGGGCAGTGCGATACGGAGAGCAAGATGACGCTCATGGAGCCGGCTCCCTCTCTCCTGTCTCACATGTAAGCCAGGGCAGTGAGATACGGAGAGCAAGCTGACGCCCATGGAGACGGCTCCCTCTCTCCTGTCTCACACGTAAACCAGGACAGAGCGATGTGGAGAGTAAGCTGACGCCCATAGAGCCGGCTCACTATCTCCTGTCTCACACGTAAACCAGGGCAGTGTTACATGGAGAGCAAGCTGATGCCTATGGAGCCGGCTCCCTCTCTCCTGTCTCACACGTAAGCCAGGGCAGTGCGATATGGAGAGCAAGCAGACGCCCATGGAGCTGTCTCCCTCTCTCCTGTCTCACAGGTAAACCAGGGCAGTGCGATATGGAGAGCAAGCTGACGCCCATGGAGCCGGCTCCCTCTCTCCTGTCTCACACGTAAACCAGTGTAGTGCGATACGGAGAGCAAGCTGACGCCCATGGAGCCGGCTCCCTCTCTCCTGTCTCACACGTAAGCCAGGGCAGTGCGATATGGAGAGCAAGCTGACGCCCATGGAGCCGGCTCCCTCTCTCCTGTCTCACAGGTAAGCCAGGGCAGTGCGATATGGAGAGAAAGCTGACGCCCGTGGAGCCGGCTCCCTCTCTCCTGTCTCACACGTAAGCCAGGGCAGTGCGGTATGGAGAGCAAGCTGACACGCATGGAGCCGGCTCACTCTCCCCTGTCTCACACGGAAGCCAGGGCAGTGCGATACGGAGAGCAAGCTGACGCCCATGGAGCCGGCTCTCTCTCTCCTGTCTCACACGTAAGCCAGGGCAGTGCGATATGGAGAGCAAGCTGACGCCCATGGAGCCGGCTCCCTTCTCCTGTCTCACACGTAAGCCAGGGCAGTGAGATACGGAGAGCAAGCTGACGCCCATGGAGCCGGCTCGCTCTCTCCTGTCTGACAGGTAAGCCAGGGCAGTGCGATACGGAGAGCAAGCTGACGCTCATGGAGCCGGCTCCATCTCTCCTGTCTCACACGTAAGCCAGGGCAGTGCGATATGGAGAGCAAGCTGACGCCCATGGAGCCGGCTCCCTCTCTCCTGTCTCACACGTAAGCCAAGGCAGTGAGATATGGAGAGCAAGCTGACGCCCATGGGGCCGGCTCCCTCTCTCCTGTCTCACACGTAAGCCAGGACAGTGCGATACGGAGAGCAAGCTGACACCCATGGAGCCGGCTCCCTCTCTCCTGTCTCACACGTAAGCCAGGGCAGTGCGATACGGAGAGAAAGCTGACGCCCATGGAGCCGGCTCCCTCTCTCCTGTCTCACACGTAATCCAGGACAGTGCGATATGGAGAGCAAGCTGTCTCCAATGGAGCCGGCTCCCTCTCTCCTGTCTCACACGTAAGCCAGGACAGTGCGATATAGAGAGGAAGCTGTCTCCAATGGAGCCGGCTCCCTCTCTCCTGTCTCACACGTAAGCCAGGGCAGTGCGATATGGAGAGCAAGCTGACGCCCATGGAGCCGGCTCCCTCTCTCCTGTCTCACACGTAAACCAGGGCAGTGCGATACGGAGAGCAAGATGACGCTCATGGAGCCGGCTCCCTCTCTCCTGTCTCACATGTAAGCCAGGGCAGTGAGATACGGAGAGCAAGCTGACGCCCATGGAGACGGCTCCCTCTCTCCTGTCTCACACGTAAACCAGGGCAGTGTTATATGGAGAGCAAGCTGACGCCCATGGAGCCGGCTCCCTCTCTGCTGTCTCACACGTAAACCAGGGCAGTGTTATATGGAGAGCAAGCTGATGCCTATGGAGCCGGCTCCCTCTCTCCTGTCTCACACGTAAGCCAGGGCAGTGCGATATGGAGAGCAAGCTGACGCCCATGGAGCCGGCTCCCTCTCTCCTGTCTCACACGTAAACCAGGGCAGTGCGATATGGAGAGCAAGCTGACGCCCATGGAGCCGGCTCCCTCACTCCTGTCTCACACGTAAACCAGTGTAGTGCGATACGGAGAGCAAGCTGACGCCCATGGAGCCGGCTCCCTCTCTCCTGTCTCATACGTAATCCAGGGCAGTGCGATATGGAGAGCAAGCTGACGCCCATGGAGCCGGCTCCCTCTCTCCTGTCTCACATGTAAGCCAGGGCAGTGCGATATGGAGAGAAAGCTGACGCCCATGGAGCCCACTCCCTCTCTCCTGTCTCACACGTAAGCCAGGGCAGTGCGATATGGAGAGCAAGCTGACACGCATGGAGCCGGCTCACTCTCCCCTGTCTCACACGTAAGCCAGGGCAGTGCGATATGGAGAGCAAGCTGACGCCCATGGAGCCGGCTCCCTCTCTCCTGTCTCACACGTAAGCCAGGGCAGTGAGATACGGAGAGCAAGCTGACGCCCATGGAGCCGGCTCGCTCTCTCCTGTCTGACAGGTAAGCCAGGGCAGTGCGATACGGAGAGCAAGCTGACGCTCATGGAGCCGGCTCCCTCTCTCCTGTCTCACACGTAAGCCAGGGCAGTGCGATATGGAGAGCAAGCTGACGCCCATGGAGCCGGCTCCCTCTCTCCTGTGTCACACGTAAGCCAGGGCAGTGCGATATGGAGAGCAAGCTGACGCCCATGGAGCCGGCTCCCTCTCTCCTGTCTCACACGTAAGCCAGGACAGTGCGATACGGAGAGCAAGCTGACGCTCATGGAGCCGGCTCCCTCTCTCCTGTCTCACACGTAAGCCAGGACAGTGCGATACGGAGAGCAAGCTGACGCTCATGGAGTCGGCTCCCTCTCTCCTGTCTCACAAGTAAGCCAGGGCAGTGCGATATGGAGAGCAAGCTGACGCGCATTGAGCCGGCTCCCTCCCTCCTGTCTCACACGTAAGCCAGGGCAGTGTGATATGGAGAGCAAGCTGACGCCCATGGAGCCGGCTCCCTCTCTCCTGTCTCACACGTAAGCCAGGGCAGAGTGATATGGAGAGCAAGCTGACGCCCATGGAGCCGGCTCCCTCTCTCCTGTCTCACGTGTAAGCCAGAACAGTGCGATATCGAGAGCACGCTGACGCCCATGGAGCAGGCTCCCTCTCTCCTGTCTCACACGTAAGCCTGGGCAGTGCGATATGGAGAGCAAGCTGACGGCCATGGAGACGGCTCCCTCTCTCCTGTCACACACGTAAGCCAGGGCAGTGTGATATGGAGAGCAAGCTGAGGCCCATGGAGCCGGCTCCCTCTCTCCTGTCTCACACGTAAGCCAGGGCAGTGCGATACGGAGAGCAAGCTGACACGCATGGAGCCGGCTCACTCTCTCCTGTCTCACACGTAAGCCAGGACAGTGCGATATGGAGAGAAAGCTGACGCCCATGGAGCCGGCTCCCTCTCTCATGTCTCACACGTAAGCCAGGACAGTGCGATATGGAGAGCAAGCTAACGCCGATGGAGCCGGCTCCCTCTCTCCTGTCTCACACGTAAGCCAGGGCAGTGCGATATGGAGAGCAAGCAGACGCCCATGGAGGCGGCTCCCTCTCTCCTGTCTGACGTGTAAGCCAGGGCAGTGCGATATGGAGAGCAAGCTGTCTCCAATGGAGCCGGCTCCCTCTCTCCTGTCTCACACGTAAGCCAGGGCAGTGCGATATGGAGAGCAAGCTGACGCCCATGGAGCCGGCTCCCTCTCTCCTGTCTCACACGTAAACCAGGGCAGTGCGATACGGAGAGCAAGCTGACGCCCATAGAGCCGGCTCACTATCTCCTGTCTCACACGTAAACCAGGGCAGTGTTATATGGAGAGCAAGCTGACGCCCATGGAGCCGGCTCCCTCTCTCCTGTCTCACACGTAAACCAGGGCAGTGCGATATGGAGAGCAAGCTGACGCCCATGGAGCCGGCTCCCTCTCTCCTGTCTCACACGTAAACCAGTGTAGTGCGATACGGAGAGCAAGCTGACGCCCATGGAGCCGGCTCCCTCTCTCCTGTCTCACACGTAAGCCAGGGCAGTGCGATATGGAGAGCAAGCTGACGCCCATGGAGCCGGCTCCCTCTCTCCTGTCTCACAGGTAAGCCAGGGCAGTGCGATATGGAGAGAAAGCTGACGCCCATGGAGCCGGCTTCCTCTCTCCTGTCTCACACGTAAGCCAGGGCAGTGCGATATGGAGAGCAAGCTGACACGCATGGAGCCGGCTCACTCTCCCCTGTCTCACACGTAAGCCAGGGCAGTGCGATATGGAGAGCAAGCTGACGCCCATGGAGCCGGCTCTCTCTCTCCTGTCTCACACGTAAGCCAGGGCAGTGCGATATGGAGAGCAAGCTGACGCCCATGGAGCCGCCTCCCTCTCTCCTGTCTCACACGTAAACCAGGGCAGTGCGATATGGAGAGCAAGCTGACGCCCATGGAGCCGGCTCCCTCACTCCTGTCTCACACGTAAACCAGTGTAGTGCGATACGGAGAGCAAGCTGACGCCCATGGAGCCGGCTCCCTCTCTCCTGTCTCATACGTAATCCAGGGCAGTGCGATATGGAGAGCAAGCTGACGCCCATGGAGCCGGCTCCCTCTCTCCTGTCTCACATGTAAGCCAGGGCAGTGCGATATGGAGAGAAAGCTGACGCCCATGGAGCCCACTCCCTCTCTCCTGTCTCACACGTAAGCCAGGGCAGTGCGATATGGAGAGCAAGCTGACACGCATGGAGCCGGCTCACTCTCCCCTGTCTCACACGTAAGCCAGGGCAGTGCGATATGGAGAGCAAGCTGACGCCCATGGAGCCGGCTCCCTCTCTCCTGTCTCACACGTAAGCCAGGGCAGTGAGATACGGAGAGCAAGCTGACGCCCATGGAGCCGGCTCCCTCTCTCCTGTCTCACACGTAAGCCAGGGCAGTGAGATACGGAGAGCAAGCTGACGCCCATGGAGCCGGCTCGCTCTCTCCTGTCTGACAGGTAAGCCAGGGCAGTGCGATACGGAGAGCAAGCTGACGCTCATGGAGCCGGCTCCCTCTCTCCTGTCTCACACGTAAGCCAGGGCAGTGCGATATGGAGAGCAAGCTGACGCCCATGGAGCCGGCTCCCTCTCTCCTGTGTCACACGTAAGCCAGGGCAGTGCGATATGGAGAGCAAGCTGACGCCCATGGAGCCGGCTCCCTCTCTCCTGTCTCACACGTAAGCCAGGACAGTGCGATACGGAGAGCAAGCTGACGCTCATGGAGCCGGCTCCCTCTCTCCTGTCTCACACGTAAGCCAGGACAGTGCGATACGGAGAGCAAGCTGACGCTCATGGAGTCGGCTCCCTCTCTCCTGTCTCAAAAGTAAGCCAGGGCAGTGCGATATGGAGAGCAAGCTGACGCCCATGGAGTCGGCTCCCTCTCTCCTGTCTCACACGTAAGCCAGGGCAGTGCGATACGGAGAGCAAGCTGACGCCAATGGAGCCGGCACTCTCTCTCCTGTCTCACACTTAATCCAGGGCAGTACGATATGGAGAGCAAGCTGACGCGCATTGAGCCGGCTCCCTCCCTCCTGTCTCACACGTAAGCCAGGGCAGTGTGATATGGAGAGCAAGCTGACGCCCATGGAGCCGGCTCCCTCTCTCCTGTCTCACACGTAAGCCAGGGCAGAGTGATATGGAGAGCAAGCTGACGCCCATGGAGCCGGCTCCCTCTCTCCTGTCTCACGTGTAAGCCAGAACAGTGCGATATCGAGAGCACGCTGACGCCCATGGAGCAGGCTCCCTCTCTCCTGTCTCACACGTAAGCCTGGGCAGTGCGATATGGAGAGCAAGCTGACGGCCATGGAGACGGCTCCCTCTCTCCTGTCACACACGTAAGCCAGGGCAGTGTGATATGGAGAGCAAGCTGAGGCCCATGGAGCCGGCTCCCTCTCTCCTGTCTCACACGTAAGCCAGGGCAGTGCGATACGGAGAGCAAGCTGACACGCATGGAGCCGGCTCACTCTCTCCTGTCTCACACGTAAGCCAGGACAGTGCGATATGGAGAGAAAGCTAACGCCGATGGAGCCGGCTCCCTCTCTCCTGTCTCACACGTAAGCCAGGGCAGTGCGATATGGAGAGCAAGCAGACGCCCATGGAGGCGGCTCCCTCTCTCCTGTCTGACGTGTAAGCCAGGGCAGTGCGATATGGAGAGCAAGCTGTCTCCAATGGAGCCGGCTCCCTCTCTCCTGTCTCACACGTAAGCCAGGGCAGTGCGATATGGAGAGCAAGCTGACGCCCATGGAGCCGGCTCCCTCTCTCCTGTCTCACACGTAAACCAGGGCAGTGCGATACGGAGAGCAAGCTGACGCCCATAGAGCCGGCTCACTATCTCCTGTCTCACACGTAAACCAGGGCAGTGTTATATGGAGAGCAAGCTGACGCCCATGGAGCCGGCTCCCTCTCTCCTGTCTCACACGTAAACCAGGGCAGTGCGATATGGAGAGCAAGCTGACGCCCATGGAGCCGGCTCCCTCTCTCCTGTCTCACACGTAAACCAGTGTAGTGCGATACGGAGAGCAAGCTGACGCCCATGGAGCCGGCTCCCTCTCTCCTGTCTCACACGTAAGCCAGGGCAGTGCGATATGGAGAGCAAGCTGACGCCCATGGAGCCGGCTCCCTCTCTCCTGTCTCACAGGTAAGCCAGGGCAGTGCGATATGGAGAGAAAGCTGACGCCCATGGAGCCGGCTTCCTCTCTCCTGTCTCACACGTAAGCCAGGGCAGTGCGATATGGAGAGCAAGCTGACACGCATGGAGCCGGCTCACTCTCCCCTGTCTCACACGTAAGCCAGGGCAGTGCGATATGGAGAGCAAGCTGACGCCCATGGAGCCGGCTCTCTCTCTCCTGTCTCACACGTAAGCCAGGGCAGTGCGATATGGAGAGCAAGCTGACGCCCATGGAGCCGCCTCCCTTCTCCTGTCTCACACGTAAGCCAGGGCAGTGAGATACGGAGAGCAAGCTGACGCCCATGGAGCCGGCTCGCTCTCTCCTGTCTGACAGGTAAGCCAGGGCAGTGCGATACGGAGAGCAAGCTGACGCTCATGGAGCCGGCTCCCTCTCTCCTGTCTCACACGTAAGCCAGGGCAGTGCGATATGGAGAGCAAGCTGACGCCCATGGAGCCGGCTCCCTCTCTCCTGTCTCACACGTAAGCCAGGGCAGTGCGATATGGAGAGCAAGCTGACGCCCATGGAGCTGGCTCCCTCTATCCTGTCTCACACGTAAACCAGGGCAGTGTGATATGGAGAACAAGCTGACGCTCATGGAGCCGGCTCCCTCTCTCCTGTCTCACACGTAAGCCAGGACAGTGCGATACGGAGAGCAAGCTGACACCCATGGAGCCGGCTCTCTCTCTCCTGTCTCACACGTAAGCCAGGACAGTGCGATACGGAGAGCAAGCTGATGCCTATGGAGCCGGCTCCCTCTCTCCTGTCTCACACGTAAGCCAGGGCAGTGAGATACGGAGAGCAAGCTGACGCCCATGGAGCTGGCTTACTCTCTCCTGTCTCACACGTAAGCCAGACAGTGCGATACTGAGAGCAAGCTGACACCCATGGAGCCGGCATCCTCTCTCCTGCCTCACACGTAAGCCAGGGCAGTGCGATATGGAGAGCAAGCTGACGCCCATGGAGCCGGCTCCCTCTCTCCTGTCTCACACGTAAGCCAGGGCAGTGCGATATGGAGAGCAAGCTGACGCCCATGGAGCCGGCTCCCTCACTCCTGTCTCACACGTAAACCAGTGTAGTGCGATACGGAGAGCAAGCTGACGCCCATGGAGCCGGCTCCCTCTCTCCTGTCTCATACGTAATCCAGGGCAGTGCGATATGGAGAGCAAGCTGACGCCCATGGAGCCGGCTCCCTCTCTCCTGTCTCACATGTAAGCCAGGGCAGTGCGATATGGAGAGAAAGCTGACGCCCATGGAGCCCACTCCCTCTCTCCTGTCTCACACGTAAGCCAGGGCAGTGCGATATGGAGAGCAAGCTGACACGCATGGAGCCGGCTCACTCTCCCCTGTCTCACACGTAAGCCAGGGCAGTGCGATATGGAGAGCAAGCTGACGCCCATGGAGCCGGCTCCCTCTCTCCTGTCTCACACGTAAGCCAGGGCAGTGAGATACGGAGAGCAAGCTGACGCCCATGGAGCCGGCTCGCTCTCTCCTGTCTGACAGGTAAGCCAGGGCAGTGCGATACGGAGAGCAAGCTGACGCTCATGGAGCCGGCTCCCTCTCTCCTGTCTCACACGTAAGCCAGGGCAGTGCGATATGGAGAGCAAGCTGACGCCCATGGAGCCGGCTCCCTCTCTCCTGTCTCACACGTAAGCCAGGACAGTGCGATACGGAGAGCAAGCTGACGCTCATGGAGCCGGCTCCCTCTCTCCTGTCTCACACGTAAGCCAGGACAGTGCGATACGGAGAGCAAGCTGACGCTCATGGAGTCGGCTCCCTCTCTCCTGTCTCACAAGTAAGCCAGGGCAGTGCGATATGGAGAGCAAGCTGACGCGCATTGAGCCGGCTCCCTCCCTCCTGTCTCACACGTAAGCCAGGGCAGTGTGATATGGAGAGCAAGCTGACGCCCATGGAGCCGGCTCCCTCTCTCCTGTCTCACACGTAAGCCAGGGCAGAGTGATATGGAGAGCAAGCTGACGCCCATGGAGCCGGCTCCCTCTCTCCTGTCTCACGTGTAAGCCAGAACAGTGCGATATCGAGAGCACGCTGACGCCCATGGAGCAGGCTCCCTCTCTCCTGTCTCACACGTAAGCCTGGGCAGTGCGATATGGAGAGCAAGCTGACGGCCATGGAGACGGCTCCCTCTCTCCTGTCACACACGTAAGCCAGGGCAGTGTGATATGGAGAGCAAGCTGAGGCCCATGGAGCCGGCTCCCTCTCTCCTGTCTCACACGTAAGCCAGGGCAGTGCGATACGGAGAGCAAGCTGACACGCATGGAGCCGGCTCACTCTCTCCTGTCTCACACGTAAGCCAGGACAGTGCGATATGGAGAGAAAGCTGACGCCCATGGAGCCGGCTCCCTCTCTCATGTCTCACACGTAAGCCAGGACAGTGCGATATGGAGAGCAAGCTAACGCCGATGGAGCCGGCTCCCTCTCTCCTGTCTCACACGTAAGCCAGGGCAGTGCGATATGGAGAGCAAGCAGACGCCCATGGAGGCGGCTCCCTCTCTCCTGTCTGACGTGTAAGCCAGGGCAGTGCGATATGGAGAGCAAGCTGTCTCCAATGGAGCCGGCTCCCTCTCTCCTGTCTCACACGTAAGCCAGGGCAGTGCGATATGGAGAGCAAGCTGACGCCCATGGAGCCGGCTCCCTCTCTCCTGTCTCACACGTAAACCAGGGCAGTGCGATACGGAGAGCAAGCTGACGCCCATAGAGCCGGCTCACTATCTCCTGTCTCACACGTAAACCAGGGCAGTGTTATATGGAGAGCAAGCTGACGCCCATGGAGCCGGCTCCCTCTCTCCTGTCTCACACGTAAACCAGGGCAGTGCGATATGGAGAGCAAGCTGACGCCCATGGAGCCGGCTCCCTCTCTCCTGTCTCACACGTAAACCAGTGTAGTGCGATACGGAGAGCAAGCTGACGCCCATGGAGCCGGCTCCCTCTCTCCTGTCTCACACGTAAGCCAGGGCAGTGCGATATGGAGAGCAAGCTGACGCCCATGGAGCCGGCTCCCTCTCTCCTGTCTCACAGGTAAGCCAGGGCAGTGCGATATGGAGAGAAAGCTGACGCCCATGGAGCCGGCTTCCTCTCTCCTGTCTCACACGTAAGCCAGGGCAGTGCGATATGGAGAGCAAGCTGACACGCATGGAGCCGGCTCACTCTCCCCTGTCTCACACGTAAGCCAGGGCAGTGCGATATGGAGAGCAAGCTGACGCCCATGGAGCCGGCTCTCTCTCTCCTGTCTCACACGTAAGCCAGGGCAGTGCGATATGGAGAGCAAGCTGACGCCCATGGAGCCGCCTCCCTCTCTCCTGTCTCACACGTAAACCAGGGCAGTGCGATATGGAGAGCAAGCTGACGCCCATGGAGCCGGCTCCCTCACTCCTGTCTCACACGTAAACCAGTGTAGTGCGATACGGAGAGCAAGCTGACGCCCATGGAGCCGGCTCCCTCTCTCCTGTCTCATACGTAATCCAGGGCAGTGCGATATGGAGAGCAAGCTGACGCCCATGGAGCCGGCTCCCTCTCTCCTGTCTCACATGTAAGCCAGGGCAGTGCGATATGGAGAGAAAGCTGACGCCCATGGAGCCCACTCCCTCTCTCCTGTCTCACACGTAAGCCAGGGCAGTGCGATATGGAGAGCAAGCTGACACGCATGGAGCCGGCTCACTCTCCCCTGTCTCACACGTAAGCCAGGGCAGTGCGATATGGAGAGCAAGCTGACGCCCATGGAGCCGGCTCCCTCTCTCCTGTCTCACACGTAAGCCAGGGCAGTGAGATACGGAGAGCAAGCTGACGCCCATGGAGCCGGCTCCCTCTCTCCTGTCTCACACGTAAGCCAGGGCAGTGAGATACGGAGAGCAAGCTGACGCCCATGGAGCCGGCTCGCTCTCTCCTGTCTGACAGGTAAGCCAGGGCAGTGCGATACGGAGAGCAAGCTGACGCTCATGGAGCCGGCTCCCTCTCTCCTGTCTCACACGTAAGCCAGGGCAGTGCGATATGGAGAGCAAGCTGACGCCCATGGAGCCGGCTCCCTCTCTCCTGTGTCACACGTAAGCCAGGGCAGTGCGATATGGAGAGCAAGCTGACGCCCATGGAGCCGGCTCCCTCTCTCCTGTCTCACACGTAAGCCAGGACAGTGCGATACGGAGAGCAAGCTGACGCTCATGGAGCCGGCTCCCTCTCTCCTGTCTCACACGTAAGCCAGGACAGTGCGATACGGAGAGCAAGCTGACGCTCATGGAGTCGGCTCCCTCTCTCCTGTCTCAAAAGTAAGCCAGGGCAGTGCGATATGGAGAGCAAGCTGACGCCCATGGAGTCGGCTCCCTCTCTCCTGTCTCACACGTAAGCCAGGGCAGTGCGATACGGAGAGCAAGCTGACGCCAATGGAGCCGGCACTCTCTCTCCTGTCTCACACTTAATCCAGGGCAGTACGATATGGAGAGCAAGCTGACGCGCATTGAGCCGGCTCCCTCCCTCCTGTCTCACACGTAAGCCAGGGCAGTGTGATATGGAGAGCAAGCTGACGCCCATGGAGCCGGCTCCCTCTCTCCTGTCTCACACGTAAGCCAGGGCAGAGTGATATGGAGAGCAAGCTGACGCCCATGGAGCCGGCTCCCTCTCTCCTGTCTCACGTGTAAGCCAGAACAGTGCGATATCGAGAGCACGCTGACGCCCATGGAGCAGGCTCCCTCTCTCCTGTCTCACACGTAAGCCTGGGCAGTGCGATATGGAGAGCAAGCTGACGGCCATGGAGACGGCTCCCTCTCTCCTGTCACACACGTAAGCCAGGGCAGTGTGATATGGAGAGCAAGCTGAGGCCCATGGAGCCGGCTCCCTCTCTCCTGTCTCACACGTAAGCCAGGGCAGTGCGATACGGAGAGCAAGCTGACACGCATGGAGCCGGCTCACTCTCTCCTGTCTCACACGTAAGCCAGGACAGTGCGATATGGAGAGAAAGCTGACGCCCATGGAGCCGGCTCCCTCTCTCATGTCTCACACGTAAGCCAGGACAGTGCGATATGGAGAGCAAGCTAACGCCGATGGAGCCGGCTCCCTCTCTCCTGTCTCACACGTAAGCCAGGGCAGTGCGATATGGAGAGCAAGCAGACGCCCATGGAGGCGGCTCCCTCTCTCCTGTCTGACGTGTAAGCCAGGGCAGTGCGATATGGAGAGCAAGCTGTCTCCAATGGAGCCGGCTCCCTCTCTCCTGTCTCACACGTAAGCCAGGGCAGTGCGATATGGAGAGCAAGCTGACGCCCATGGAGCCGGCTCCCTCTCTCCTGTCTCACACGTAAACCAGGGCAGTGCGATACGGAGAGCAAGCTGACGCCCATAGAGCCGGCTCACTATCTCCTGTCTCACACGTAAACCAGGGCAGTGTTATATGGAGAGCAAGCTGACGCCCATGGAGCCGGCTCCCTCTCTCCTGTCTCACACGTAAACCAGGGCAGTGCGATATGGAGAGCAAGCTGACGCCCATGGAGCCGGCTCCCTCTCTCCTGTCTCACACGTAAACCAGTGTAGTGCGATACGGAGAGCAAGCTGACGCCCATGGAGCCGGCTCCCTCTCTCCTGTCTCACACGTAAGCCAGGGCAGTGCGATATGGAGAGCAAGCTGACGCCCATGGAGCCGGCTCCCTCTCTCCTGTCTCACAGGTAAGCCAGGGCAGTGCGATATGGAGAGAAAGCTGACGCCCATGGAGCCGGCTTCCTCTCTCCTGTCTCACACGTAAGCCAGGGCAGTGCGATATGGAGAGCAAGCTGACACGCATGGAGCCGGCTCACTCTCCCCTGTCTCACACGTAAGCCAGGGCAGTGCGATATGGAGAGCAAGCTGACGCCCATGGAGCCGGCTCTCTCTCTCCTGTCTCACACGTAAGCCAGGGCAGTGCGATATGGAGAGCAAGCTGACGCCCATGGAGCCGCCTCCCTTCTCCTGTCTCACACGTAAGCCAGGGCAGTGAGATACGGAGAGCAAGCTGACGCCCATGGAGCCGGCTCGCTCTCTCCTGTCTGACAGGTAAGCCAGGGCAGTGCGATACGGAGAGCAAGCTGACGCTCATGGAGCCGGCTCCCTCTCTCCTGTCTCACACGTAAGCCAGGGCAGTGCGATATGGAGAGCAAGCTGACGCCCATGGAGCCGGCTCCCTCTCTCCTGTCTCACACGTAAGCCAGGGCAGTGCGATATGGAGAGCAAGCTGACGCCCATGGAGCTGGCTCCCTCTATCCTGTCTCACACGTAAACCAGGGCAGTGTGATATGGAGAACAAGCTGACGCTCATGGAGCCGGCTCCCTCTCTCCTGTCTCACACGTAAGCCAGGACAGTGCGATACGGAGAGCAAGCTGACACCCATGGAGCCGGCTCTCTCTCTCCTGTCTCACACGTAAGCCAGGACAGTGCGATACGGAGAGCAAGCTGATGCCTATGGAGCCGGCTCCCTCTCTCCTGTCTCACACGTAAGCCAGGGCAGTGAGATACGGAGAGCAAGCTGACGCCCATGGAGCTGGCTTACTCTCTCCTGTCTCACACGTAAGCCAGACAGTGCGATACTGAGAGCAAGCTGACACCCATGGAGCCGGCATCCTCTCTCCTGCCTCACACGTAAGCCAGGGCAGTGCGATATGGAGAGCAAGCTGACGCCCATGGAGCCGGCTCCCTCTCTCCTGTCTCACACGTAAGCCAGGGCAGTGAGATATGGAGAGCAAGCTGACGCCCATGGAGCCGGCTCCCTCTCTCCTGTCTCACACGTAAGCCAGGGCAGTGCGATATGGAGAGCAAGCTGACACCCATGGAGCCGGCTCCCTCTCTCCTGTCTCACACGTAAGCCAGGGCAGTGCGATACGGAGAGCAAGCTGATGCCTATGGAGCCGGCTCCCTCTCTCCTGTCTCACACGTAAGCCAGGGCAGTGAGATACGGAGAGCAAGCTGACGCCCATGGAGCTGGCTTACTCTCTCCTGTCTCACACGTAAGCCAGACAGTGCGATACTGAGAGCAAGCTGACACCCATGGAGCCGGCATCCTCTCTCCTGCCTCACACGTAAGCCAGGGCAGTGCGATACTGAGAGCAAGCTGACGCCCATGGAGCCGGCTCCCTCTCTCCTGTCTCACACGTAAGCCAGGGCAGTGCGATATGGAGAGCAAGCTGACGCCCATGGAGCCGGCTCCCTCTCTCCTGTCTCACACGTAAGCCAGGGCAGTGAGATATGGAGAGCAAGCTGACGCCCATGGAGCCGGCTCCCTCTCTCCTGTCTCACACGTAAGCCAGGGCAGTGCGATATGGAGAGCAAGCTGACACCCATGGAGCCGGCTCCCTCTCTCCTGTCTCACACGTAAGCCAGGGCAGTGCGATACGGAGAGCAAGCTGACGCCCATGGAGCCGGCTCCCTCTCTCCTGTCTCACACGTAATCCAGGACAGTGCGATATGGAGAGCAAGCTGTCTCCAATGGAGCCGGCTCCCTCTCTCCTGTCTCACACGTAAGCCAGGACAGTGCGATATAGAGAGGAAGCTGTCTCCAATGGAGCCGGCTCCCTCTCTCCTGTCTCACACGTAAGCCAGGGCAGTGCGATATGGAGAGCAGGCTGACGCCCATGGAGCCGGCTCCCTCTCTCCTGTCTCACACGTAAAGCAGGGCAGTGCGATACGGAGAGCAAGATGACGCTCATGGAGCCGGCTCCCTCTCTCCTGTCTCACACGTAAGCCAGGGCAGTGAGATACGGAGAGCAAGCTGACGCCCATGGAGACGGCTCCCTCTCTCCTGTCTCACACGTAAACCAGGGCAGTGTTATATGGAGAGCAAGCTGTCTCCAATGGAGCCGGCTCCCTCTCTCCTGTCTCACACGTAAGCCAGGAGAGTGCGATATAGAGAGGAAGCTGTCTCCAATGGAGCCGGCTCCCTCTCTCCTGTCTCACACGTAAGCCAGGGCAGTGCGATATGGAGAGCAAGCTGACGCCCATGGAGCCGGCTCCCTCTCTCCTGTCTCACACGTAAACCAGGGCAGTGCGATACGGAGAGCAAGATGACGCTCATGGAGCCGGCTCCCTCTCTCCTGTCTCACATGTAAGCCAGGGCAGTGAGATACGGAGAGCAAGCTGACGCCCATGGAGACGGCTCCCTCTCTCCTGTCTCACACGTAAACCAGGACAGAGCGATGTGGAGAGTAAGCTGACGCCCATAGAGCCGGCTCACTATCTCCTGTCTCACACGTAAACCAGGGCAGTGTTATATGGAGAGCAAGCTGATGCCTATGGAGCCGGCTCCCTCTCTCCTGTCTCACACGTAAGCCAGGGCAGTGCGATATGGAGAGCAAGCTGACGCCCATGGAGCCGGCTCCCTCTCTCCTGTCTCACACGTAAACCAGGGCAGTGCGATATGGAGAGCAAGCTGACGCCCATGGAGCCGGCTCCCTCTCTCCTGTCTCACACGTAAACCAGTGTAGTGCGATACGGGGAGCAAGCTGACGCCCATGGAGCCGGCTCCCTCTCTCCTGTCTCACACGTAAGCCAGGGCAGTGCGATATGGAGAGCAAGCTGACGCCCATGGAGCCGGCTCCCTCTCTCTTGTCTCACAGGTAAGCCAGGGCAGTGCGATATGGAGAGAAAGCTGACGCCCATGGAGCCGGCTCCCTCTCTCCTGTCTCACACGTAAACCAGGGCAGTGCGATATGGAGAGCAAGCTGACACGCATGGAGCCGGCTCACTCTCCCCTGTCTCACACGTAAGCCAGGGCAGTGCGATATGGAGAGCAAGCTGACGCCCATGGAGCCGGCTCCCTCTCTCCTGTTTCACACGTAAGCCAGGGCAGTGCGATATGGAGAGCAAGCTGACGCCCATGGAGCCGGCTCCCTTCTCCTGTCTCACACGTAAGCCAGGGCAGTGAGATACGGAGAGCAAGCTGACGCCCATGGAGCCGGCTCGCTCTCTCCTGTCTGACAGGTAAGCCAGGGCAGTGCGATACGGAGAGCAAGCTGACGCTCATGGAGCCGGCTCCCTCTCTCCTGTCTCACACGTAAGCCAGGGCAGTGCGATATGGAGAGCAAGCTGACGCCCATGGAGCCGGCTCCCTCTCTCCTGTCTCACACGTAAACCAGGGCAGTGAGATATGGAGAGCAAGCTGACGCCCATGGGGCCGGCTCCCTCTCTCCTGTCTCACACGTAAGCCAGGACAGTGCGATACGGAGAGCAAGCTGACACCCATGGAGCCGGCTCCCTCTCTCCTGTCTCACACGTAAGCCAGGGCAGTGCGATACGGAGAGCAAGCTGACGCCCATGGAGCCGGCTCCCTCTCTCCTGTCTCACACGTAATCCAGGACAGTGCGATATGGAGAGCAAGCTGTCTCCAATGGAGCCGGCTCCCTCTCTCCTGTCTCACACGTAATCCAGGACAGTGCGATATGGAGAGCAAGCTGTCTCCAATGGAGCCGGCTCCCTCTCTCCTGTCTCACACGTAAGCCAGGGCAGTGCGATATGGAGAGCAAGCTGACGCCCATGGAGCCGGCTCCCTCTCTCCTGTCTCACACGTAAACCAGGGCAGTGCGATACGGAGAGCAAGATGACGCTCATGGAGCCGGCTCCCTCTCTCCTGTCTCACATGTAAGCCAGGGCAGTGAGATACGGAGAGCAAGCTGACGCCCATGGAGACGGCTCCCTCTCTCCTGTCTCACACGTAAACCAGGGCAGTGTTATATGGAGAGCAAGCTGACGCCCATGGAGCCGGCTCCCTCTCTGCTGTCTCACACGTAAACCAGGGCAGTGTTATATGGAGAGCAAGCTGATGCCAATGGAGCCGGCTCCCTCTCTCCTGTCTCACACGTAAGCCAGGGCAGTGCGATATGGAGAGCAAGCTGACGCCCATGGAGCCGGTCCCCTCTCTCCTGTCTCACACGTAAACCAGGGCAGTGCGATAGGGAGAGCAAGCTGACGCCCATGGAGCCGGCTCCCTCTCTCCTGTCTCACACGTAAACCAGTGTAGTGCGATACGGAGAGCAAGCTGACGCCCATGGAGCCGGCTCCCTCTCTCCTGTCTCATACGTAATCCAGGGCAGTGCGATATGGAGAGCAAGCTGACGCCCATGGAGCCGGCTCCCTCTCTCCTGTCTCACAGGTAAGCCAGGGCAGTGCGATATGGAGAGAAAGCTGACGCCCATGGAGCCCACTCCCTCTCTCCTGTCTCACACGTAAGCCAGGGCAGTGCGATATGGAGAGCAAGCTGACACGCATGGAGCCGGCTCACTCTCCCCTGCCTCACACGTAAGCCAGGGCAGTGCGATATGGAGAGCAAGCTGACGCCAATGGAGCCGGCTCCCTCTCTCCTGTCTCACACGTAAGCCAGGGCAGTGCGATATGGAGAGCAAGCTGACGCCCATGGAGCCGGCTCCCTCTCTCCTGTCTCACACGTAAGCCAGGGCAGTGCGATACGGAGAGCAAGCTGACGCTCATGGAGCCGGCTCGCTCTCTCCTGTCTCACACGTGAGCCAGGGCAGTGCGATATGGAGAGCAAGCTGTCTCCAATGGAGCCGGCTCCCTCTCTCCTGTCTCACACGTAATCCAGGACAGTGCGATATGGAGAGCAAGCTGTCTCCAATGGAGCCGGCTCCCTCTCTCCTGTCTCACACGTAAGCCAGGGCAGTGCGATATGGAGAGCAAGCTGACGCCCATGGAGCCGGCTCCCTCTCTCCTGTCTCACACGTAAACCAGGGCAGTGTGATATGTAGAACAAGCTGACGCTCATGGAGCCGGCTCCCTCTCTCCTGTCTCACACGTAAGCCAGGACAGTGCGATACGGAGAGCAAGCTGACACCCATGGAGCCGGCTCTCTCTCTCCTGTCTCACACGTAAGCCAGGACAGTGCGATACGGAGAGCAAGCTGATGCCTATGGAGCCGGCTACCTCTCTCCTGTCTCACACGTAAGCCAGGGCAGTGAGATACGGAGAGCAAGCTGACGCCCATGGAGCTGGCTTACTCTCTCCTGTCTCACACGTAAGCCAGACAGTGCAATACTGAGAGCAAGCTGACGCCCATGGAGCCGGCTCCCTCTCTCCTGTCTCACACGTAAGCCAGGGCAGTGCGATATGGAGAGGAAGCTGACACCCATGGAGCCGGCTCCCTCTCTCCTGTCTCACACGTAAACCAGGACAGAGCGATGTGGAGAGTAAGCTGACTCCCATAGAGCCGGCTCACTATCTCCTGTCTCACACGTAAACCAGGGCAGTGTTAAATGGAGAGCAAGCTGATGCCTATGGAGCCGGCTCCCTCTCTCCTGTCTCACACGTAAGCCAGGGCAGTGCGATATGGAGAGCAAGCTGACGCCCATGGAGCCGGCTCCCTCTCTCCTGTCTCACACGTAAACCAGGGCAGTGCGATATGGAGAGCAAGCTGACGCCCATGGAGCCGGCTCCCTCTCTCCTGTCTCACACGTAAACCAGTGTAGTGCGATACGGAGAGCAAGCTGACGCCCATGGAGCCGGCTCCCTCTCTCCTGTCTCACACGTAAGCCAGGGCAGTGCGATATGGAGAGCAAGCTGACGCCCATGGAGCCGGCTCCCTCTCTCCTGTCTCACAGGTAAGCCAGGGCAGTGCGATATGGAGAGAAAGCTGACGCCCATGGAGCCGGCTCCCTCTCTCCTGTCTCACACGTAAGCCAGGGCAGTGCGATATGGAGAGCAAGCTGACACGCATGGAGCCGGCTCACTCTCCCCTGTCTCACACGTAAGCCAGGGCAGTGCGATATGGAGAGCAAGCTGACGCCCATGGAGCCGGCTCCCTCTCTCCTGTCTCACACGTAAGCCAGGGCAGTGCGATATGGAGAGCAAGCTGACGCCCATGGAGCCGGCTCCCTTCTCCTGTCTCACACGTAAGCCAGGGCAGTGAGATACGGAGAGCAAGCTGACGCCCATGGAGCCGGCTCGCTCTCTCCTGTCTGACAGGTAAGCCAGGGCAGTGCGATACGGAGAGCAAGCTGACGCTCATGGAGCCGGCTCCCTCTCTCCTGTCTCACACGTAAGCCAGGGCAGTGCGATATGGAGAGCAAGCTGACGCCCATGGAGCCGGCTCCCTCTCTCCTGTCTCACACGTAAGCCAGGGCAGTGCGATATGGAGAGCAAGCTGACGCCCATGGAGCCGGCTCCCTCTCTCCTGTCTCACAAGTAAGCCAGGGCAGTGCGATATGGAGAGCAAGCTGACGCCCATGGAGCCGGCTCCCTCTCTCCTGTCTCACACGTAAGCCAGGACAGTGCGATACGGAGAGCAAGCTGACGCTCATGGAGCCGGCTCGCTCTCTCCTGTCTCACACGTAAGCCAGGGCAGTGCGATATGGAGAGCAAGCTGTCTCCAATGGAGCCGGCTCCCTCTCTCCTGTCTCACACGTAATCCAGGACAGTGCGATACGGAGAGCAAGCTGATGCCTATGGAGCCGGCTCCCTCTCTCCTGTCTCACACGTAAGCCAGGGCAGTGAGATACGGAGAGCAAGCTGACGCCCATGGAGCTGGCTTACTCTCTCCTGTCTCACACGTAAGCCAGACAGTGCGATACTGAGAGCAAGCTGACACCCATGGAGCCGGCATCCTCTCTCCTGCCTCACACGTAAGCCAGGGCAGTGCGATACTGAGAGCAAGCTGACGCCCATGGAGCCGGCTCCCTCTCTCCTGTCTCACACGTAAGCCAGGGCAGTGCGATATGGAGAGCAAGCTGACGCCCATGGAGCCGGCTCCCTCTCTCCTGTCTCACACGTAAGCCAGGGCAGTGAGATATGGAGAGCAAGCTGACGCCCATGGAGCCGGCTCCCTCTCTCCTGTCTCACACGTAAGCCAGGGCAGTGCGATATGGAGAGCAAGCTGACACCCATGGAGCCGGCTCCCTCTCTCCTGTCTCACACGTAAGCCAGGGCAGTGCGATACGGAGAGCAAGCTGACGCCCATGGAGCCGGCTCCCTCTCTCCTGTCTCACACGTAATCCAGGACAGTGCGATATGGAGAGCAAGCTGTCTCCAATGGAGCCGGCTCCCTCTCTCCTGTCTCACACGTAAGCCAGGACAGTGCGATATAGAGAGGAAGCTGTCTCCAATGGAGCCGGCTCCCTCTCTCCTGTCTCACACGTAAGCCAGGGCAGTGCGATATGGAGAGCAGGCTGACGCCCATGGAGCCGGCTCCCTCTCTCCTGTCTCACACGTAAAGCAGGGCAGTGCGATACGGAGAGCAAGATGACGCTCATGGAGCCGGCTCCCTCTCTCCTGTCTCACACGTAAGCCAGGGCAGTGAGATACGGAGAGCAAGCTGACGCCCATGGAGACGGCTCCCTCTCTCCTGTCTCACACGTAAACCAGGGCAGTGTTATATGGAGAGCAAGCTGTCTCCAATGGAGCCGGCTCCCTCTCTCCTGTCTCACACGTAAGCCAGGAGAGTGCGATATAGAGAGGAAGCTGTCTCCAATGGAGCCGGCTCCCTCTCTCCTGTCTCACACGTAAGCCAGGGCAGTGCGATATGGAGAGCAAGCTGACGCCCATGGAGCCGGCTCCCTCTCTCCTGTCTCACACGTAAACCAGGGCAGTGCGATACGGAGAGCAAGATGACGCTCATGGAGCCGGCTCCCTCTCTCCTGTCTCACATGTAAGCCAGGGCAGTGAGATACGGAGAGCAAGCTGACGCCCATGGAGACGGCTCCCTCTCTCCTGTCTCACACGTAAACCAGGACAGAGCGATGTGGAGAGTAAGCTGACGCCCATAGAGCCGGCTCACTATCTCCTGTCTCACACGTAAACCAGGGCAGTGTTATATGGAGAGCAAGCTGATGCCTATGGAGCCGGCTCCCTCTCTCCTGTCTCACACGTAAGCCAGGGCAGTGCGATATGGAGAGCAAGCTGACGCCCATGGAGCCGGCTCCCTCTCTCCTGTCTCACACGTAAACCAGGGCAGTGCGATATGGAGAGCAAGCTGACGCCCATGGAGCCGGCTCCCTCTCTCCTGTCTCACACGTAAACCAGTGTAGTGCGATACGGGGAGCAAGCTGACGCCCATGGAGCCGGCTCCCTCTCTCCTGTCTCACACGTAAGCCAGGGCAGTGCGATATGGAGAGCAAGCTGACGCCCATGGAGCCGGCTCCCTCTCTCTTGTCTCACAGGTAAGCCAGGGCAGTGCGATATGGAGAGAAAGCTGACGCCCATGGAGCCGGCTCCCTCTCTCCTGTCTCACACGTAAACCAGGGCAGTGCGATATGGAGAGCAAGCTGACACGCATGGAGCCGGCTCACTCTCCCCTGTCTCACACGTAAGCCAGGGCAGTGCGATATGGAGAGCAAGCTGACGCCCATGGAGCCGGCTCCCTCTCTCCTGTTTCACACGTAAGCCAGGGCAGTGCGATATGGAGAGCAAGCTGACGCCCATGGAGCCGGCTCCCTTCTCCTGTCTCACACGTAAGCCAGGGCAGTGAGATACGGAGAGCAAGCTGACGCCCATGGAGCCGGCTCGCTCTCTCCTGTCTGACAGGTAAGCCAGGGCAGTGCGATACGGAGAGCAAGCTGACGCTCATGGAGCCGGCTCCCTCTCTCCTGTCTCACACGTAAGCCAGGGCAGTGCGATATGGAGAGCAAGCTGACGCCCATGGAGCCGGCTCCCTCTCTCCTGTCTCACACGTAAACCAGGGCAGTGAGATATGGAGAGCAAGCTGACGCCCATGGGGCCGGCTCCCTCTCTCCTGTCTCACACGTAAGCCAGGACAGTGCGATACGGAGAGCAAGCTGACACCCATGGAGCCGGCTCCCTCTCTCCTGTCTCACACGTAAGCCAGGGCAGTGCGATACGGAGAGCAAGCTGACGCCCATGGAGCCGGCTCCCTCTCTCCTGTCTCACACGTAATCCAGGACAGTGCGATATGGAGAGCAAGCTGTCTCCAATGGAGCCGGCTCCCTCTCTCCTGTCTCACACGTAATCCAGGACAGTGCGATATGGAGAGCAAGCTGTCTCCAATGGAGCCGGCTCCCTCTCTCCTGTCTCACACGTAAGCCAGGGCAGTGCGATATGGAGAGCAAGCTGACGCCCATGGAGCCGGCTCCCTCTCTCCTGTCTCACACGTAAACCAGGGCAGTGCGATACGGAGAGCAAGATGACGCTCATGGAGCCGGCTCCCTCTCTCCTGTCTCACATGTAAGCCAGGGCAGTGAGATACGGAGAGCAAGCTGACGCCCATGGAGACGGCTCCCTCTCTCCTGTCTCACACGTAAACCAGGGCAGTGTTATATGGAGAGCAAGCTGACGCCCATGGAGCCGGCTCCCTCTCTGCTGTCTCACACGTAAACCAGGGCAGTGTTATATGGAGAGCAAGCTGATGCCAATGGAGCCGGCTCCCTCTCTCCTGTCTCACACGTAAGCCAGGGCAGTGCGATATGGAGAGCAAGCTGACGCCCATGGAGCCGGTCCCCTCTCTCCTGTCTCACACGTAAACCAGGGCAGTGCGATAGGGAGAGCAAGCTGACGCCCATGGAGCCGGCTCCCTCTCTCCTGTCTCACACGTAAACCAGTGTAGTGCGATACGGAGAGCAAGCTGACGCCCATGGAGCCGGCTCCCTCTCTCCTGTCTCATACGTAATCCAGGGCAGTGCGATATGGAGAGCAAGCTGACGCCCATGGAGCCGGCTCCCTCTCTCCTGTCTCACAGGTAAGCCAGGGCAGTGCGATATGGAGAGAAAGCTGACGCCCATGGAGCCCACTCCCTCTCTCCTGTCTCACACGTAAGCCAGGGCAGTGCGATATGGAGAGCAAGCTGACACGCATGGAGCCGGCTCACTCTCCCCTGCCTCACACGTAAGCCAGGGCAGTGCGATATGGAGAGCAAGCTGACGCCAATGGAGCCGGCTCCCTCTCTCCTGTCTCACACGTAAGCCAAGGCAGTGCGATATGGAGAGCAAGCTGACGCCCATGGAGCCGGCTCCCTCTCTCCTGTCTCACACGTAAGCCAGGGCAGTGAGATACGGAGAGCAAGCTGACGCCCATGGAGCCGGCTCGCTCTCTCCTGTCTGACAGGTAAGCCAGGGCAGTGCGATACGGAGAGCAAGCTGACGCTCATGGAGCCGGCTCCCTCTCTCCTGTCTCACACGTAAGCCAGGGCAGTGCGATATGGAGAGCAAGCTGACGCCCATGGAGCCGGCTCCCTCTCTCCTGTCTCACACGTAAGCCAGGGCAGTGCGATATGGAGAGCAAGCTGACGCCCATGGAGCCGGCTCCCTCTCTCCTGTCTCACACGTAAGCCAGGGCAGTGCGATACGGAGAGCAAGCTGACGCTCATGGAGCCGGCTCGCTCTCTCCTGTCTCACACGTGAGCCAGGGCAGTGCGATATGGAGAGCAAGCTGTCTCCAATGGAGCCGGCTCCCTCTCTCCTGTCTCACACGTAATCCAGGACAGTGCGATATGGAGAGCAAGCTGTCTCCAATGGAGCCGGCTCCCTCTCTCCTGTCTCACACGTAAGCCAGGGCAGTGCGATATGGAGAGCAAGCTGACGCCCATGGAGCCGGCTCCCTCTCTCCTGTCTCACACGTAAACCAGGGCAGTGTGATATGTAGAACAAGCTGACGCTCATGGAGCCGGCTCCCTCTCTCCTGTCTCACACGTAAGCCAGGACAGTGCGATACGGAGAGCAAGCTGACACCCATGGAGCCGGCTCTCTCTCTCCTGTCTCACACGTAAGCCAGGACAGTGCGATACGGAGAGCAAGCTGATGCCTATGGAGCCGGCTACCTCTCTCCTGTCTCACACGTAAGCCAGGGCAGTGAGATACGGAGAGCAAGCTGACGCCCATGGAGCTGGCTTACTCTCTCCTGTCTCACACGTAAGCCAGACAGTGCAATACTGAGAGCAAGCTGACGCCCATGGAGCCGGCTCCCTCTCTCCTGTCTCACACGTAAGCCAGGGCAGTGCGATATGGAGAGGAAGCTGACACCCATGGAGCCGGCTCCCTCTCTCCTGTCTCACACGTAAACCAGGACAGAGCGATGTGGAGAGTAAGCTGACTCCCATAGAGCCGGCTCACTATCTCCTGTCTCACACGTAAACCAGGGCAGTGTTAAATGGAGAGCAAGCTGATGCCTATGGAGCCGGCTCCCTCTCTCCTGTCTCACACGTAAGCCAGGGCAGTGCGATATGGAGAGCAAGCTGACGCCCATGGAGCCGGCTCCCTCTCTCCTGTCTCACACGTAAACCAGGGCAGTGCGATATGGAGAGCAAGCTGACGCCCATGGAGCCGGCTCCCTCTCTCCTGTCTCACACGTAAACCAGTGTAGTGCGATACGGAGAGCAAGCTGACGCCCATGGAGCCGGCTCCCTCTCTCCTGTCTCACACGTAAGCCAGGGCAGTGCGATATGGAGAGCAAGCTGACGCCCATGGAGCCGGCTCCCTCTCTCCTGTCTCACAGGTAAGCCAGGGCAGTGCGATATGGAGAGAAAGCTGACGCCCATGGAGCCGGCTCCCTCTCTCCTGTCTCACACGTAAGCCAGGGCAGTGCGATATGGAGAGCAAGCTGACACGCATGGAGCCGGCTCACTCTCCCCTGTCTCACACGTAAGCCAGGGCAGTGCGATATGGAGAGCAAGCTGACGCCCATGGAGCCGGCTCCCTCTCTCCTGTCTCACACGTAAGCCAGGGCAGTGCGATATGGAGAGCAAGCTGACGCCCATGGAGCCGGCTCCCTTCTCCTGTCTCACACGTAAGCCAGGGCAGTGAGATACGGAGAGCAAGCTGACGCCCATGGAGCCGGCTCGCTCTCTCCTGTCTGACAGGTAAGCCAGGGCAGTGCGATACGGAGAGCAAGCTGACGCTCATGGAGCCGGCTCCCTCTCTCCTGTCTCACACGTAAGCCAGGGCAGTGCGATATGGAGAGCAAGCTGACGCCCATGGAGCCGGCTCCCTCTCTCCTGTCTCACACGTAAGCCAGGGCAGTGCGATATGGAGAGCAAGCTGACGCCCATGGAGCCGGCTCCCTCTCTCCTGTCTCACAAGTAAGCCAGGGCAGTGCGATATGGAGAGCAAGCTGACGCCCATGGAGCCGGCTCCCTCTCTCCTGTCTCACACGTAAGCCAGGACAGTGCGATACGGAGAGCAAGCTGACGCTCATGGAGCCGGCTCGCTCTCTCCTGTCTCACACGTAAGCCAGGGCAGTGCGATATGGAGAGCAAGCTGTCTCCAATGGAGCCGGCTCCCTCTCTCCTGTCTCACACGTAATCCAGGACAGTGCGATATGGAGAGCAAGCTGTCTCCAATGGAGCCGGCTCCCTCTCTCCTGTCTCACACGTAAGCCAGGGCAGTGCGATATGGAGAGCAAGCTGACGCCCATGGAGCCGGCTCCCTCTATCCTGTCTCACACGTAAACCAGGGCAGTGTGATATGGAGAACAAGCTGACGCTCATGGAGCCGGCTCCCTCTCTCCTGTCTCACACGTAAGCCAGGACAGTGCGATACGGAGAGCAAGCTGACACCCATGGAGCCGGCTCTCTCTCTCCTGTCTCACACGTAAGCCAGGACAGTGCGATACGGAGAGCAAGCTGATGCCTATGGAGCCGGCTCCCTCTCTCCTGTCTCACACGTAAGCCAGGGCAGTGAGATACGGAGAGCAAGCTGACGCCCATGGAGCTGGCTTACTCTCTCCTGTCTCACACGTAAGCCAGACAGTGCGATACTGAGAGCAAGCTGACACCCATGGAGCCGGCTCCCTCTCTCCTGTCTCACACGTAAGCCAGGGCAGTGCGATACGGAGAGCAAGCTGACGCCAATGGAGCCGGCACTCTCTCTCCTGTCTCACACTTAATCCAGGGCAGTACGATATGGAGAGCAAGCTGAAGCGCATGGAGCCGGCTCCCTCCCTCCTGTCTCACACGTAAGCCAGGGCAGTATGATACAGAGAGCAAGCTGGCGCCCATGGAGCCGGCTCCCTCTCTCCTGTCTCACACGTAAGCCAGGGCAGAGCGATATGGAGAGCAAGCTGACGCCCATGGAGCCGGCTCCCTCTCTCCTGTCTCACACGTAAGCCAGGGCAGTGCGATATGGAGAGCAAGCTGATGCCCATGGAGCCGGCTCCCTCTCTCCTGTCTCACACGTAAGCCAGGGCAGTGCGATATGGAGAGCAAGCTGATGCCCATGGAGCCGGCTCCCTCTCTCCTGTCTCACACGTAAGCCAGGGCAGTGCGATACAGAGAGCAAGCTGACACGCATGGAGCCGGCTCACTCTCTCCTGTCTCACACGTAAGCCAGGACAGTGCGATATGGAGAGAATGCTGACGCCCATGGAGCCGGCTCCCTCTCTCATGTCTCACACGTAAGCCAGGACAGTGCGATATGGAGAGCAAGCTAACGCCGATGGAGCCGGCTCCCTCTCTCCTGTCTCATACGTAAGCCAGGGCAGTGCGATATGGAGAGCAAGCTGACGCCCATGGAGCCGGCTCCCTCTCTCCTGTCTGACGTGTAAGCCAGGGCAGTGCGATATGGAGAGCAAGCTGTCTCCAATGGAGCCGGCTCCCTCTCTCCTGTCTCACACGTAAGCCAGGGCAGTACGATATGGAGAGCAAGCTGACGCCCATGGAGCCGACTCCCTCACTCCTGTCTGACGTGTAAGCCAGCGCAGTGCGATATGGAGAGCAAGCTGTCTCCAATGGAGCCGGCTCCCTCTCTCCTGTCTCACACGTAAGCCAGGACAGTGCGATATGGAGAGCAAGCTGTCTCCAATGGAGCCGGCTCCCTCTCTCCTGTCTCACACATAAGCCAGGACAGTGCGATATAGAGAGGAAGCTGTCTCCAATGGAGCCGGCTCCCTCTCTCCTGTCTCACACGTAAGCCAGGGCAGTGCGATACAGAGAGCAAGCTGACACCCATGGAGCCGGCTCCCTCTCTCCTGACTCACACGTAAGCCAGGACAGTGCGATACGGAGAGCAAGCTGACGCCCATGGAGCCGGCTCCCTCTCTCCTGTCTCACACGTAAGCCAGGACAGTGCGATACGGAGAGCAAGCTGACACCCATGGAGCCGGCTCCCTCTCTCCTGTCTCACACGTAAGCCAGGACAGTGCGATACGGAGAGCAAGCTGACACCCATGGAGCCGGCTCCCTCTCTCCTGTCTCACACGTAAGCCAGGACAGTGCGATACGGAGAGCAAGCTGACGCCCATGGAGCCGGCTCACTCTCTCCTGTCTCACACGTAAGCCAGGGCAGTGCGATACGGAGAGCAAGCTGACACGCATGGAGCCGGCTCACTCTCTCCTGTCTCACACGTAAGCCAGGACAGTGCGATATGGAGAGAAAGCTGACGCCCATGGAGCCGGCTCCCTCTCTCCTGTCTGACGTGTATGCCAGCGCAGTGCGATATGGAGAGCAAGCTGT
The DNA here is from genome assembly GCF_048418815.1 of Hemitrygon akajei. Lineage (NCBI taxonomy): Eukaryota > Metazoa > Chordata > Chondrichthyes > Myliobatiformes > Dasyatidae > Hemitrygon > Hemitrygon akajei. The sequence continues at coordinate 51,702,283 of NC_133151.1, read as the reverse complement.
CTCCATTTGAGCCGGCTCCCTCTTTCCTGTCTCACACGTAAGCCAGGGCAGTGCGATATGGAGAGCAAGCTGACGCCCATGGAGCCGGCTCCCTCTCTCCTGTCTGACGTGTAAGCCAGCGCAGTGCGATATGGAGAGCAAGCTGTCTCCAATGGAGCCTGCTCCCTCTCTCCTGTCCCACATGTAAGCCTGGACAGTGCGATATGGAGAGCAAGCTGTCTCCAATGGAGCCGGCTCCCTCTCTCCTGTCTCACACGTAAGCCAGGACAGTGCGATATAGAGAGGAAGCTGTCTCCAATGGAGCCGGCTCCCACTCTCCTGTCTCACACGTAAGCCAGGGCAGTGCGATACAGAGAGCAAGCTGAAGCCCATGGAGCCGGCTCCCTATCTCCTGTCTCACACGTAAGCCAGGGCAGTACGATATGGAGAGCAAGCTGACGCCCATGGAGCCGGCTCGCTCTCTCCTGTCTCACAGGTAAGCCAGGGCAGTACAATATGGAGAGCAAGCTGATGCCCATGGAGCCGGCTCCCTCTCTCCTGTCTCACACGTAAGCCAGGGCAGTGCGATACGGAGAGCAAGCTGACGCCCATGGAGCCGGCTCACTCTCCCCTGTCTCACACGTAAGCCAGGGCAGAGCGATATGGAGGGCAAGCTGTCGCCCATGGAGCCGGCTCCCTCTCTCCTGTCTCACACCTAAGCCAGGGCAGTGCGATCTGGAGAGCAAGCTGACGCCCATGGAGCCGGCTCCCTCTCTCCTGTCTCACACGTAAGCCAGGGCAGTGCGATGTGGAGAGCAAGCTGACGCCCATGGAGCCGGCTCCCTCTCTCCTGTCTCACACGTAAGCCAGGGCAGTGAGATATGGAGAGCAAGCTGACGCCCATGGGGCCGGCTCCCTCTCTCCTGTCTCACACGTAAGCCAGGACAGTGCGATACGGAGAGCAAGCTGACACCCATGGAGCCGGCTCCCTCTCTCCTGTTTCACACATAAGACAGGGCAGTGTGATACGGAGAGCAAGCTGACGCCCATGGAGCCGGCTCCCTCACTCCTGTCTCACACGTAAGCCAGGGCAGTGCGATACGGAGAGCAAGCTGACGCCCATTGAGCCGGCTCCCTCTCTCCTGTCTCACACGTAATCCAGGACAGTGCGATAAGGAGAGAAAGCTGTCTCCAATGGAGCCGGCTCCCTCTCTCCTGTCTCACACGTAAGCAAGGACAGTGCGATATTGAGAGGAAGCTGTCTCCAATGGAGCCGGCCCCCTCTCTCCTGTCTCACACGTAAGCCAGGGCAGTGCGATATGGAGAGCAAGCTGACGCCCATAGAGCCGGCTCACTATCTCCTGTCTCACACGTAAACCAGGGCAGTGTTATTCGGAGAGCAAGCTGACGCCCATGGAGCCGGCTCCCTCTCTCCTGTCTCACACGTAATCCAGGACAGTGCGATATGGAGAGCAAGCTGTCTCCAATGGAGCCGGCTCCCTCTCTCCTGTCTCACACGTAAGCCAGGACAGTGCGATATAGAGAGGAAGCTGTCTCCAATGGAGCCGGCTCCCTCTCTCCTGTCTCACACGTAAGCCAGGGCAGTGAGATACGGAGAGCAATCTGACGCCCATAGAGCCGGCTCACTATCTCCTGTCTCACACGTAAACCAGGGCAGTGCGATATGGAGAGCAAGCTGACGCCCATGGAGCCGGCTCCCTCTCTCCTGTCTCACACGTAAACCAGGGCAGTGCGATATGGAGAGCAAGCTGTCTCCAATGGAGCCGGCTCCCTCTCTCCTGTCTCACACGTAATCCAGGACAGTGCGATATGGAGAGCAAGCTGTCTCCAATGGAGCCGGCTCCCTCTCTCCTGTCTCACACGTAAGCCAGGGCAGTGCGATATGGAGAGCAAGCTGACGCCCATGGAGCCGGCTCCCTCTATCCTGTCTCACACGTAAACCAGGGCAGTGTGATATGGAGAACAAGCTGACGCTCATGGAGCCGGCTCCCTCTCTCCTGTCTCACACGTAAGCCAGGACAGTGCGATACGGAGAGCAAGCTGACACCCATGGAGCCGGCTCTCTCTCTCCTGTCTCACACGTAAGCCAGGACAGTGCGATACGGAGAGCAAGCTGATGCCTATGGAGCCGGCTCCCTCTCTCCTGTCTCACACGTAAGCCAGGGCAGTGAGATACGGAGAGCAAGCTGACGCCCATGGAGCTGGCTTACTCTCTCCTGTCTCACACGTAAGCCAGACAGTGCGATACTGAGAGCAAGCTGACGCCCATGGAGCCGGCTCCCTCTCTCCTGTCTCACACGTAAGCCAGGGCAGTGCAATATGGAGAGGAAGCTGACGCCCATGGAGCCGGCTCCCTATCTCCTGTCTCACACGTAAGCGAGGGCAGTGCGATATGGAGAGCAAGCTGACGCCCATGGAGTCGGCTCCCTCTCTCCTGTCTCAAACGTAAGCCAGGGTAGTGCGATATGGAGAGCAAGCTGACGCCCATGGAGTCGGCTCCCTCTCTCCTGTCTCACAAGTAAGCCAGGGCAGTGCGATATGGAGAGCAAGCTGACGCCCATGGAGACGGCTCCCTCTCTCCTGTCTCACACGTAAGCCAGGGCAGTGCGATACGGAGAGCAAGCTGACGCCAATGGAGCCGGCACTCTCTCTCCTGTCTCACACTTAATCCAGGGCAGTACGATATGGAGAGCAAGCTGACGCGCATGGAGCCGGCTCCCTCCCTCCTGTCTCACACGTAAGCCAGGGCAGTACGATACAGAGAGCAAGCTGGCGCCCATGGAGCCGGCTCCCTCTCTCCTGTCTCACACGTAAGCCAGGGCAGAGCGATATGGAGAGCAAGCTGACGCCCATGGAGCCGGCTCCCTCTCTCCTGTCTCACGTGTAAGCCAGAACAGTGCGATATCGAGAGCACGCTGACGCCCATGGAGCCGGCTCCCTCTCTCCTGACTCACACGTAAGCCTGGGCAGTGCGATATGGAGAGCAAGCTGACGCCCATGGAGACGGCTCCCTCTCTCCTGTCACACACGTAAGCCAGGGCAGTGCGATATGGAGAGCAAGCTGACGCCCATGGAGCCGGCTCCCTCTCTCCTGTCTCACACGTAAGCCAGGGCAGTGCGATACAGAGAGCAAGCTGACACGCATGGAGCCGGCTCACTCTCTCCTGTCTCACACGTAAGCCAGGACAGTGCGATATGGAGAGAAAGCTGACGCCCATGGAGCCGGCTCCCTCTCTCATGTCTCACACGTAAGCCAGGACAGTGCGATATGGAGAGCAAGCTAACGCCGATGGAGCCGGCTCCCTCTCTCCTGTCTCATACGTAAGCCAGGGCAGTGCGATATGGAGAGCAAGCTGACGCCCATGGAGCCGGCTCCCTCTCTCCTGACTGACGTGTAAGCCAGGGCAGTGCGATATGGAGAGCAAGCTGTCTCCAATGGAGCCGGCTCCCTCTCTCCTGTCTCACACGTAAGCCAGGGCAGTACGATATGGAGAGCAAGCTGACGCCCATGGAGCCGACTCCCTCTCTCCTGTCTGACGTGTAAGCCAGCGCAGTGCGATATGGAGAGCAAGCTGTCTCCAATGGAGCCGGCTCCCTCTCTCCTGTCTCACACGTAAGCCAGGACAGTGCGATATGGAGAGCAAGCTGTCTCCAATGGAGCCGGCTCCCTCTCTCCTGTCTCACACATAAGCCAGGACAGTGCGATATAGAGAGGAAGCTGTCTCCAATGGAGCCGGCTCCCTCTCTCCTGTCTCACACGTAAGCCAGGGCAGTGCGATACAGAGAGCAAGCTGAAGCCCATGGAGCCGGCTCCCTATCTCCTGTCTCACACGTAAGCCAGGACAGTGCGATACGGAGAGCAAGCTGACACCCATGGAGCCGGCTCCCTCTCTCCTGTCTCACACGTAAGCCAGGACAGTGCGATACGGAGAGCAAGCTGACGCCCATGGAGCCGGCTCACTCTCTCCTGTCTCACACGTAAACCAGGGCAGTGCGATATGGAGAGCAAGCTGTCTCCAATGGAGCCTGCTCCCTCTCTCCTGTCCCACATGTAAGCCTGGACAGTGCGATATGGAGAGCAAGCTGTCTCCAATGGAGCCGGCTCCCTCTCTCCTGTCTCACACGTAAGCCAGGACAGTGCGATACGGAGAGCAAGCTGACGCCCATGGAGCCGGCTCCCTCTCTCCTGTCTCACACGTAAGCCAGGGCAGTGCGATATGGAGAGCTAGCTGACGCCCATGGAGCCGGCTCCCTCTCTCCTGTCTCACACGTAAACCAGGGCAGTGCGATATGGAGAGCAAGCTGACGCCCATGGAGCCGGCTGCCTCTCTCCTGTCTGACGTGTAAGCCAGCGCAGTGCGATATGGAGAGCAAGCTGACGCCCATGGAGCCGGTTCCCTCTCTCGTGTCTCACACGTAAGCCAGGGCAGTGCGATATGGAGAGCAAGCTGACGCCCATGGAGCCGGCTCCCTCTTTCCTGTCTCACACGTAAGACAGGGCAGTACGATATGGAGAGCAAGCTGACGCCCATGGAGCCGGCTCGCTCTCTCCTGTCTCACACGTAAGCCAGGGCAGAGCGATATGGAGAGCAAGCTGTCGCCCATGGAGCCGGCTCCCTCTCTCCTGTCTCACACGTAAGCCAGGGCAGTGCGATATGGAGAGCAAGCTGACGCCCATGGAGCCGGCTCCCTCTCTCCTGTCTCACACCTAAGCCAGGGCAGTGCGATATGGAGAGCAAGCTGACGCCCATGGAGCCGGCTCCCTCTCTCCTGTCTCACACGTAAGCCAGGGCAGTGCGATGTGGAGAGCAAGCTGACGCCCATGGAGCCGGCTCCCTCTCTCCTGTCTCACACGTAAGCCAGGGCAGTGAGATATGGAGAGCAAGCTGAAGCCCATGGGGCCGGCTCCCTCTCTCCTGTCTCACACGTAAGCCAGGACAGTGCGATACGGAGAGCAAGCTGACACCCATGGAGCCGGCTCCCTCTCTCATGTCTCACACGTAAGCCAGGACAGTGCGATATGGAGAGCAAGCTAACGCCGATGGAGCCGGCTCCCTCTCTCCTGTCTCATACGTAAGCCAGGGCAGTGCGATATGGAGAGCAAGCTGACACCCATGGAGCCGGCTCCCTCTCTCCTGTCTCACACGTAAGCCAGGACAGTGCGATACGGAGAGCAAGCTGACGCCCATGGAGCCGGCTCACTCTCTCCTGTCTCACACGTAAGCCAGGGCAGTGCGATACGGAGAGCAAGCTGACACGCATGGAGCCGGCTCACTCTCTCCTGTCTCACACGTAAGCCAGGACAGTGCGATATGGAGAGAAAGCTGACGCCCATGGAGCCGGCTCCCTCTCTCCTGTCTGACGTGTATGCCAGCGCAGTGCGATATGGAGAGCAAGCTGTCTCCATTTGAGCCGGCTCCCTCTTTCCTGTCTCACACGTAAGCCAGGGCAGTGCGATATGGAGAGCAAGCTGACGCCCATGGAGCCGGCTCCCTCTCTCCTGTCTGACGTGTAAGCCAGCGCAGTGCGATATGGAGAGCAAGCTGTCTCCAATGGAGCCTGCTCCCTCTCTCCTGTCCCACATGTAAGCCTGGACAGTGCGATATGGAGAGCAAGCTGTCTCCAATGGAGCCGGCTCCCTCTCTCCTGTCTCACACGTAAGCCAGGACAGTGCGATATAGAGAGGAAGCTGTCTCCAATGGAGCCGGCTCCCACTCTCCTGTCTCACACGTAAGCCAGGGCAGTGCGATACAGAGAGCAAGCTGAAGCCCATGGAGCCGGCTCCCTATCTCCTGTCTCACACGTAAGCCAGGGCAGTACGATATGGAGAGCAAGCTGACGCCCATGGAGCCGGCTCGCTCTCTCCTGTCTCACAGGTAAGCCAGGGCAGTACAATATGGAGAGCAAGCTGATGCCCATGGAGCCGGCTCCCTCTCTCCTGTCTCACACGTAAGCCAGGGCAGTGCGATACGGAGAGCAAGCTGACGCCCATGGAGCCGGCTCACTCTCCCCTGTCTCACACGTAAGCCAGGGCAGAGCGATATGGAGGGCAAGCTGTCGCCCATGGAGCCGGCTCCCTCTCTCCTGTCTCACACCTAAGCCAGGGCAGTGCGATCTGGAGAGCAAGCTGACGCCCATGGAGCCGGCTCCCTCTCTCCTGTCTCACACGTAAGCCAGGGCAGTGCGATGTGGAGAGCAAGCTGACGCCCATGGAGCCGGCTCCCTCTCTCCTGTCTCACACGTAAGCCAGGGCAGTGAGATATGGAGAGCAAGCTGACGCCCATGGGGCCGGCTCCCTCTCTCCTGTCTCACACGTAAGCCAGGACAGTGCGATACGGAGAGCAAGCTGACACCCATGGAGCCGGCTCCCTCTCTCCTGTTTCACACATAAGACAGGGCAGTGTGATACGGAGAGCAAGCTGACGCCCATGGAGCCGGCTCCCTCACTCCTGTCTCACACGTAAGCCAGGGCAGTGCGATACGGAGAGCAAGCTGACGCCCATTGAGCCGGCTCCCTCTCTCCTGTCTCACACGTAATCCAGGACAGTGCGATAAGGAGAGAAAGCTGTCTCCAATGGAGCCGGCTCCCTCTCTCCTGTCTCACACGTAAGCAAGGACAGTGCGATATTGAGAGGAAGCTGTCTCCAATGGAGCCGGCCCCCTCTCTCCTGTCTCACACGTAAGCCAGGGCAGTGCGATATGGAGAGCAAGCTGACGCCCATAGAGCCGGCTCACTATCTCCTGTCTCACACGTAAACCAGGGCAGTGTTATTCGGAGAGCAAGCTGACGCCCATGGAGCCGGCTCCCTCTCTCCTGTCTCACACGTAATCCAGGACAGTGCGATATGGAGAGCAAGCTGTCTCCAATGGAGCCGGCTCCCTCTCTCCTGTCTCACACGTAAGCCAGGACAGTGCGATATAGAGAGGAAGCTGTCTCCAATGGAGCCGGCTCCCTCTCTCCTGTCTCACACGTAAGCCAGGGCAGTGAGATACGGAGAGCAATCTGACGCCCATAGAGCCGGCTCACTATCTCCTGTCTCACACGTAAACCAGGGCAGTGCGATATGGAGAGCAAGCTGACGCCCATGGAGCCGGCTCCCTCTCTCCTGTCTCACACGTAAACCAGGGCAGTGCGATATGGAGAGCAAGCTGTCTCCAATGGAGCCGGCTCCCTCTCTCCTGTCTCACACGTAATCCAGGACAGTGCGATATGGAGAGCAAGCTGTCTCCAATGGAGCCGGCTCCCTCTCTCCTGTCTCACACGTAAGCCAGGGCAGTGCGATATGGAGAGCAAGCTGACGCCCATGGAGCCGGCTCCCTCTATCCTGTCTCACACGTAAACCAGGGCAGTGTGATATGGAGAACAAGCTGACGCTCATGGAGCCGGCTCCCTCTCTCCTGTCTCACACGTAAGCCAGGACAGTGCGATACGGAGAGCAAGCTGACACCCATGGAGCCGGCTCTCTCTCTCCTGTCTCACACGTAAGCCAGGACAGTGCGATACGGAGAGCAAGCTGATGCCTATGGAGCCGGCTCCCTCTCTCCTGTCTCACACGTAAGCCAGGGCAGTGAGATACGGAGAGCAAGCTGACGCCCATGGAGCTGGCTTACTCTCTCCTGTCTCACACGTAAGCCAGACAGTGCGATACTGAGAGCAAGCTGACGCCCATGGAGCCGGCTCCCTCTCTCCTGTCTCACACGTAAGCCAGGGCAGTGCAATATGGAGAGGAAGCTGACGCCCATGGAGCCGGCTCCCTATCTCCTGTCTCACACGTAAGCGAGGGCAGTGCGATATGGAGAGCAAGCTGACGCCCATGGAGTCGGCTCCCTCTCTCCTGTCTCAAACGTAAGCCAGGGTAGTGCGATATGGAGAGCAAGCTGACGCCCATGGAGTCGGCTCCCTCTCTCCTGTCTCACAAGTAAGCCAGGGCAGTGCGATATGGAGAGCAAGCTGACGCCCATGGAGACGGCTCCCTCTCTCCTGTCTCACACGTAAGCCAGGGCAGTGCGATACGGAGAGCAAGCTGACGCCAATGGAGCCGGCACTCTCTCTCCTGTCTCACACTTAATCCAGGGCAGTACGATATGGAGAGCAAGCTGACGCGCATGGAGCCGGCTCCCTCCCTCCTGTCTCACACGTAAGCCAGGGCAGTACGATACAGAGAGCAAGCTGGCGCCCATGGAGCCGGCTCCCTCTCTCCTGTCTCACACGTAAGCCAGGGCAGAGCGATATGGAGAGCAAGCTGACGCCCATGGAGCCGGCTCCCTCTCTCCTGTCTCACGTGTAAGCCAGAACAGTGCGATATCGAGAGCACGCTGACGCCCATGGAGCCGGCTCCCTCTCTCCTGACTCACACGTAAGCCTGGGCAGTGCGATATGGAGAGCAAGCTGACGCCCATGGAGACGGCTCCCTCTCTCCTGTCACACACGTAAGCCAGGGCAGTGCGATATGGAGAGCAAGCTGACGCCCATGGAGCCGGCTCCCTCTCTCCTGTCTCACACGTAAGCCAGGGCAGTGCGATACAGAGAGCAAGCTGACACGCATGGAGCCGGCTCACTCTCTCCTGTCTCACACGTAAGCCAGGACAGTGCGATATGGAGAGAAAGCTGACGCCCATGGAGCCGGCTCCCTCTCTCATGTCTCACACGTAAGCCAGGACAGTGCGATATGGAGAGCAAGCTAACGCCGATGGAGCCGGCTCCCTCTCTCCTGTCTCATACGTAAGCCAGGGCAGTGCGATATGGAGAGCAAGCTGACGCCCATGGAGCCGGCTCCCTCTCTCCTGACTGACGTGTAAGCCAGGGCAGTGCGATATGGAGAGCAAGCTGTCTCCAATGGAGCCGGCTCCCTCTCTCCTGTCTCACACGTAAGCCAGGGCAGTACGATATGGAGAGCAAGCTGACGCCCATGGAGCCGACTCCCTCTCTCCTGTCTGACGTGTAAGCCAGCGCAGTGCGATATGGAGAGCAAGCTGTCTCCAATGGAGCCGGCTCCCTCTCTCCTGTCTCACACGTAAGCCAGGACAGTGCGATATGGAGAGCAAGCTGTCTCCAATGGAGCCGGCTCCCTCTCTCCTGTCTCACACATAAGCCAGGACAGTGCGATATAGAGAGGAAGCTGTCTCCAATGGAGCCGGCTCCCTCTCTCCTGTCTCACACGTAAGCCAGGGCAGTGCGATACAGAGAGCAAGCTGAAGCCCATGGAGCCGGCTCCCTATCTCCTGTCTCACACGTAAGCCAGGACAGTGCGATACGGAGAGCAAGCTGACACCCATGGAGCCGGCTCCCTCTCTCCTGTCTCACACGTAAGCCAGGACAGTGCGATACAGAGAGCAAGCTGACGCCCATGGAGCCGGCTCACTCTCTCCTGTCTCACACGTAAACCAGGGCAGTGCGATATGGAGAGCAAGCTGTCTCCAATGGAGCCTGCTCCCTCTCTCCTGTCCCACATGTAAGCCTGGACAGTGCGATATGGAGAGCAAGCTGTCTCCAATGGAGCCGGCTCCCTCTCTCCTGTCTCACACGTAAGCCAGGACAGTGCGATACGGAGAGCAAGCTGACGCCCATGGAGCCGGCTCCCTCTCTCCTGTCTCACACGTAAGCCAGGGCAGTGCGATATGGAGAGCTAGCTGACGCCCATGGAGCCGGCTCCCTCTCTCCTGTCTCACACGTAAACCAGGGCAGTGCGATATGGAGAGCAAGCTGACGCCCATGGAGCCGGCTGCCTCTCTCCTGTCTGACGTGTAAGCCAGCGCAGTGCGATATGGAGAGCAAGCTGACGCCCATGGAGCCGGTTCCCTCTCTCGTGTCTCACACGTAAGCCAGGGCAGTGCGATATGGAGAGCAAGCTGACGCCCATGGAGCCGGCTCCCTCTTTCCTGTCTCACACGTAAGACAGGGCAGTACGATATGGAGAGCAAGCTGACGCCCATGGAGCCGGCTCGCTCTCTCCTGTCTCACACGTAAGCCAGGGCAGAGCGATATGGAGAGCAAGCTGTCGCCCATGGAGCCGGCTCCCTCTCTCCTGTCTCACACGTAAGCCAGGGCAGTGCGATATGGAGAGCAAGCTGACGCCCATGGAGCCGGCTCCCTCTCTCCTGTCTCACACCTAAGCCAGGGCAGTGCGATATGGAGAGCAAGCTGACGCCCATGGAGCCGGCTCCCTCTCTCCTGTCTCACACGTAAGCCAGGGCAGTGCGATGTGGAGAGCAAGCTGACGCCCATGGAGCCGGCTCCCTCTCTCCTGTCTCACACGTAAGCCAGGGCAGTGAGATATGGAGAGCAAGCTGAAGCCCATGGGGCCGGCTCCCTCTCTCCTGTCTCACACGTAAGCCAGGACAGTGCGATACGGAGAGCAAGCTGACACCCATGGAGCCGGCTCCCTCTCTCATGTCTCACACGTAAGCCAGGACAGTGCGATATGGAGAGCAAGCTAACGCCGATGGAGCCGGCTCCCTCTCTCCTGTCTCATACGTAAGCCAGGGCAGTGCGATATGGAGAGCAAGCTGACGCCCATGGAGCCGGCTCCCTCTCTCCTGACTGACGTGTAAGCCAGGGCAGTGCGATATGGAGAGCAAGCTGTCTCCAATGGAGCCGGCTCCCTCTCTCCTGTCTCACACGTAAGCCAGGGCAGTACGATATGGAGAGCAAGCTGACGCCCATGGAGCCGACTCCCTCTCTCCTGTCTGACGTGTAAGCCAGCGCAGTGCGATATGGAGAGCAAGCTGTCTCCAATGGAGCCGGCTCCCTCTCTCCTGTCTCACACGTAAGCCAGGACAGTGCGATATGGAGAGCAAGCTGTCTCCAATGGAGCCGGCTCCCTCTCTCCTGTCTCACACATAAGCCAGGACAGTGCGATATAGAGAGGAAGCTGTCTCCAATGGAGCCGGCTCCCTCTCTCCTGTCTCACACGTAAGCCAGGGCAGTGCGATACAGAGAGCAAGCTGAAGCCCATGGAGCCGGCTCCCTATCTCCTGTCTCACACGTAAGCCAGGACAGTGCGATACGGAGAGCAAGCTGACGCCCATGGAGCCGGCTCCCTCTCTCCTGTCTCACACGTAAACCAGTGTAGTGCGATACGGAGAGCAAGCTGACGCCCATGGAGCCGGCTCCCTCTCTCCTGTCTCATACGTAATCCAGGGCAGTGCGATATGGAGAGCAAGCTGACGCCCATGGAGCCTGCTCCCTCTCTCCTTTCTCACAGGTAAGCCAGGGCAGTGCGATATGGAGAGAAAGCTGACGCCCATGGAGCCGGCTCCCTCTCTCCTGTCTCACACGTAAGCCAGGGCAGTGCGATATGGAGAGCAAGCTGACACGCATGGAGCCGGCTCACTCTCCCCTGTCTCACACGTAAGCCAGGGCAGTGCGATATGGAGAGCAAGCTGACGCCCATGGAGCCGCCTCCCTCTCTCCTGTCTCACACGTAAGCCAGGGCAGTGCGATATGGAGAGCAAGCTGACGCCCATGGAGCCGGCTCCCTCTCTCCTGTCTCACACGTAAGCCAGGGCAGGGAGATACGGAGAGCAAGCTGACGCCCATGGAGCCGGCTCGCTCTCTCCTGTCTGACAGGTAAGCCAGGGCAGTGCGATACGGAGAGCAAGCTGACGCTCATGGAACCGGCTCTCTCTCTCCTGTCTCACACGTAAGCCAGGGCAGTGCGATATGGAGAGCAAGCTGACGCCCATGGAGCCGGCTCCCTCTCTCCTGTCTCACACGTAAGCCAGGGCAGTGCGATATGGAGAGCAAGCTGACGCCCATGGAGCCGGCTCCCTCTCTCCTGTCTCACACGTAAGCCAGGGTAGTGCGATATGGAGAGCAAGCTGACGCCCATGGAGCCGGCTCCCTCTCTCCTGTCTCACACGTAAGCCAGGACAGTGCGATACGGAGAGCAAGCTGACGCTCATGGAGCTGGCTCGCTCTCTCCTGTCTCACACGTAAGCCAGGGCAGTGCGATATGGAGAGCAAGCTGTCTCCAATGGAGCTGGCTCCCTCTCACCTGTCTCACACGTAATCCAGGACAGTGTGATATGGAGAGCAAGCTGTCTCCAATGGAGCCCGCTCCCTCTCTCCTGTCTCACACGTAAGCCAGGGCAGTGCGATATGGAGAGCAAGCTGACGCCCATGGAGCCGGCTCCCTCTCTCCTGTCTCACAAGTAAACCAGGGCAGTGTGATATGGAGAACAAGCTGACGCTCATGGAGCCGGCTCCCTCTCTCCTGTCTCACACGTAAGCCAGGACAGTGCGATACGGAGAGCAAGCTGACACCCATGGAGCCGGCTCTCTCTCTCCTGTCTCACACGTAAGCCAGGACAGTGCGATACGGAGAGCAAGCTGATGCCTATGGAGCCGGCTCCCTCTCTCCTGTCTCACACGTAATCCAGGACAGTGCGATATGGAGAGCAAGCTGTCTCCAATGGAGCCGGCTCCCTCTCTCCTGTCTCACACGTAAGCCAGGACAGTGCGATATAGAGAGGAAGCTGTCTCCAATGGAGCCGGCTCCCTCTCTCCTGTCTCACACGTAAGCCAGGGCAGTGCGATATAGAGAGGAAGCTGTCTCCAATGGAGCCGGCTCCCTCTCTCCTGTCTCACACGTAAGCCAGGGCAGTGCGATACAGAGAGCAAGCTGACACGCATGGAGCCGGCTCACTCTCTCCTGTCTCACACGTAAGCCAGGACAGTGCGATATGGAGAGAAAGCTGACGCCCATGGAGCCGGCTCCCTCTCTCATGTCTCACACGTAAGCCAGGACAGTGCGATATGGAGAGCAAGCTAACGCCGATGGAGCCGGCTCCCTCTCTCCTGTCTCATACGTAAGCCAGGGCAGTGCGATATGGAGAGCAAGCTGACGCCCATGGAGCCGGCTCCCTCTCTCCTGACTGACGTGTAAGCCAGGGCAGTGCGATATGGAGAGCAAGCTGTCTCCAATGGAGCCGGCTCCCTCTCTCCTGTCTCACACGTAAGCCAGGGCAGTACGATATGGAGAGCAAGCTGACGCCCATGGAGCCGACTCCCTCTCTCCTGTCTGACGTGTAAGCCAGCGCAGTGCGATATGGAGAGCAAGCTGTCTCCAATGGAGCCGGCTCCCTCTCTCCTGTCTCACACGTAAGCCAGGACAGTGCGATATGGAGAGCAAGCTGTCTCCAATGGAGCCGGCTCCCTCTCTCCTGTCTCACACATAAGCCAGGACAGTGCGATATAGAGAGGAAGCTGTCTCCAATGGAGCCGGCTCCCTCTCTCCTGTCTCACACGTAAGCCAGGGCAGTGCGATACAGAGAGCAAGCTGAAGCCCATGGAGCCGGCTCCCTATCTCCTGTCTCACACGTAAGCCAGGACAGTGCGATACGGAGAGCAAGCTGACACCCATGGAGCCGGCTCCCTCTCTCCTGTCTCACACGTAAGCCAGGACAGTGCGATACGGAGAGCAAGCTGACGCCCATGGAGCCGGCTCACTCTCTCCTGTCTCACACGTAAGCCAGCGCAGTGCGATATGGAGAGCAAGCTGTCTCCATTGGAGCCGACTCCCTCTTTCCTGTCTCACACGTAAGCCAGGGCAGTGCGATATGGAGAGCAAGCTGACGCCCATGGAGGTGGCTCCCTCTCTCCTGTCTGACGTGTAAGCCAGCGCAGTGCGATATGGAGAGCAAGCTGTCTCCAATGGAGCCTGCTCCCTCTCTCCTGTCCCACATGTAAGCCTGGACAGTGCGATATGGAGAGCAAGCTGTCTCCAATGGAGCCGGCTCCCTCTCTCCTGTCTCACACGTAAGCCAGGACAGTGCGATACGGAGAGCAAGCTGACGCCCATGGAGCCGGCTCCCTCTCTCCTGTCTCACACGTAAGCCAGGCCAGTGCGATATGGAGAGCTAGCTGACGCCCATGGAGCCGGCTCCCTCTCTCCTGTCTCACACGTAAACCAGGGCAGTGCGATATGGAGAGCAAGCTGACGCCCATGGAGCCGGCTGCCTCTCTCCTGTCTGACGTGTAAGCCAGCGCAGTGCGATATGGAGAGCAAGCTGACGCCCATGGAGCCGGTTCCCTCTCTCGTGTCTCACACGTAAGCCAGGGCAGTGCGATATGGAGAGCAAGCTGACGCCCATGGAGCCGGCTCCCTCTTTCCTGTCTCACACGTAAGCCAGGGCAGTACGATATGGAGAGCAAGCTGACGCCCATGGAGCCGGCTCGCTCTCTCCTGTCTCACACGTAAGCCAGGGCAGAGCGATATGGAGAGCAAGCTGTCGCCCATGGAGCCGGCTCCCTCTCTCCTGTCTCACACGTAAGCCAGGGCAGTGCGATATGGAGAGCAAGCTGACGCCCATGGAGCCGGCTCCCTCTCTCCTGTCTCACACCTAAGCCAGGGCAGTGCGATATGGAGAGCAAGCTGACGCCCATGGAGCCGGCTCCCTCTCTCCTGTCTCACACGTAAGCCAGGGCAGTGCGATGTGGAGAGCAAGCTGACGCCCATGGAGCCGGCTCCCTCTCTCCTGTCTCACACGTAAGCCAGGGCAGTGAGATATGGAGAGCAAGCTGAAGCCCATGGGGCCGGCTCCCTCTCTCCTGTCTCACACGTAAGCCAGGACAGTGCGATACGGAGAGCAAGCTGACACCCATGGAGCCGGCTCCCTCTCTCCTGTCTCACACGTAATCCAGGACAGTGCGATATGGAGAGCAAGCTGTCTCCAATGGAGCCGGCTCCCTCTCTCCTGTCTCACACGTAAGCCAGGACAGTGCGATATAGAGAGGAAGCTGTCTCCAATGGAGCCCGCTCCCTCTCTCCTGTCTCACACGTAAGCCAGGGCAGTGCGATATGGAGAGCAAGCTGACGCCCATAGAGCCGGCTCACTATCTCCTGTCTCACACGTAAACCAGGGCAGTGTTATACGGAGAGCAAGCTGACGCCCATGGAGCCGGCTCCCTCTCTCCTGTCTCACACGTAATCCAGGACAGTGCGATATGGAGAGCAAGCTGTCTCCAATGGAGCCGGCTCCCACTCTCCTGTCTCACACGTAAGCCAGGACAGTGCGATATAGAGAGGAAGCTGTCTCCAATGGAGCCGGCTCCCTCTCTCCTGTCTCACACGTAAACCAGGGCAGTGCGATATGGAGAGCAAGCTGACGCCCATGGAGCCGGCTCCCTCTCTCCTGTCTCACACGTAAACCAGTGTAGTGCGATACGGAGAGCAAGCTGACGCCCATGGAGCCGGCTCCCTCTCTCCTGTCTCATACGTAATCCAGGGCAGTGCGATATGGAGAGCAAGCTGACGCCCATGGAGCCTGCTCCCTCTCTCCTTTCTCACAGGTAAGCCAGGGCAGTGCGATATGGAGAGAAAGCTGACGCCCATGGAGCCGGCTCCCTCTCTCCTGTCTCACACGTAAGCCAGGGCAGTGCGATATGGAGATCAAGCTGACACGCATGGAGCCGGCTCACTCTCCCCTGTCTCACACGTAAGCCAGGGCAGTGCGATATGGAGAGCAAGCTGACGCCCATGGAGCCGCCTCCCTCTCTCCTGTCTCACACGTAAGCCAGGGCAGTGCGATATGGAGAGCAAGCTGACGCCCATGGAGCCGGCTCCCTCTCTCCTGTCTCACACGTAAGCCAGGGCAGTGAGATACGGAGAGCAAGCTGACGCCCATGGAGCCGGCTCGCTCTCTCCTGTCTGACAGGTAAGCCAGGGCAGTGCGATACGGAGAGCAAGCTGACGCTCATGGAGCCGGCTCTCTCTCTCCTGTCTCACACGTAAGCCAGGGCAGTGCGATATGGAGAGCAAGCTGACGCCCATGGAGCCGGCTCCCTCTCTCCTGTCTCACACGTAAGCCAGGGCAGTGCGATATGGAGAGCAAGCTGACGCCCATGGAGCCGGCTCCCTCTCTCCTGTCTCACACGTAAGCCAGGGCAGTGCGATATGGAGAGCAAGCTGACGCCCATGGAGCCGGCTCCCTCTCTCCTGTCTCACACGTAAGCCAGGACAGTGCGATACGGAGAGCAAGCTGACGCTCATGGAGCTGGCTCGCTCTCTCCTGTCTCACACGTAAGCCAGGGCAGTGCGATATGGAGAGCAAGCTGTCTCCAATGGAGCTGGCTCCCTCTCACCTGTCTCACACGTAATCCAGGACAGTGCGATATGGAGAGCAAGCTGTCTCCAATGGAGCCCGCTCCCTCTCTCCTGTCTCACACGTAAGCCAGGGCAGTGCGATATGGAGAGCAAGCTGACGCCCATGGAGCCGGCTCCCTCTCTCCTGTCTCACAAGTAAACCAGGGCAGTGTGATATGGAGAACAAGCTGACGCTCATGGAGCCGGCTCCCTCTCTCCTGTCTCACACGTAAGCCAGGACAGTGCGATACGGAGAGCAAGCTGACACCCATGGAGCCGGCTCTCTCTCTCCTGTCTCACACGTAAGCCAGGACAGTGCGATACGGAGAGCAAGCTGATGCCTATGGAGCCGGCTCCCTCTCTCCTGTCTCACACGTAATCCTGGACAGTGCGATATGGAGAGCAAGCTGTCTCCAATGGAGCCGGCTCCCTCTCTCCTGTCTCACACGTAAGCCAGGACAGTGCGATATAGAGAGGAAGCTGTCTCCAATGGAGCCGGCTCCCTCTCTCCTGTCTCACACGTAAACCAGGGCAGTGCGATATGGAGAGCAAGCTGACGCCCATGGAGCCGGCTCCCTCTCTCCTGTCTCACACGTAAACCAGTGTAGTGCGATACGGAGAGCAAGCTGACGCCCATGGAGCCGGCTCCCTCTCTCCTGTCTCATACGTAATCCAGGGCAGTGCGATATGGAGAGCAAGCTGACGCCCATGGAGCCTGCTCCCTCTCTCCTGTCGCACACGTAAGCCAGGGCAGTGCGATATGGAGAGCAAGCTGACACGCATGGAGCCGGCTCACTCTCCCCTGTCTCACACGTAAGCCAGGGCAGTGCGATATGGAGAGCAAGCTGACGCCCATGGAGCCGCCTCCCTCTCTCCTGTCTCACACGTAAGCCACAGCAGTGCGATATGGAGAGCAAGCTGACGCCCATGGAGCCGGCTCCCTCTCTCCTGTCTCACACGTAAGCCAGGGCAGTGAGATACGGAGAGCAAGCTGACGCCCATGGAGCCGGCTCGCTCTCTCCTGTCTGACAGGTAAGCCAGGGCAGTGCGATACGGAGAGCAAGCTGACGCTCATGGAGCCGGCTCCCTCTCTCCTGTCTCACACGTAAGCCAGGGCAGTGCGATATGGAGAGCAAGCTGACGCCCATGGAGCCGGCTCCCTCTCTCCTGTCTCACACGTAAGCCAGGGCAGTGCGATATGGAGAGCAAGCTGACGCCCATGGAGCCGGCTCCCTCTCTCCTGTCTCACACGTAAGCCAGGGCAGTGCGATATGGAGAGCAAGCTGACGCCCTTGGAGCCGGCTCCCTCTCTCCTGTCTCACACATAAGCCAGGACAGTGCGATACGGAGAGCAAGCTGACGCTCATGGAGCTGGCTCGCTCTCTCCTGTCTCACACGTAAGCCAGGGCAGTGCGATATGGAGAGCAAGCTGTCTCCAATGGAGCTGGCTCCCTCTCTCCTGTCTCACACGTAATCCAGTACAGTGCGATATGGAGAGCAAGCTGTCTCCAATGGAGCCCGCTCCCTCTCTCCTGTCTCACACGTAAGCCAGGGCAGTGCGATATGGAGAGCAAGCTGACTCCCATGGAGCCGGCTCCCTCTCTCCTGTCTCACAAGTAAACCAGGGCAGTGTGATATGGAGAACAAGCTGACGCTCATGGAGCCGGCTCCCTCTCTCCTGTCTCACACGTAAGCCAGGACAGTGCGATACGGAGAGCAAGCTGACACACATGGAGCCGGCTCTCTCTCTCCTGTCTCACACGTAAGCCAGGACAGTGCGATACGGAGAGCAAGCTGATGCCTATGGAGCCGGCTCCCTCTCTCCTGTCTCACACGTAAGCCAGGGCAGTGAGATACGGAGAGCAAGCTGACGCCCATGGAGCCGGCTCGCTCTCTCCTGTCTGACAGGTAAGCCAGGGCAGTGCGATATGGAGAGCAAGCTGACGCCCATGGAGTCGGCTCCCTCTCTCCTGTCTCACACGTAAGCCAGGGCAGTGCGATACGGAGAGCAAGCTGACGCCAATGGAGCCGGCACTCTCTCTCCTGACTCACACTTAATCCAGGGCAGTGCGATATGGAGAGCAAGCTGACGCCCATGGAGCTGGCTCTCTCTCTCCTGTCTCACACGTAAGCCAGGGCCGTACGATATGGAGAGCAAGCTGACGCCCATGAGGCCGGCTCCCTCTCTCCTGTCTCACACGTAAGCCAGGGCAGTGCGATATGGAGAGCAAGCTGACGCCCAGGGAGCCCGCTCCCTCTCTCCTGTCTCACACGTAAGCCAGGGCAGTGCGATATGGAGAGCAAGCTGACGCCCATGGAGCCGGCTCCCTCTCTCCTGTCTCACACGTAATCCAGGGCAGTACGATATGGAGAGCAAGCTGACGCGCATGGAGCCGGCTCCCTCCCTCCTGTCTCACACGTAAGCCAGGGCAGTACGATACAGAGAGCAAGCTGGCGCCCATGGAGCCGGCTCGCTCTATCCTGTCTCACACGTAAGTCAGGGCAGAGCGATATGGAGAGCAAGCTGTCGCCCATGGAGCCGGCTCCCTCTCTCCTGTCTCACACGTAAGCCAGGGCAGTGCGATATGGAGAGCAAGCTGACGCCAATGGAGCCGGCTCCCTCTCTCCTGTCTCACACCTAAGCCAGGGCAGTGCGATATGGAGAGCAAGCTGACGCCCATGGAGCCGGCTCCCTCTCTCCTGTCTCACACGTAAGCCAGGGCAGTGCGATGTGGAGAGCAAGCTGACGCCCATGGAGCCGGCTCCCTCTCTCCTGTCTCACACGTAAGCCAGGGCAGTGAGATATGGAGAGCAAGCTGAAGCCCATGGGGCCGGCTCCCTCTCTCCTGTCTCACACGTAAGCCAGGACAGTGCGATACGGAGAGCAAGCTGACACCCATGGAGCCGGCTCCCTCTCTCCTGTTTCACACATAAGACAGGGCAGTGTGATACGGAGAGCAAGCTGACGCCCATGGAGCCGGCTCCCTCACTCCTGTCTCACACGTAAGCCAGGGCAGTGCGATACGGAGAGCAAGCTGACGCCCATGGAGCCGGCTCCCTCTCTCCTGTCTCACACGTAATCCAGGACAGTGCGATATGGAGAGCAAGCTGTCTCCAATGGAGCCGGCTCCCTCTCTCCTGTCTCACACGTAAGCCAGGACAGTGCGATATAGAGAGGAAGCTGTCTCCAATGGAGCCGGCTCCCTCTCTCCTGTCTCACACGTAAGCCAGGGCAGTGCGATATGGAGAGCAAGCTGACGCCCATAGAGCCGGCTCACTATCTCCTGTCTCACACGTAAACCAGGGCAGTGTTATACGGAGAGCAAGCTGACGCCCATGGAGCCGGCTCCCTCTCTCCTGTCTCATACGTAATCCAGGGCAGTGCGATATGGAGAGCAAGCTGACGCCCATGGTGCCTGCTCCCTCTCTCCTTTCTCACAGGTAAGCCAGGGCAGTGCGATATGGAGAGAAAGCTGACGCCCATGGAGCCGGCTCCCTCTCTCCTGTCTCACACGTAAGCCAGGGCAGTGCGATATGGAGAGCAAGCTGACACGCATGGAGCCGGCTCACTCTCCCCTGTCTCACACGTAAGCCAGGGCAGTGCGATATGGAGAGCAAGCTGACGCCCATGGAGCCGCCTCCCTCTCTCCTGTCTCACACGTAAGCCAGGGCAGTGCGATATGGAGAGCAAGCTGACGCCCATGGAGCCGGCTCCCTCTCTCCTGTCTCACACGTAAGCCAGGGCAGTGAGATACGGAGAGCAAGCTGACGCCCATGGAGCCGGCTCGCTCTCTCCTGTCTGACAGGTAAGCCAGGGCAGTGCGATACGGAGAGCAAGCTGACGCTCATGGAGCCGGCTCTCTCTCTCCTGTCTCACACGTAAGCCAGGGCAGTGCGATATGGAGAGCAAGCTGACGCCCATGGAGCCGGCTCCCTCTCTCCTGTCTCACACGTAAGCCAGGGCAGTGCGATATGGAGAGCAAGCTGACGCCCATGGAGCCGGCTCCCTCTCTCCTGTCTCACACGTAAGCCAGGGCAGTGCGATATGGAGAGCAAGCTGACGCCCATGGAGCCGGCTCCCTCTCTCCTGTCTCACACGTAAGCCAGGACAGTGCGATACGGAGAGCAAGCTGACGCTCATGGAGCTGGCTCGCTCTCTCCTGTCTCACACGTAAGCCAGGGCAGTGCGATATGGAGAGCAAGCTGTCTCCAATGGAGCTGGCTCCCTCTCACCTGTCTCACACGTAATCCAGGACAGTGCGATATGGAGAGCAAGCTGTCTCCAATGGAGCCCGCTCCCTCTCTCCTGTCTCACACGTAAGCCAGGGCAGTGCGATATGGAGAGCAAGCTGACGCCCATGGAGCCGGCTCCCTCTCTCCTGTCTCACAAGTAAACCAGGGCAGTGTGATATGGAGAACAAGCTGACGCTCATGGAGCCGGCTCCCTCTCTCCTGTCTCACACGTAAGCCAGGACAGTGCGATACGGAGAGCAAGCTGACACCCATGGAGCCGGCTCTCTCTCTCCTGTCTCACACGTAAGCCAGGACAGTGTGATACGGAGAGCAAGCTGACGCCCATGGAGCCGGCTCCCTCACTCCTGTCTCACACGTAAGCCAGGGCAGTGCGATACGGAGAGCAAGCTGACGCCCATGGAGCCGGCTCCCTCTCTCCTGTCTCACAAGTAAACCAGGGCAGTGAGATATGGAGAGCAAGCTGAAGCCCATGGGGCCGGCTCCATCTCTCCTGTCTCACACGTAAGCCAGGACAGTGCGATACGGAGAGCAAGCTGACACCCATGGAGCCGGCTCCCTCTCTCCTGTTTCACACATAAGACAGGGCAGTGTGATACGGAGAGCAAGCTGACGCCCATGGAGCCGGCTCCCTCACTCCTGTCTCACACGTAAGCCAGGGCAGTGCGATACGGAGAGCAAGCTGACGCCCATGGAGCCGGCTCCCTCTCTCCTGTCTCACACGTAATCCAGGACAGTGCGATATGGAGAGCAAGCTGTCTCCAATGGAGCCGGCTCCCTCTCTCCTGTCTCACACGTAAGCCAGGACAGTGCGATATAGAGAGGAAGCTGTCTCCAATGGAGCCGGCTCCCTCTCTCCTGTCTCACACGTAAGCCAGGGCAGTGCGATATGGAGAGCAAGCTGACGCCCATAGAGCCGGCTCACTATCTCCTGTCTCACACGTAAACCAGGGCAGTGTTATACGGAGAGCAAGCTGACGCCCATGGAGCCGGCTCCC
This sequence comes from Hemitrygon akajei, assembly GCF_048418815.1. Lineage (NCBI taxonomy): Eukaryota > Metazoa > Chordata > Chondrichthyes > Myliobatiformes > Dasyatidae > Hemitrygon > Hemitrygon akajei. Next base: position 51,680,949 of record NC_133151.1, on the reverse strand, counting down.
TCTCTCCTGTCTCATACGTAATCCAGGGCAGTGCGATATGGAGAGCAAGCTGACGCCCATGGTGCCTGCTCCCTCTCTCCTTTCTCACAGGTAAGCCAGGGCAGTGCGATATGGAGAGAAAGCTGACGCCCATGGAGCCGGCTCCCTCTCTCCTGTCTCACACGTAAGCCAGGGCAGTGCGATATGGAGAGCAAGCTGACACGCATGGAGCCGGCTCACTCTCCCCTGTCTCACACGTAAGCCAGGGCAGTGCGATATGGAGAGCAAGCTGACGCCCATGGAGCCGCCTCCCTCTCTCCTGTCTCACACGTAAGCCAGGGCAGTGCGATATGGAGAGCAAGCTGACGCCCATGGAGCCGGCTCCCTCTCTCCTGTCTCACACGTAAGCCAGGGCAGTGAGATACGGAGAGCAAGCTGACGCCCATGGAGCCGGCTCGCTCTCTCCTGTCTGACAGGTAAGCCAGGGCAGTGCGATACGGAGAGCAAGCTGACGCTCATGGAGCCGGCTCTCTCTCTCCTGTCTCACACGTAAGCCAGGGCAGTGCGATATGGAGAGCAAGCTGACGCCCATGGAGCCGGCTCCCTCTCTCCTGTCTCACACGTAAGCCAGGGCAGTGCGATATGGAGAGCAAGCTGACGCCCATGGAGCCGGCTCCCTCTCTCCTGTCTCACACGTAAGCCAGGGCAGTGCGATATGGAGAGCAAGCTGACGCCCATGGAGCCGGCTCCCTCTCTCCTGTCTCACACGTAAGCCAGGACAGTGCGATACGGAGAGCAAGCTGACGCTCATGGAGCTGGCTCGCTCTCTCCTGTCTCACACGTAAGCCAGGGCAGTGCGATATGGAGAGCAAGCTGTCTCCAATGGAGCTGGCTCCCTCTCACCTGTCTCACACGTAATCCAGGACAGTGCGATATGGAGAGCAAGCTGTCTCCAATGGAGCCCGCTCCCTCTCTCCTGTCTCACACGTAAGCCAGGGCAGTGCGATATGGAGAGCAAGCTGACGCCCATGGAGCCGGCTCCCTCTCTCCTGTCTCACAAGTAAACCAGGGCAGTGTGATATGGAGAACAAGCTGACGCTCATGGAGCCGGCTCCCTCTCTCCTGTCTCACACGTAAGCCAGGACAGTGCGATACGGAGAGCAAGCTGACACCCATGGAGCCGGCTCTCTCTCTCCTGTCTCACACGTAAGCCAGGACAGTGCGATACGGAGAGCAAGCTGATGCCTATGGAGCCGGCTCCCTCTCTCCTGTCTCACACGTAATCCAGGACAGTGCGATATGGAGAGCAAGCTGTCTCCAATGGAGCCGGCTCCCTCTCTCCTGTCTCACACGTAAGCCAGGACCGTGCGATATAGAGAGGAAGCTGTCTCCAATGGAGCCGGCTCCCTCTCTCCTGTCTCACACGTAAACCAGGGCAGTGCGATATGGAGAGCAAGCTGACGCCCATGGAGCCGGCTCCCTCTCTCCTGTCTCACACGTAAACCAGTGTAGTGCGATACGGAGAGCAAGCTGACGCCCATGGAGCCGGCTCCCTCTCTCCTGTCTCATACGTAATCCAGGGCAGTGCGATATGGAGAGCAAGCTGACGCCCATGGAGCCTGCTCCCTCTCTCCTTTCTCACAGGTAAGCCAGGGCAGTGCGATATGGAGAGAAAGCTGACGCCCATGGAGCCGGCTCCCTCTCTCCTGTCTCACACGTAAGCCAGGGCAGTGCGATATGGAGAGCAAGCTGACACGCATGGAGCCGGCTCACTCTCCCCTGTCTCACACGTAAGCCAGGGCAGTGCGATATGGAGAGCAAGCTGACGCCCATGGAGCCGCCTCCCTCTCTCCTGTCTCACACGTAAGCCACAGCAGTGCGATATGGAGAGCAAGCTGACGCCCATGGAGCCGGCTCCCTCTCTCCTGTCTCACACGTAAGCCAGGGCAGTGAGATACGGAGAGCAAGCTGACGCCCATGGAGCCGGCTCGCTCTCTCCTGTCTGACAGGTAAGCCAGGGCAGTGCGATACGGAGAGCAAGCTGACGCTCATGGAGCCGGCTCCCTCTCTCCTGTCTCACACGTAAGCCAGGGCAGTGCGATATGGAGAGCAAGCTGACCCCCATGGAGCCGGCTCCCTCTCTCCTGTCTCACACGTAAGCCAGGGCAGTGCGATATGGAGAGCAAGCTGACGCCCATGGAGCCGGCTCCCTCTCTCCTGTCTCACACGTAAGCCAGGGCAGTGCGATATGGAGAGCAAGCTGACGCCCTTGGAGCCGGCTCCCTCTCTCCTGTCTCACACGTAAGCCAGGACAGTGCGATACGGAGAGCAAGCTGACGCTCATGGAGCTGGCTCGCTCTCTCCTGTCTCACACGTAAGCCAGGGCAGTGCGATATGGAGAGCAAGCTGTCTCCAATGGAGCTGGCTCCCTCTCTCCTGTCTCACACGTAATCCAGTACAGTGCGATATGGAGAGCAAGCTGTCTCCAATGGAGCCCGCTCCCTCTCTCCTGTCTCACACGTAAGCCAGGGCAGTGCGATATGGAGAGCAAGCTGATGGCCATGGAGCCGGCTCCCTCTCTCCTGTCTCACAAGTAAACCAGGGCAGTGTGATATGGAGAACAAGCTGACGCTCATGGAGCCGGCTCCCTCTCTCCTGTCTCACACGTAAGCCAGGACAGTGCGATACGGAGAGCAAGCTGACACCCATGGAGCCGGCTCTCTCTCTCCTGTCTCACACGTAAGCCAGGACAGTGCGATACGGAGAGCAAGCTGATGCCTATGGAGCCGGCTCCCTCTCTCCTGTCTCACACGTAAGCCAGGGCAGTGAGATACGGAGAGCAAGCTGACGCCCATGGAGCCGGCTCGCTCTCTCCTGTCTGACAGGTAAGCCAGGGCAGTGCGATATGGAGAGCAAGCTGACGCCCATGGAGTCGGCTCCCTCTCTCCTGTCTCACACGTAAGCCAGGGCAGTGCGATACGGAGAGCAAGCTGACGCCAATGGAGCCGGCACTCTCTCTCCTGACTCACACTTAATCCAGGGCAGTGCGATATGGAGAGCAAGCTGACGCCCATGGAGCCGGCTCTCTCTCTCCTGTCTCACACGTAAGCCAGGGCCGTACGATATGGAGAGCAAGCTGACGCCCATGAGGCCGGCTCCCTCTCTCCTGTCTCACACGTAAGCCAGGGCAGTGCGATATGGAGAGCAAGCTGACGCCCAGGGAGCCCGCTCCCTCTCTCCTGTCTCACACGTAAGCCAGGGCAGTGCGATATGGAGAGCAAGCTGACGCCCATGGAGCCGGCTCCCTCTCTCCTGTCTCACACGTAATCCAGGGCAGTACGATATGGAGAGCAAGCTGACGCGCATGGAGCCGGCTCCCTCCCTCCTGTCTCACACGTAAGCCAGGGCAGTACGATACAGAGAGCAAGCTGGCGCCCATGGAGCCGGCTCCCTCTCTCCTGTCTCACACGTAAGCCAGGGCAGAGCGATATGGAGAGCAAGCTGACGCCCATGGAGCCGGCTCCCTCTCTCCTGTCTCACGTGTAAGCCAGAACAGTGCGATATGGAGAGCACGCTGACGCCCATGGAGCCGGCTCCCTCTCTCCTGTCTAACACGTAAGCCTGGGCAGTGCGATATGGAGAGCAAGCTGACGCCCATGGAGACGGCTCCCTCTCTCCTGTCACACACGTAAGCCAGGGCAGTGCGATATGGAGAGCAAGCTGACGCCCATGGAGCCGGCTCACTCTCTCCTGTCTCACACGTAAGCCAGGGCAGTGCGATACGGAGAGCAAGCTGACACGCATGGAGCCGGCTCACTCTCTCCTGTCTCACACGTAAGCCAGGACAGTGCGATATGGAGAGAAAGCTGACGCCCATGGAGCCGGCTCCCTCTCTCATGTCTCACACGTAAGCCAGGACAGTGCGATATGGAGAGCAAGCTGACGCCGATGGAGCCGGCTCCCTCTCTCCTGTCTCACGCGTAAGCCAGGGCAGTGCGATATGGAGAGCAAGCTGACGCCCATGGAGCCGGCTCCCTCTCTCCTGTCTGACGTGTAAGCCAGTGCAGTGCGATATGGAGAGCAAGCTGTCTCCAATGGAGCCGGCTCCCTCTCTCCTGTCTCACACGTAAGCCAGGGCAGTACGATATGGAGAGCAAGCTGACGCCCATGGAGCCGACTCCCTCTCTCCTGTCTGACGTGTAAGCCAGCGCAGTGCGATATGGAGAGCAAGCTGTCTCCAATGGAGCCGGCTCCCTCTCTCCTGTCTCACACGTAAGCCAGGACAGTGCGATATGGAGAGCAAGCTGTCTCCAATGGAGCCGGCTCCCTCTCTCCTGTCTCACACGTCAGCCAGGGCAGTGCGATACAGAGAGCAAGCTGAAGCCCATGGAGCCGGCTCCCTATCTCCTGTCTCACACGTAAGCCAGGGCAGTGTTATACGGAGAGCAAGCTGACGCCCATGGAGCCGGCTCCCTCTCTCCTGTCTCACACGTAATCCAGGACAGTGCGATATGGAGAGCAAGCTGTCTCCAATGGAGCCGGCTCCCTCTCTCCTGTCTCACACGTAAGCCAGGACAGTGCGATATAGAGAGGAAGCTGTCTCCAATGGAGCCGGCTCCCTCTCTCCTGTCTCACACGTAAACCAGGGCAGTGCGATATGGAGAGCAAGCTGACGCCCATGGAGCCGGCTCCCTCTCTCCTGTCTCACACGTAAACCAGTGTAGTGCGATACGGAGAGCAAGCTGACGCCCATGGAGCCGGCTCCCTCTCTCCTGTCTGATACGTAATCCAGGGCAGTGCGATATGGAGAGCAAGCTGACGCCCATGGAGCCTGCTCCCTCTCTCCTTTCTCACAGGTAAGCCAGGGCAGTGCGATATGGAGAGAAAGCTGACGCCCATGGAGCCGGCTCCCTCTCTCCTGTCTCACACGTAAGCCAGGGCAGTGCGATATGGAGAGCAACCTGACGCCCATGGAGCCGGCTCCCTCTCTCCTGTCTCACACGTAAGCCAGGGCAGTGCGATATGGAGAGCAAGCTGACGCCCATGGAGCCGGCTCCCTCTCTCCTGTCTCACACGTAAGCCAGGACAGTGCGATACGGAGAGCAAGCTGACGCTCATGGAGCTGGCTCGCTCTCTCCTGTCTCACACGTAAGCCAGGGCAGTGCGATATGGAGAGCAAGCTGTCTCCAATGGAGCTGGCTCCCTCTCACCTGTCTCACACGTAATCCAGGACAGTGCGATATGGAGAGCAAGCTGTCTCCAATGGAGCCCGCTCCCTCTCTCCTGTCTCACACGTAAGCCAGGGCAGTGCGATATGGAGAGCAAGCTGACGCCCATGGAGCCGGCTCCCTCTCTCCTGTCTCACAAGTAAACCAGGGCAGTGTGATATGGAGAACAAGCTGACGCTCATGGAGCCGGCTCCCTCTCTCCTGTCTCACACGTAAGCCAGGACAGTGCGATACGGAGAGCAAGCTGACACCCATGGAGCCGGCTCTCTCTCTCCTGTCTCACACGTAAGCCAGGACAGTGCGATACGGAGAGCAAGCTGATGCCTATGGAGCCGGCTCCCTCTCTCCTGTCTCACACGTAATCCAGGACAGTGCGATATGGAGAGCAAGCTGTCTCCAATGGAGCCGGCTCCCTCTCTCCTGTCTCACACGTAAGCCAGGACAGTGCGATATAGAGAGGAAGCTGTCTCCAATGGAGCCGGCTCCCTCTCTCCTGTCTCACACGTAAGCCAGGGCAGTGCGATATAGAGAGGAAGCTGTCTCCAATGGAGCCGGCTCCCTCTCTCCTGTCTCACACGTAAGCCAGGGCAGTGCGATACAGAGAGCAAGCTGACACGCATGGAGCCGCCTCCCTCTCTCCTGTCTCACACGTAAGCCAGGGCAGTGCGATATGGAGAGCAAGCTGACGCCCATGGAGCCGGCTCCCTCTCTCCTGTCTCACACGTAAGCCAGGGCAGTGAGATACGGAGAGCAAGCTGACGCCCATGGAGCCGGCTCGCTCTCTCCTGTCTGACAGGTAAGCCAGGGCAGTGCGATACGGAGAGCAAGCTGACGCTCATGGAGCCGGCTCTCTCTCTCCTGTCTCACACGTAAGCCAGGGCAGTGCGATATGGAGAGCAAGCTGACGCCCATGGAGCCGGCTCCCTCTCTCCTGTCTCACACGTAAGCCAGGGCAGTGCGATATGGAGAGCAAGCTGACGCCCATGGAGCCGGCTCCCTCTCTCCTGTCTCACACGTAAGCCAGGGCAGTGCGATATGGAGAGCAAGCTGACGCCCATGGAGCCGGCTCCCTCTCTCCTGTCTCACACGTAAGCCAGGACAGTGCGATACGGAGAGCAAGCTGACGCTCATGGAGCTGGCTCGCTCTCTCCTGTCTCACACGTAAGCCAGGGCAGTGCGATATGGAGAGCAAGCTGTCTCCAATGGAGCTGGCTCCCTCATCTCCTGTCTCACACGTAATCCAGGACAGTGCGATATGGAGAGCAAGCTGTCTCCAATGGAGCCCGCTCCCTCTCTCCTGTCTCACACGTAAGCCAGGGCAGTGCGATATGGAGAGCAAGCTGACGCCCATGGAGCCGGCTCCCTCTCTACTGTCTCACAAGTAAACCAGGGCAGTGTGATATGGAGAACAAGCTGACGCTCATGGAGCCGGCTCCCTCTCTCCTGTCTCACACGTAAGCCAGGACAGTGCGATACGGAGAGCAAGCTGACACCCATGGAGCCGGCTCTCTCTCTCCTGTCTCACACGTAAGCCAGGACAGTGAGATACGGAGAGCAAGCTGATGCCTATGGAGCCGGCTCCCTCTCTCCTGTCTCACACGTAATCCAGGACAGTGCGATATGGAGAGCAAGCTGTCTCCAATGGAGCCGGCTCCCTCTCTCCTGTCTCACACGTAAGCCAGGACAGTGCGATATAGAGAGGAAGCTGTCTCCAATGGAGCCGGCTCCCTCTCTCCTGTCTCACACATAAGCCAGGACAGTGCGATATAGAGAGGAAGCTGTCTCCAATGGAGCCGGCTCCCTCTCTCCTGTCTCACACGTAAGCCAGGGCAGTGCGATACAGAGAGCAAGCTGAAGCCCATGGAGCCGGCTCCCTATCTCCTGTCTCACACGTAAGCCAGGACAGTGCGATACGGAGAGCAAGCTGACACCCATGGAGCCGGCTCCCTCTCTCCTGTCTCACACGTAAGCCAGGACAGTGCGATACGGAGAGCAAGCTGACGCCCATGGAGCCGGATCACTCTCTCCTGTCTCACACGTAAGCCAGCGCAGTGCGATATGGAGAGCAAGCTGTCTCCATTGGAGCCGACTCCCTCTTTCCTGTCTCACACGTAAGCCAGGGCAGTGCGATATGGAGAGCAAGCTGACGCCCATGGAGCCGGCTCCCTCTCTCCTGTCTGACGTGTAAGCCAGCGCAGTGCGATATGGAGAGCAAGCTGTCTCCAATGGAGCCTGCTCCCTCTCTCCTGTCCCACATGTAAGCCTGGACAGTGCGATATGGAGAGCAAGCTGTCTCCAATGGAGCCGGCTCCCTCTCTCCTGTCTCACACGTAAGCCAGGACAGTGCGATACGGAGAGCAAGCTGACGCCCATGGAGCCGGCTCCCTCTCTCCTGTCTCACACGTAAGCCAGGGCAGTGCGATATGGAGAGCTAGCTGACGCCCATGGAGCCGGCTCCCTCTCTCCTGTCTCACACGTAAACCAGGGCAGTGCGATATGGAGAGCAAGCTGACGCCCATGGAGCCGGCTGCCTCTCTCCTGTCTGACGTGTAAGCCAGCGCAGTGCGATATGGAGAGCAAGCTGACGCCCATGGAGCCGGTTCCCTCTCTCGTGTCTCACACGTAAGCCAGGGCAGTGCGATATGGAGAGCAAGCTGACGCCCATGGAGCCGGCTCCCTCTTTCCTGTCTCACACGTAAGCCAGGGCAGTACGATATGGAGAGCAAGCTGACGCCCATGGAGCCGGCTCGCTCTCTCCTGTCTCACACGTAAGCCAGGGCAGAGCGATATGGAGAGCAAGCTGTCGCCCATGGAGCCGGCTCCCTCTCTCCTGTCTCACACGTAAGCCAGGGCAGTGCGATATGGAGAGCAAGCTGACGCCCATGGAGCCGGCTCCCTCTCTCCTGTCTCACACCTAAGCCAGGGCAGTGCGATATGGAGAGCAAGCTGACGCCCATGGAGCCGGCTCCCTCTCTCCTGTCTCACACGTAAGCCAGGGCAGTGCGATGTGGAGAGCAAGCTGACGCCCATGGAGCCGGCTCCCTCTCTCCTGTCTCACACGTAAGCCAGGGCAGTGAGATATGGAGAGCAAGCTGAAGCCCATGGGGCCGGCTCCCTCTCTCCTGTCTCACACGTAAGCCAGGGCAGTGCGATATGGAGACAAGCTGACACCCATGGAGCCGGCTCCCTCTCTCCTGCCTCACACGAAAGCCAGGGCACTGCGATACGGAGAGCAAGCTGACGCCCATGGAGCCGGCTCCCTCTCTCCTGTCTCACACGAAAGCCAGGGCACTGCGATACGGAGAGCAAGCTGACGCCCATGGAGCCGGCTCCCTCTCTCCTGTCTCACACGAAAGCCAGGGTACTGCGATACGGAGAGCAAGCTGACGCCCATGGAGCCGGCTCCCTCTCTCCTGTCTCACACGTAAGCCAGGGCAGTGCGATACTGAGAGCAAGCTGACGCCCATGGAGCCGGCTCCCTCTCTCCTGTCTCACACGTAAGCCAGGGCAGTGCGATACGGAGAGCAAGCTGACGCCCATGGAGCCGGCTCCCTCTCTCCTGTCTCACACGTAAGCCAGGGCAGTGCGATATGGAGAGCAAGCTGACGCCCATGGAGCCGGCTCCCTCTCTCCTGTCTCACACGTAAGCCAGGGCAGTGCGATACGGAGAGCAAGCTGACGCCCATGGAGCCGGCTCCCTCTCTCCTGTCTCACACGTAAGCCAGGACAGTGCGATATGGAGAGCAAGCTGACACCGATGGAGCCGGCTCCCTCTCTCCTGTCTCACACGAAAGCCAGGGCACTGCGATACGGAGAGCAAGCTGACACCCATGGAGCCGGCTCCCTCTCTCCTGTCTCACACGTAAGCCAGGGCAGTGCGATACTGAGAGCAAGCTGACGCCCATGGAGCCGGCTCCCTCTCTCCTGTCTCACACGTAAGCCAGGGCAGTGCGATGTGGAGAGCAAGCTGACGCCCATGGAGCCGGCTCCCTCTCTCCTGTCTCACACGTAAGCCAGGGCAGTGAGATATGGAGAGCAAGCTGAAGCCCATGGGGCCGGCTCCCTCTCTCCTGTCTCACACGTAAGCCAGGGCAGTGCGATATGGAGACAAGCTGACACCCATGGAGCCGGCTCCCTCTCTCCTGCCTCACACGAAAGCCAGGGCACTGCGATACGGAGAGCAAGCTGACGCCCATGGAGCCGGCTCCCTCTCTCCTGTCTCACACGAAAGCCAGGGCACTGCGATACGGAGAGCAAGCTGACGCCCATGGAGCCGGCTCCCTCTCTCCTGTCTCACACGAAAGCCAGGGCACTGCGATACGGAGAGCAAGCTGACGCCCATGGAGCCGGCTCCCTCTCTCCTGTCTCACACGTAAGCCAGGGCAGTGCGATACTGAGAGCAAGCTGACGCCCATGGAGCCGGCTCCCTCTCTCCTGTCTCACACGTAAGCCAGGGCAGTGCTATACGGAGAGCAAGCTGACGCCCATGGAGCCGGCTCCCTCTCTCCTGTCTCACACGTAAGCCAGGGCAGTGCGATATGGAGAGCAAGCTGACGCCCATGGAGCCGGCTCCCTCTCTCCTGTCTCACACGTAAGCCAGGGCAGTGCGATACGGAGAGCAAGCTGACGCCCATGGAGCCGGCTCCCTCTCTCCTGTCTCACACGTAAGCCAGGACAGTGCGATATGGAGAGCATGCTGACACCGATGGAGCCGGCTCCCTCTCTCCTGTCTCACACGAAAGCCAGGGCACTGCGATACGGAGAGCAAGCTGACACCCATGGAGCTGGCTCCCTCTCTCCTGTCTCACACGTAAGCCAGGGCAGTGCGATACTGAGAGCAAGCTGACGCCCATGGAGCCGGCTCCCTCTCTCCTGTCTCACACGTAAGCCAGGGCAGTGCGATACGGAGAGCAAGCTGATGCCCATGGAACCGGCTCCCTCTCTCCTGTCTCACACGTAAGCCAGGGCAGTGCTATACTGAGAGCAAGCTGACGACCATGGAGCCGGCTCCCTCTCTCCTGTCTCACATGTAAGCCAGGGCAGTGCGATACGGAGAGCAAGCTGACGCCCATTGAGCCGGCTCCCTCTCTCCTGTCTCACACGTAAGCCAGGGCAGTGAGATATGGAGAGCAAGCTGACGCCCATGGAGCCGGCTCCCTCTCTCCTGTCTCACATGTAAGCCAGGGCAGTGCGATACGGAGAGCAAGCTGACGCCCAAGGAGCCGGCTCCCTCTCTCCTGTCTCACACGTAAGCCAGGGCAGTGAGATATGGAGAGCAAGCTGACGCCCATGGAGCCGGCTCCCTCTCTCCTGTCTCACACGTAAGCCTGGGCAATGCGATATGGAGAGCAAGCTGACGCCCATGGAGCCGGCTCCCTCTCTCCTGTCTCACACGTAAGCCAGGGCAGTGTGATATGGAGAGCAAGCTGACGCCCATGGAGCCGGCTCCCTCTCTCCTATCTCACATGTAAGCCTGGGCAATGCGATATGGAGAGAACGCTGACGCCCATGGAGCCGGCTCCCTCTCTCCTGTCTCACACGTAAGCCAGGGCAGTGCGATATGGAGAGCAAGCTGACACCCATGGAGCCGGCTCCCTCTCTCCTGTCTCACACGTAAGCAAGGGCAGTGCGAAATGGAGAGCAAGCTGACATCCATGGAGCCGGCTCTCTCTCTCCTGTCTCACACGTAAGCCAGGGCAGTGCGATACGGAGAGCAAGCTGACGCTCCTGGATCCGGCTCTCTCTCTCCTGTCTCACACGTAAGCCAGGGCTGTGCGATACGTAGAGCAAGCTGACGCCCATGGAGCCGGCTCCCACTCTCCTGTCTCACACGTAAGCCAGGGCAGTGCGATATGGAGAGCAAGCTGACACCCATGGAGCCGGCTCCCTCTCTCCTGTCTCACACGAAAGCCTGGGCAGTGCGATACGGAGAGCAAGCTGACGCCCATGGAGCCGGCTCCCTCTCTCCTGTGTCACACTTAAACCAGGGCAGTGCGATACGGAGAGCAAGCTGACGCCCATGGAGCCGGCTCCCTCTCTCCTGTCTCACACGTAAGCCTGGACAGTGCGATACGGAGAGCAAGCTGACGCCCATGGAGCCGGCTCCCTCTCCCCTGTCTCACACGTAAGCCAGGGCAGTACGATACGGAGAGCAAGCTGACGCCCATGGAGCCGGCTCCCTCTCTCCTGTCTCACACGTAAGCCAGGGCAGTGCTATATGGAGAGCAAGCTGACGCCAATGGAGCCGGCTCCCTCTCTCCTGTCTCACACGTAAACCAGGGCAGTGCGATACGGAGAGCAAGCTGACGCCCATGGAGCCGGCTCCATCTCTCCTGTGCCACACGTAAGCCAGGGCAGTGCGATATGGAGAGCACGCTGACGCCCATGGAGCCGGCTCCCTCTCTCCTGTCTCACACGTAAGCCAGGGCAGTGCGATACGGAGAGCAAGCTGACGCCCATGGAGCCGGCTCCCTCTCTCGTGTCTCACACGTAAGCCAGGGCAGTGCGATACTGAGAGCAAGCTGACGCCCATGGAGCCGGCTCCCTCTCTCCTGTCTCACACGTAAGCCAGGGCAGTGCTATACTGAGAGCAAGCTGACGCCCATGGAGCCGGCTCCCTCTCTCCTGTCTCAGACGTAAGCCAGGGCAGTGAGATATGGAGAGCAAGCTGACGCCCATGGAGCCGGGTCGCTCTCTCCTGTCTCAGACGTAAGCCAGGGCAGTGCGATACTGAGAGCAAGCTGACGCCCATGGAGCCTGCTCCCTCTCTCCTATCTCTCATGTAAGCCAGGGCAGTGCGATACGGAGAGCAAGCTGACGCCAATTGAGCCGGCTCCCTCTCTCCTGTCTCACACGTAAGCCAGGGCAGTGCGATATGGAGAGCAAGCTAACACCCATGGAGCCGGCTCCCTCTCTCCTGTCTCACACGTAAGCCAGGGCAGTGCGATATGGAGACAAGCTGAAACCCATGGAGCCGGCTCCCTCTCTCCTGTCTCACACGAAAGCCTGGGCAGTGCGATACGGAGAGCAAGCTGACGCCCATGGAGCCGGCTCCCTCTCTCCTGTCTCACACGTAAGCCAGGGCAGGACGATACGGAGAGCAAGCTGACGCCCATGGAGCCGGCTCCCTCTCTCCTATCTCACATGTAAGCCTGGGCAATGCGATATGGAGAGCACGCTGACGCCCATGGAGCCGGCTCCCTCTCTCCTGTCTCACACGTAAGCCAGGGCAGTGCGATATGGAGAGCAAGCTGACGCCCATGGAGCCGGCTCCCTCTCTCCTGTCTCACACGTAAGCAAGGGCAGTGCGAAATGGAGAGCAAGCTGACACCCATGGAGCCGGCTCCCTCTCTCCTGTCTCACACGTAAGCCAGGGCAGGACGATACGGAGAGCAAGCTGACGCCCATGGAGCCGGCTCCCTCTCTCCTGTCTCACACTTAAGCCAGGGCAGGACGATACGGAGAGCAAGCTGACGCCCATGGAGCCGGCTCCCTCTCTCCTGTCTCACACGTAAGCCAGGGCAGTGCGATACTGAGAGCAAGCTGACGCCCATGGAGCCGGCTCCCTCTCTCCTGTCTCACACGTAAGCCAGGGCAGTGCGATGTGGAGAGCAAGCTGACGCCCATGGAGCCGGCTCCCTCTCTCCTGTCTCACACGTAAGCCAGGGCAGTGAGATATGGAGAGCAAGCTGAAGCCCATGGGGCCGGCTCCCTCTCTCCTGTCTCACACGTAAGCCAGGGCAGTGCGATATGGAGACAAGCTGACACCCATGGAGCCGGCTCCCTCTCTCCTGCCTCACACGAAAGCCAGGGCACTGCGATACGGAGAGCAAGCTGACGCCCATGGAGCCGGCTCCCTCTCTCCTGTCTCACACGAAAGCCAGGGCACTGCGATACGGAGAGCAAGCTGACGCCCATGGAGCCGGCTCCCTCTCTCCTGTCTCACACGAAAGCCAGGGCACTGCGAAACGGAGAGCAAGCTGACGCCCATGGAGCCGGCTCCCTCTCTCCTGTCTCACACGTAAGCCAGGGCAGTGCGATACTGAGAGCAAGCTGACGCCCATGGAGCCGGCTCCCTCTCTCCTGTCTCACACGTAAGCCAGGGCAGTGCGATACGGAGAGCAAGCTGACGCCCATGGAGCCGGCTCCCTCTCTCCTGTCTCACACGTAAGCCAGGGCAGTGCGATATGGAGAGCAAGCTGACGCCCATGGAGCCGGCTCCCTCTCTCCTGTCTCACACGTAAGCCAGGGCAGTGCGATACGGAGAGCAAGCTGACGCCCATGGAGCCGGCTCCCTCTCTCCTGTCTCACACGTAAGCCAGGACAGTGCGATATGGAGAGCATGCTGACACCGATGGAGCCGGCTCCCTCTCTCCTGTCTCACACGAAAGCCAGGGCACTGCGATACGGAGAGCAAGCTGACACCCATGGAGCCGGCTCCCTCTCTCCTGTCTCACACGTAAGCCAGGGCAGTGCGATACTGAGAGCAAGCTGACGCCCATGGAACCGGCTCCCTCTCTCCTGTCTCACACGTAAGCCAGGGCAGTGCTATACTGAGAGCAAGCTGACGACCATGCAGCCGGCTCCCTCTCTCCTGTCTCACATGTAAGCCAGGGCAGTGCGATACGGAGAGCAAGCTGACGCCCATTGAGCCGGCTCCCTCTCTCCTGTCTCACACGTAAGCCAGGGCAGTGAGATATGGAGAGCAAGCTGACGCCCATGGAGCCGGCTCCCTCTCTCCTGTCTCACATGTAAGCCAGGGCAGTGCGATACGGAGAGCAAGCTGACGCCCATGGAGCCGGCTCCCTCTCTCCTGTCTCACACGTAAGCCAGGGCAGTGAGATATGGAGAGCAAGCTGACGCCCATGGAGCCGGCTCCCTCTCTCCTGTCTCACACGTAAGCCTGGGCAATGCGATATGGAGAGCAAGCTGACGCCCATGGAGCCGGCTCCCTCTCTCCTGTCTCACACGTAAGCCAGGGCAGTGTGATATGGAGAGCAAGCTGACGCCCATGGAGCCGGCTCCCTCTCTCCTATCTCACATGTAAGCCTGGGCAATGCGATATGGAGAGAACGCTGACGCCCATGGAGCCGGCTCCCTCTCTCCTGTCTCACACGTAAGCCAGGGCAGTGCGATATGGAGAGCAAGCTGACACCCATGGAGCCGGCTCCCTCTCTCCTGTCTCACACGTAAGCAAGGGCAGTGCGAAATGGAGAGCAAGCTGACATCCATGGAGCCGGCTCTCTCTCTCCTGTCTCACACGTAAGCCAGGGCAGTGCGATACGGAGAGCAAGCTGACGCTCCTGGATCCGGCTCTCTCTCTCCTGTCTCACACGTAAGCCAGGGCTGTGCGATACGTAGAGCAAGCTGACGCCCATGGAGCCGGCTCCCACTCTCCTGTCTCACACGTAAGCCAGGGCAGTGCGATATGGAGAGCAAGCTGACACCCATGGAGCCGGCTCCCTCTCTCCTGTCTCACACGAAAGCCTGGGCAGTGCGATACGGAGAGCAAGCTGACGCCCATGGAGCCGGCTCCCTCTCTCCTGTGTCACACTTAAACCAGGGCAGTGCGATACGGAGAGCAAGCTGACGCCCATGGAGCCGGCTCCCTCTCTCCTGTCTCACACGTAAGCCTGGACAGTGCGATACGGAGAGCAAGCTGACGCCCATGGAGCCGGCTCCCTCTCCCCTGTCTCACACGTAAGCCAGGGCAGTACGATACGGAGAGCAAGCTGACGCCCATGGAGCCGGCTCCCTCTCTCCTGTCTCACACGTAAGCCAGGGCAGTGCTATATGGAGAGCAAGCTGACGCCAATGGAGCCGGCTCCCTCTCTCCTGTCTCACACGTAAACCAGGGCAGTGCGATACGGAGAGCAAGCTGACGCCCATGGAGCCGGCTCCATCTCTCCTGTGCCACACGTAAGCCAGGGCAGTGCGATATGGAGAGCACGCTGACGCCCATGGAGCCGGCTCCCTCTCTCCTGTCTCACACGTAAGCCAGGGCAGTGCGATACGGAGAGCAAGCTGACGCCCATGGAGCCGGCTCCCTCTCTCGTGTCTCACACGTAAGCCAGGGCAGTGCGATACTGAGAGCAAGCTGACGCCCATGGAGCCGGCTCCCTCTCTCCTGTCTCACACGTAAGCCAGGGCAGTGCTATACTGAGAGCAAGCTGACGCCCATGGAGCCGGCTCCCTCTCTCCTGTCTCAGACGTAAGCCAGGGCAGTGAGATATGGAGAGCAAGCTGACGCCCATGGAGCCGGGTCGCTCTCTCCTGTCTCAGACGTAAGCCAGGGCAGTGCGATACTGAGAGCAAGCTGACGCCCATGGAGCCGGCTCCCTCTCTCCTATCTCTCATGTAAGCCAGGGCAGTGCGATACGGAGAGCAAGCTGACGCCAATGGAGCCGGCTCCCTCTCTCCTGTCTCACACGTAAGCCAGGGCAGTGCGATATGGAGAGCAAGCTAACACCCATGGAGCCGGCTCCCTCTCTCCTGTCTCACACGTAAGCCAGGGCAGTGCGATATGGAGACAAGCTGACACCCATGGAGCCGGCTCCCTCTCTCCTGTCTCACACGAAAGCCTGGGCAGTGCGATACGGAGAGCAAGCTGACGCCCATGGAGCCGGCTCCCTCTCTCCTGTCTCACACGTAAGCCAGGGCAGGACGATACGGAGAGCAAGCTGACGCCCATGGAGCCGGCTCCCTCTCTCCTATCTCACATGTAAGCCTGGGCAATGCGATATGGAGAGCACGCTGACGCCCATGGAGCCGGCTCCCTCTCTCCTGTCTCACACGTAAGCCAGGGCAGTGCGATATGGAGAGCAAGCTGACGCCCATGGAGCCGGCTCCCTCTCTCCTGTCTCACACGTAAGCAAGGGCAGTGCGAAATGGAGAGCAAGCTGACACCCATGGAGCCGGCTCCCTCTCTCCTGTCTCACACGTAAGCCAGGGCAGGACGATACGGAGAGCAAGCTGACGCCCATGGAGCCGGCTCCCTCTCTCCTGTCTCACACTTAAGCCAGGGCAGGACGATACGGAGAGCAAGCTGACGCCCATGGAGCCGGCTCCCTCTCTCCTGTGCCACACGTAAGCCAGGACAGTGCGTTACGGAGAGCAAGCTGACGCCCATGGAGCCGGCTCCCTCTCTCCTGTGTCACACTTAAACCAGGGCAGTACGATACGGAGAGCAAGCTGACGCCCATGCAGCCGGCTCCCTCTCTCCTGTCTCACACGTAAGCCAGGACAGTGCGATACGGAAAGCAAGCTGACGCCCATGGAGCCGGCTCCCTCTCCCCTGTCTCACACGTAAGCCAGGGCAGTGCGATATAGAGAGCAAGCTGACGCCCATGGAGCCGGCTCCATCTCTCCTGTGCCACACGTAAGCCAGGGCAGTGCGATATGGAGAGCAAGCTGACGCCTATGGAGCCGGCTCCCTCTCTCCTGTCTCACACGTAAGCCAGGGCAGTGCGATACGGAGAGCAAGCTGACACCCATGGAGCCGGCTCCCTCTCTCCTGTCTCACACGTAAACCAGGGCAGTGCGATACGGAGAGCAAGCTGACGCCCATGGAGCCGGCTCCCTCTCTCCTGCCTCACACGAAAGCCAGGGCACTGCGATACGGAGAGCAAGCTGACGCCCATGGAGCCGGCTCCCTCTCTCCTGTCTCACACGAAAGCCAGGGCACTGCGATACGGAGAGCAAGATGACGCCCATGGAGCCGGCTCCCTCTCTCCTGTCTC
Source organism: Hemitrygon akajei (assembly GCF_048418815.1). NCBI lineage: Eukaryota > Metazoa > Chordata > Chondrichthyes > Myliobatiformes > Dasyatidae > Hemitrygon > Hemitrygon akajei. Next base: position 51,664,004 of record NC_133151.1, on the reverse strand, counting down.
ACACGAAAGCCAGGGCACTGCAATACGGAGAGCAAGCTGACGCCCATGGAGCCGGCTCCCTCTCTCCTGTCTCACACGTAAGCCAGGGCAGTGCGATACTGAGAGCAAGCTGACGCCCATGCAGCCGGCTCCCTCTCTCCTGTCTCACACGTAAGCCAGGGCTGTGCGATATGGAGAGCAAGCTGACGCCCATGGAGCCGGCTCCCTTTCTCCTGTCTCACACGTAAGCCTGGGCAGTGCGATACGGAGAGCAAGCTGACGCCCATGGAGCCGGCTCCCTCTCTCCTGTCTCACACGTAAGCCAGGGCAGTGCGATACGGAGAGCAAGCTGACGCCCATGGAGCCGGCTCCCTCTCTCCTGTCTCACACGTAAGCCAGGGCAGTGCGATACGGAGAGCAAGCTGACGCCCATGGAGCCGGCTCCCTCTCTCCTGTCTCACACGTAAGCCAGGACAGTGCGATATGGAGAGCAAGCTGACGCCCATGGAGCCGGCTCCCTCTCTCCTGTCTCACACGTAAGCCAGGGCAGTGCGATATGGAGAGCAAGCTGACACCCATGGAACCGGCTCCCTCTCTCCTGTCTCACACGTAAACTAGGGCAGTGCGATATGGAGAGCAAGCTGACGCCCATGGAGCCGGCTCCCTCTCTCCTGTCGCACACGTAAGCCAGGGCAGTGCGATATGGAGAGCAAGCTGACACCGATGGAGCCGGCTCCCTCTCTCCTGTCTCACACGAAAGCCAGGGCACTGCGATACGGAGAGCAAGCTGACACCCATGGAGCCGGCTCCCTCTCTCCTGTCTCACACGTAAGCCAGGGCAGTGCGATACTGAGAGCAAGCTGACGCCCATGGAGCCGGCTCCCTCTCTCCTGTCTCACACGTAAGCCAGGGCAGTGCGATATGGAGAGCAAGCTGACGCCCATGGAGTCGGCTCCCTCTCTCCTGTCTCACACGTAAGCCAGGGCAGTGCTATACTGAGAGCAAGCTGACGCCCATGGAGCCGGCTCCCTCTCTCCTGTCTCACACGTAAGCCAGGGCAGTGAGATATGGAGAGCAAGCTGACGCCCATGGAGCCGGCTCCCTCTCTCCTGTCTCACACGTAAGCCAGGGCAGTGCGATACGGAGAGCAAGCTGACGCCCATGGAGCCGGCTCCCTCTCTCCTGTCTCACACGTAAGCCAGGGCAGTGAGATATGGAGAGCAAGCTGACGCCCATGGAGACGGCTCCCTCTCTCCTGTCTCACACGTAAGCCAGGACAGTGCGATACTGAGAGCAAGCTGACGTCCATGGAGCCGGCTCCCTCTCTCCTATCTCTCATGTAAGCCAGGGCAGTGCGATACGGAGAGCAAGCTGACGCCCATGCAGCCGGCTCCCTCTCTCCTGTCTCACACGTAAGCCAGGACAGTGCGATACGGAAAGCAAGCTGACGCACATGGAGCCGGCTCCCTCTCCCCTGTCTCACACGTAAGCCAGGGCAGTGCGATACGGAGAGCAAGATGACACCCATGGAGCCGGCTCCCTCTCTCCTGTCTCTCACGTAAACCAGGGCAGTGCGATATGGAGAGCAACCTGACGCCCATGGAGCCGGCTCCCTCTCTCCTGCCTCACACGAAAGCCAGGGCACTGCGATACGGAGAGCAAGCTGACGCCCATGGAGCCGGCTCCCTCTCTCCTGTCTCACACGAAAGCCAGGGCACTGCGATACGGAGAGCAAGCTGACGCCCATGGAGCCGGCTCCCTCTCTCCTGTCTCACACGAAAGCCAGGGCACTGCGATACGGAGAGCAAGCTGACGCCCATGGAGCCGGCTCCCTCTCTCCTGTCTCACACGTAAGCCAGGGCAGTGCGATACTGAGATCAAGGTGACGCCCATGGAGCCGGCTCCCTCTCTCCTGTCTCACACGTAAGCCAGGGCAGTGCGATATGGAGAGCAAGCTGACGCCCATGGAGCCGGCTCCCTCTCTCCTGTCTCACACGTAAGCCTGGGCAGTGCGATACGGAGAGCAAGCTGACGCCCATGGAGCCGGCTCCCTCTCTCCTGTCTCACACGTAAGCCAGGGCAGTGCGATATGGAGAGCAAGCTGACGCCCATGGAGCCGGCTCCCTCTCTCCTGTCTCACACGAAAGCCAGGGCACTGCGATACGGAGAGCAAGCTGACGCCCATGGAGCCGGCTCCCTCTCTCCTGTCTCACACGTAAGCCAGGGCAGTGCGATACTGAGAGCAAGCTGACGCCCATGGAGCCGGCTCCCTCTCTCCTGTCTCACACGTAAGCCAGGGCAGTGCGATATGGAGAGCAAGCTGACACCGATGGAGCCGGCTCCCTCTCTCCTGTCTCACACGAAAGCCAGGGCACTGCGATACTGAGAGCAAGCTGACGCCCATGGAGCCGGCTCCCTCTCTCCTGTCTCACACGTAAGCCAGGGCAGTGCTATACTGAGAGCAAGCTGACGCCCATGGAGCCGGCTCCCTCTCTCCTGTCTCACACGTAAGCCAGGGCAGTGAGATATGCAGAGCAAGCTGACACCCATGGAGCCGGCTCCCTCTCTCCTGTCTCACACGTAAGCCAGGGCAGTGCGATACGGAGAGCAAGCTGACGCCCATGGAGCCGGCTCCCTCTCTCCTGTCTCACACGTAAGCCAGGGCAGTGAGATATGGAGAGCAAGCTGACACCCATGGAGACGGCTCCCTCTCTCCTGTCTCACACGTAAGCCAGGGCAGTGCGATACTGAGAGCAAGCTGACGTCCATGGAGCCGGCTCCCTCTCTCCTATCTCTCATGTAAGCCAGGGCAGTGCGATACGGAGAGCAAGCTGACGCCCATGGAGCCGGCTCCCTCTCTCCTGTCTCACACGTAAGCCTGGGCAATGCGATATGGAGAGCAAGCTGACGCCCATGGAGCCGGCTCCCTCTCTCCTGTCTCACACGTAAGCCAGGGCAGTGTGATATGGAGAGCAAGCTGACGCCCATGGATCCGGCTCCCTCTCTGCTATCTCACATGTAAGCCTGGGCAATGCGATATGGAGAGCACGCTGACGCCCATGGAGCCGGCTCCCTCTCTCCTGTCTCACACGTAAGCAAGGGCAGTGCGAAATGGAGAGCAAGCTGACGCTCCTGGAGCCGGCTCTCTCTCTCCTGTCTCACACGTAAGCCAGGGCTGTGCGATACGTAGAGCAAGCTGACGCCCATGGAGCCGGCTCCCTCTCTCCTGTCTCACACGTAAGCCAGGGCAGTGCGATATGGAGAGTAAGCTGACACCCATGGAGCCGGCTCCCTCTCTCCTGTCTCACACGAAAGCCTGGGCAGTGCGATACGGAGAGCAAGCTGACGCCCATGGAGCCGGCTCCCTCTCTCCTGTGTCACACTTAAACCAGGGCAGTACGATACGGAGAGCAAGCTGACGCCCATGGAGCCGGCTCCCTCTCTCCTGTCTCACACGTAAGCCTGGACAGTGCGATACGGAGAGCAAGCTGACGCCCATGGAGCCGGCTCCCTCTCCCCTGTCTCACACGTAAGCCAGGGCAGTACGATACGGAGAGCAAGCTGACGCCCATGGAGCCGGCTCCCTCTCTCCTGTCTCACACGTAAGCCAGGGCAGTGCTATATGGAGAGCAAGCTGACGCCAATGGAGCCGGCTCCCTCTCTCCTGTCTCACACGTAAACCAGGGCAGTGCGATACGGAGAGCAAGCTGACGCCCATGGAGCCGGCTCCATCTCTCCTGTGCCACACGTAAGCCAGGGCAGTGCGATATGGAGAGCAAGCTGACGCCCATGGAGCCGGCTCCCTCTCTCCTGTCTCACACGTAAGCCAGGGCAGTGCGATACGGAGAGCAAGCTGACGCCCATGGAGCCGGCTCCCTCTCTCGTGTCTCACACGTAAGCCAGGGCAGTGCGATACTGAGAGCAAGCTGACGCCCATGGAGCCGGCTCCCTCTCTCCTGTCTCACACGTAAGCCAGGGCAGTGTGATATGGAGAGCAAGCTGACGCCCATGGAGCCGGCTCCCTCTCTCCTGTCTCAGACGTAAGCCAGGGCAGTGAGATATGGAGAGCAAGCTGACGCCCATGGAGCCGGCTCGCTCTCTCCTGTCTCACACGTAAGCCAGGGCAATGCGATACTGAGAGCAAGCTGACGCCCATGGAGCCGGCTCCCTCTCTCCTATCTCTCATGTAAGCCCGGGCAGTGCGATACGGAGAGCAAGCTGACGCCCATGGAGCCGGCTCCCTCTCACCTGTCTCACACGTAAGCCAGGGCAGTGCGATATGGAGAGCAAGCTGACGCCCATGGAGCCGGCTCCCTCTCTCCTGTCTCACACGTAAGCCAGGGCAGTGCGATACGGAGAGCAAGCTGACGCCCATGGAGCCGGCTCCCTCTCTCCTGTCTCACACGTAAGCCAGGACAGTGCGATATGGAGAGCATGCTGACACCGATGGAGCCGGCTCCCTCTCTCCTGTCTCACACGAAAGCCAGGGCACTGCGATACGGAGAGCAAGCTGACACCCATGGAGCCGGCTCCCTCTCTCCTGTCTCACATGTAAGCCAGGGCAGTGCGATACTGAGAGCAAGCTGACGCCCATGGAGCCGGCTCCCTCTCTCCTGTCTCACACGTAAGCCAGGGCAGTGCGATACGGAGAGCAAGCTGACGCCCATGGAACCGGCTCCCTCTCTCCTGTCTCACACGTAAGCCAGGGCAGTGCGATACGGAGAGCAAGCTGACGCCCATGGAGCCGGCTCCCTCTCTCCTGTCTCACACGTAAGCCAGGGCAGTGCGATACGGAGAGCAAGCTGACGCCCATGGAGCCGGCTCCCTCTCTCCTGTCTCACACGTAAGCCAGGGCAGTGAGATATGGAGAGCAAGCTGACGCCCATGGAGCCGGCTCCCTCTCTCCTGTCTCACATGTAAGCCAGGGCAGTGCGATACGGAGAGCAAGCTGACGCCCATGGAGCCGGCTCCCTCTCTCCTGTCTCACACGTAAGCCAGGGCAGTGAGATATGGAGAGCAAGCTGACGCCCATGGAGCCGGCTCCCTCTCTCCTGTCTCACATGTAAGCCAGGGCAGTGCGATACGGAGAGCAAGCTGACGCCCATGGAGCCGGCTCCCTCTCTCCTGTCTCACACGTAAGCCAGGGCAGTGAGATATGGAGAGCAAGCTGACGCCCATGGAGCCGGCTCCCTCTCTCCTGTCTCACACGTAAGCCTGGGCAATGCGATATGGAGAGCAAGCTGACGCCCATGGAGCCGGCTCCCTCTCTCCTGTCTCACACGTAAGCCAGGGCAGTGTGATATGGAGAGCAAGCTGACGCCCATGGAGCCGGCTCCCTCTCTCCTATCTCACATGTAAGCCTGGGCAATGCGATATGGAGAGAACGCTGACGCCCATGGAGCCGGCTCCCTCTCTCCTGTCTCACACGTAAGCCAGGGCAGTGCGATATGGAGAGCAAGCTGACACCCATGGAGCCGGCTCCCTCTCTCCTGTCTCACACGTAAGCAAGGGCAGTGCGAAATGGAGAGCAAGCTGACATCCATGGAGCCGGCTCTCTCTCTCCTGTCTCACACGTAAGCCAGGGCAGTGCGATACGGAGAGCAAGCTGACGCTCCTGGATCCGGCTCTCTCTCTCCTGTCTCACACGTAAGCCAGGGCAGTGCGATATGGAGAGCAAGCTGACACCCATGGAGCCGGCTCCCTCTCTCCTGTCTCACACGAAAGACTGGGCAGTGCGATACGGAGAGCAAGCTGACGCCCATGGAGCCGGCTCCCTCTCTCCTGTGTCACACTTAAACCAGGGCAGTGCGATACGGAGAGCAAGCTGACGCCCATGGAGCCGGCTCCCTCTCTCCTGTCTCACACGTAAGCCTGGACAGTGCGATACGGAGAGCAAGCTGACGCCCATGGAGCCGGCTCCCTCTCCCCTGTCTCACACGTAAGCCAGGGCAGTACGATACGGAGAGCAAGCTGACGCCCATGGAGCCGGCTCCCTCTCTCCTGTCTCACACGTAAGCCAGGGCAGTGCTATATGGAGAGCAAGCTGACGCCAATGGAGCCGGCTCCCTCTCTCCTGTCTCACACGTAAACCAGGGCAGTGCGATACGGAGAGCAAGCTGACGCCCATGGAGCCGGCTCCATCTCTCCTGTGCCACACGTAAGCCAGGGCAGTGCGATATGGAGAGCACGCTGACGCCCATGGAGCCGGCTCCCTCTCTCCTGTCTCACACGTAAGCCAGGGCAGTGCGATACGGAGAGCAAGCTGACGCCCATGGAGCCGGCTCCCTCTCTCGTGTCTCACACGTAAGCCAGGGCAGTGCGATACTGAGAGCAAGCTGACGCCCATGGAGCCGGCTCCCTCTCTCCTGTCTCACACGTAAGCCAGGGCAGTGCTATACTGAGAGCAAGCTGACGCCCATGGAGCCGGCTCCCTCTCTCCTGTCTCAGACGTAAGCCAGGGCAGTGAGATATGGAGAGCAAGCTGACGCCCATGGAGCCGGGTCGCTCTCTCCTGTCTCACACGTAATCCAGGGCAGTGCGATACTGAGAGCAAGCTGACGCCCAAGGAGCCGGCTCCCTCTCTCCTATCTCTCATGTAAGCCAGGGCAGTGCGATACGGAGAGCAAGCTGACGCCAATGGAGCCGGCTCCCTCTCTCCTGTCTCACACGTAAGCCAGGGCAGTGCGATATGGAGAGCAAGCTAACACCCATGGAGCCGGCTCCCTCTCTCCTGTCTCACACGTAAGCCAGGGCAGTGCGATAAGGAGACAAGCTGACACCCATGGAGCCGGCTCCCTCTCTCTTGTCTCACACGAAAGCCTGGGCAGTGCGATACGGAGAGCAAGCTGACGCCCATGGAGCCGGCTCCCTCTCTCCTGTCTCACACGTAAGCCAGGGCAGTGCGATACGGAGAGCAAGCTGACGCCCATGGAGCCGGCTCCCTCTCTCCTATCTCACATGTAAGCCTGGGCAATGCGATATGGAGAGCACGCTGACGCCCATGGAGCCGGCTCCCTCTCTCCTGTCTCACACGTAAGCCAGGGCAGTGCGATATGGAGAGCAAGCTGACGCCCATGGAGCCGGCTCCCTCTCTCCTGTCTCACACGTAAGCAAGGGCAGTGCGAAATGGAGAGCAAGCTGACACCCATGGAGCCGGCTCCCTCTCTCCTGTCTCACACGTAAGCCAGGGCAGGACGATACGGAGAGCAAGCTGACACCCATGGAGCCGGCTCCCTCTCTCCTGTCTCACACGTAAGCCAGGGCAGGACGATACGGAGAGCAAGCTGACGCCCATGGAGCCGGCTCCCTCTCTCCTGTCTCACACTTAAGCCAGGGCAGGACGATACGGAGAGCAAGCTGACGCCCATGGAGCCGGCTCCCTCTCTCCTGTGCCACACGTAAGCCAGGACAGTGCGATATGGAGAGCAAGCTGACGCCCATGGAGCCGGCTCCCTCTCTCCTGTCTCACACGTAAGCCAGGGCAGTGCGATACTGAGAGCAAGCTGACGCCCATGGAGCCGGCTCCCTCTCTCCTGTCTCACACGTAAGCCAGGGCAGTGCGATATGGAGAGCAAGCTGACACCGATGGAGCCGGCTCCCTCTCTCCTGTCTCACACGAAAGCCAGGGCACTGCGATACTGAGAGCAAGCTGACGCCCATGGAGCCGGCTCCCTCTCTCCTGTCTCACACGTAAGCCAGGGCAGTGCTATACTGAGAGCAAGCTGACGCCCATGGAGCCGGCTCCCTCTCTCCTGTCTCACACGTAAGCCAGGGCAGTGAGATATGCAGAGCAAGCTGACACCCATGGAGCCGGCTCCCTCTCTCCTGTCTCACACGTAAGCCAGGGCAGTGCGATACGGAGAGCAAGCTGACGCCCATGGAGCCGGCTCCCTCTCTCCTGTCTCACACGTAAGCCAGGGCAGTGAGATATGGAGAGCAAGCTGACACCCATGGAGACGGCTCCCTCTCTCCTGTCTCACACGTAAGCCAGGGCAGTGCGATACTGAGAGCAAGCTGACGTCCATGGAGCCGGCTCCCTCTCTCCTATCTCTCATGTAAGCCAGGGCAGTGCGATACGGAGAGCAAGCTGACGCCCATGGAGCCGGCTCCCTCTCTCCTGTCTCACACGTAAGCCTGGGCAATGCGATATGGAGAGCAAGCTGACGCCCATGGAGCCGGCTCCCTCTCTCCTGTCTCACACGTAAGCCAGGGCAGTGTGATATGGAGAGCAAGCTGACGCCCATGGATCCGGCTCCCTCTCTGCTATCTCACATGTAAGCCTGGGCAATGCGATATGGAGAGCACGCTGACGCCCATGGAGCCGGCTCCCTCTCTCCTGTCTCACACGTAAGCAAGGGCAGTGCGAAATGGAGAGCAAGCTGACACCCATGGAGCCGGCTCTCTCTCTCATGTCTCACACGTAAGCCAGGGCAGTGCGATACGGAGAGCAAGCTGACGCTCCTGGAGCCGGCTCTCTCTCTCCTGTCTCACACGTAAGCCAGGGCTGTGCGATACGTAGAGCAAGCTGACGCCCATGGAGCCGGCTCCCTCTCTCCTGTCTCACACGTAAGCCAGGGCAGTGCGATATGGAGAGTAAGCTGACACCCATGGAGCCGGCTCCCTCTCTCCTGTCTCACACGAAAGCCTGGGCAGTGCGATACGGAGAGCAAGCTGACGCCCATGGAGCCGGCTCCCTCTCTCCTGTGTCACACTTAAACCAGGGCAGTACGATACGGAGAGCAAGCTGACGCCCATGGAGCCGGCTCCCTCTCTCCTGTCTCACACGTAAGCCTGGACAGTGCGATACGGAGAGCAAGCTGACGCCCATGGAGCCGGCTCCCTCTCCCCTGTCTCACACGTAAGCCAGGGCAGTACGATACGGAGAGCAAGCTGACGCCCATGGAGCCGGCTCCCTCTCTCCTGTCTCACACGTAAGCCAGGGCAGTGCTATATGGAGAGCAAGCTGACGCCAATGGAGCCGGCTCCCTCTCTCCTGTCTCACACGTAAACCAGGGCAGTGCGATACGGAGAGCAAGCTGACGCCCATGGAGCCGGCTCCATCTCTCCTGTGCCACACGTAAGCCAGGGCAGTGCGATATGGAGAGCAAGCTGACGCCCATGGAGCCGGCTCCCTCTCTCCTGTCTCACACGTAAGCCAGGGCAGTGCGATACGGAGAGCAAGCTGACGCCCATGGAGCCGGCTCCCTCTCTCGTGTCTCACACGTAAGCCAGGGCAGTGCGATACTGAGAGCAAGCTGACGCCCATGGAGCCGGCTCCCTCTCTCCTGTCTCACACGTAAGCCAGGGCAGTGTGATATGGAGAGCAAGCTGACGCCCATGGAGCCGGCTCCCTCTCACCTGTCTCACACGTAAGCCAGGGCAGTGCGATATGGAGAGCAAGCTGACGCCCATGGAGCCGGCTCCCTCTCTCCTGTCTCACACGTAAGCCAGGGCAGTGCGATACGGAGAGCAAGCTGACGCCCATGGAGCCGGCTCCCTCTCTCCTGTCTCACACGTAAGCCAGGACAGTGCGATATGGAGAGCATGCTGACACCGATGGAGCCGGCTCCCTCTCTCCTGTCTCACACGAAAGCCAGGGCACTGCGATACGGAGAGCAAGCTGACACCCATGGAGCCGGCTCCCTCTCTCCTGTCTCACATGTAAGCCAGGGCAGTGCGATACTGAGAGCAAGCTGACGCCCATGGAGCCGGCTCCCTCTCTCCTGTCTCACACGTAAGCCAGGGCAGTGCGATACGGAGAGCAAGCTGACGCCCATGGAACCGGCTCCCTCTCTCCTGTCTCACACGTAAGCCAGGGCAGTGCTATACTGAGAGCAAGCTGACGACCATGGAGCCGGCTCCCTCTCTCCTGTCTCACATGTAAGCCAGGGCAGTGCGATACGGAGAGCAAGCTGACGCCCATGGAGCCGGCTCCCTCTCTCCTGTCTCACACGTAAGCCAGGGCAGTGAGATATGGAGAGCAAGCTGACGCCCATGGAGCCGGCTCCCTCTCTCCTGTCTCACATGTAAGCCAGGGCAGTGCGATACGGAGAGCAAGCTGACGCCCATGGAGCCGGCTCCCTCTCTCCTGTCTCACACGTAAGCCAGGGCAGTGAGATATGGAGAGCAAGCTGACGCCCATGGAGCCGGCTCCCTCTCTCCTGTCTCACACGTAAGCCTGGGCAATGCGATATGGAGAGCAAGCTGACGCCCATGGAGCCGGCTCCCTCTCTCCTGTCTCACACGTAAGCCTGGGCAATGCGATATGGAGAGCAAGCTGACGCCCATGGAGCCGGCTCCCTCTCTCCTGTCTCACACGTAAGCCAGGGCAGTGTGATATGGAGAGCAAGCTGACGCCCATGGAGCCGGCTCCCTCTCTCCTATCTCACATGTAAGCCTGGGCAATGCGATATGGAGAGAACGCTGACGCCCATGGAGCCGGCTCCCTCTCTCCTGTCTCACACGTAAGCCAGGGCAGTGCGATATGGAGAGCAAGCTGACACCCATGGAGCCGGCTCCCTCTCTCCTGTCTCACACGTAAGCAAGGGCAGTGCGAAATGGAGAGCAAGCTGACATCCATGGAGCCGGCTCTCTCTCTCCTGTCTCACACGTAAGCCAGGGCAGTGCGATACGGAGAGCAAGCTGACGCTCCTGGATCCGGCTCTCTCTCTCCTGTCTCACACGTAAGCCAGGGCAGTGCGATATGGAGAGCAAGCTGACACCCATGGAGCCGGCTCCCTCTCTCCTGTCTCACACGAAAGACTGGGCAGTGCGATACGGAGAGCAAGCTGACGCCCATGGAGCCGGCTCCCTCTCTCCTGTGTCACACTTAAACCAGGGCAGTGCGATACGGAGAGCAAGCTGACGCCCATGGAGCCGGCTCCCTCTCTCCTGTCTCACACGTAAGCCTGGACAGTGCGATACGGAGAGCAAGCTGACGCCCATGGAGCCGGCTCCCTCTCCCCTGTCTCACACGTAAGCCAGGGCAGTACGATACGGAGAGCAAGCTGACGCCCATGGAGCCGGCTCCCTCTCTCCTGTCTCACACGTAAGCCAGGGCAGTGCTATATGGAGAGCAAGCTGACGCCAATGGAGCCGGCTCCCTCTCTCCTGTCTCACACGTAAACCAGGGCAGTGCGATACGGAGAGCAAGCTGACGCCCATGGAGCCGGCTCCATCTCTCCTGTGCCACACGTAAGCCAGGGCAGTGCGATATGGAGAGCACGCTGACGCCCATGGAGCCGGCTCCCTCTCTCCTGTCTCACACGTAAGCCAGGGCAGTGCGATACGGAGAGCAAGCTGACGCCCATGGAGCCGGCTCCCTCTCTCGTGTCTCACACGTAAGCCAGGGCAGTGCGATACTGAGAGCAAGCTGACGCCCATGGAGCCGGCTCCCTCTCTCCTGTCTCACACGTAAGCCAGGGCAGTGCTATACTGAGAGCAAGCTGACGCCCATGGAGCCGGCTCCCTCTCTCCTGTCTCAGACGTAAGCCAGGGCAGTGAGATATGGAGAGCAAGCTGACGCCCATGGAGCCGGGTCGCTCTCTCCTGTCTCACACGTAAGCCAGGGCAGTGCGATACTGAGAGCAAGCTGACGCCCATGGAGCCGGCTCCCTCTCTCCTATCTCTCATGTAAGCCAGGGCAGTGCGATACGGAGAGCAAGCTGACGCCAATGGAGCCGGCTCCCTCTCTCCTGTCTCACACGTAAGCCAGGGCAGTGCGATATGGAGAGCAAGCTAACACCCATGGAGCCGGCTCCCTCTCTCCTGTCTCACACGTAAGCCAGGGCAGTGCGATAAGGAGACAAGCTGACACCCATGGAGCCGGCTCCCTCTCTCTTGTCTCACACGAAAGCCTGGGCAGTGCGATACGGAGAGCAAGCTGACGCCCATGGAGCCGGCTCCCTCTCTCCTGTCTCACACGTAAGCCAGGGCAGGACGATACGGAGAGCAAGCTGACGCCCATGGAGCCGGCTCCCTCTCTCCTATCTCACATGTAAGCCTGGGCAATGCGATATGGAGAGCACGCTGACGCCCATGGAGCCGGCTCCCTCTCTCCTGTCTCACACGTAAGCCAGGGCAGTGCGATATGGAGAGCAAGCTGACGCCCATGGAGCCGGCTCCCTCTCTCCTGTCTCACACGTAAGCAAGGGCAGTGCGAAATGGAGAGCAAGCTGACACCCATGGAGCCGGCTCCCTCTCTCCTGTCTCACACGTAAGCCAGGGCAGGACGATACGGAGAGCAAGCTGACACCCATGGAGCCGGCTCCCTCTCTCCTGTCTCACACGTAAGCCAGGGCAGGACGATACGGAGAGCAAGCTGACGCCCATGGAGCCGGCTCCCTCTCTCCTGTCTCACACTTAAGCCAGGGCAGGACGATACGGAGAGCAAGCTGACGCCCATGGAGCCGGCTCCCTCTCTCCTGTGCCACACGTAAGCCAGGACAGTGCGATATGGAGAGCAAGCTGACGCCCATGGAGCCGGCTCCCTCTCTCCTGTCTCACACGTAAGCCAGGGCAGTGCGATACTGAGAGCAAGCTGACGCCCATGGAGCCGGCTCCCTCTCTCCTGTCTCACACGTAAGCCAGGGCAGTGCGATATGGAGAGCAAGCTGACACCGATGGAGCCGGCTCCCTCTCTCCTGTCTCACACGAAAGCCAGGGCACTGCGATACTGAGAGCAAGCTGACGCCCATGGAGCCGGCTCCCTCTCTCCTGTCTCACACGTAAGCCAGGGCAGTGCTATACTGAGAGCAAGCTGACGCCCATGGAGCCGGCTCCCTCTCTCCTGTCTCACACGTAAGCCAGGGCAGTGAGATATGCAGAGCAAGCTGACACCCATGGAGCCGGCTCCCTCTCTCCTGTCTCACACGTAAGCCAGGGCAGTGCGATACGGAGAGCAAGCTGACGCCCATGGAGCCGGCTCCCTCTCTCCTGTCTCACACGTAAGCCAGGGCAGTGAGATATGGAGAGCAAGCTGACACCCATGGAGACGGCTCCCTCTCTCCTGTCTCACACGTAAGCCAGGGCAGTGCGATACTGAGAGCAAGCTGACGTCCATGGAGCCGGCTCCCTCTCTCCTATCTCTCATGTAAGCCAGGGCAGTGCGATACGGAGAGCAAGCTGACGCCCATGGAGCCGGCTCCCTCTCTCCTGTCTCACACGTAAGCCTGGGCAATGCGATATGGAGAGCAAGCTGACGCCCATGGAGCCGGCTCCCTCTCTCCTGTCTCACACGTAAGCCAGGGCAGTGTGATATGGAGAGCAAGCTGACGCCCATGGATCCGGCTCCCTCTCTGCTATCTCACATGTAAGCCTGGGCAATGCGATATGGAGAGCACGCTGACGCCCATGGAGCCGGCTCCCTCTCTCCTGTCTCACACGTAAGCAAGGGCAGTGCGAAATGGAGAGCAAGCTGACACCCATGGAGCCGGCTCTCTCTCTCATGTCTCACACGTAAGCCAGGGCAGTGCGATACGGAGAGCAAGCTGACGCTCCTGGAGCCGGCTCTCTCTCTCCTGTCTCACACGTAAGCCAGGGCTGTGCGATACGTAGAGCAAGCTGACGCCCATGGAGCCGGCTCCCTCTCTCCTGTCTCACACGTAAGCCAGGGCAGTGCGATATGGAGAGTAAGCTGACACCCATGGAGCCGGCTCCCTCTCTCCTGTCTCACACGAAAGCCTGGGCAGTGCGATACGGAGAGCAAGCTGACGCCCATGGAGCCGGCTCCCTCTCTCCTGTGTCACACTTAAACCAGGGCAGTACGATACGGAGAGCAAGCTGACGCCCATGGAGCCGGCTCCCTCTCTCCTGTCTCACACGTAAGCCTGGACAGTGCGATACGGAGAGCAAGCTGACGCCCATGGAGCCGGCTCCCTCTCCCCTGTCTCACACGTAAGCCAGGGCAGTACGATACGGAGAGCAAGCTGACGCCCATGGAGCCGGCTCCCTCTCTCCTGTCTCACACGTAAGCCAGGGCAGTGCTATATGGAGAGCAAGCTGACGCCAATGGAGCCGGCTCCCTCTCTCCTGTCTCACACGTAAACCAGGGCAGTGCGATACGGAGAGCAAGCTGACGCCCATGGAGCCGGCTCCATCTCTCCTGTGCCACACGTAAGCCAGGGCAGTGCGATATGGAGAGCAAGCTGACGCCCATGGAGCCGGCTCCCTCTCTCCTGTCTCACACGTAAGCCAGGGCAGTGCGATACGGAGAGCAAGCTGACGCCCATGGAGCCGGCTCCCTCTCTCGTGTCTCACACGTAAGCCAGGGCAGTGCGATACTGAGAGCAAGCTGACGCCCATGGAGCCGGCTCCCTCTCTCCTGTCTCACACGTAAGCCAGGGCAGTGTGATATGGAGAGCAAGCTGACGCCCATGGAGCCGGCTCCCTCTCACCTGTCTCACACGTAAGCCAGGGCAGTGCGATATGGAGAGCAAGCTGACGCCCATGGAGCCGGCTCCCTCTCTCCTGTCTCACACGTAAGCCAGGGCAGTGCGATACGGAGAGCAAGCTGACGCCCATGGAGCCGGCTCCCTCTCTCCTGTCTCACACGTAAGCCAGGACAGTGCGATATGGAGAGCATGCTGACACCGATGGAGCCGGCTCCCTCTCTCCTGTCTCACACGAAAGCCAGGGCACTGCGATACGGAGAGCAAGCTGACACCCATGGAGCCGGCTCCCTCTCTCCTGTCTCACATGTAAGCCAGGGCAGTGCGATACTGAGAGCAAGCTGACGCCCATGGAGCCGGCTCCCTCTCTCCTGTCTCACACGTAAGCCAGGGCAGTGCGATACGGAGAGCAAGCTGACGCCCATGGAACCGGCTCCCTCTCTCCTGTCTCACACGTAAGCCAGGGCAGTGCTATACTGAGAGCAAGCTGACGACCATGGAGCCGGCTCCCTCTCTCCTGTCTCACATGTAAGCCAGGGCAGTGCGATACGGAGAGCAAGCTGACGCCCATGGAGCCGGCTCCCTCTCTCCTGTCTCACACGTAAGCCAGGGCAGTGAGATATGGAGAGCAAGCTGACGCCCATGGAGCCGGCTCCCTCTCTCCTGTCTCACATGTAAGCCAGGGCAGTGCGATACGGAGAGCAAGCTGACGCCCATGGAGCCGGCTCCCTCTCTCCTGTCTCACACGTAAGCCAGGGCAGTGAGATATGGAGAGCAAGCTGACGCCCATGGAGCCGGCTCCCTCTCTCCTGTCTCACACGTAAGCCTGGGCAATGCGATATGGAGAGCAAGCTGACGCCCATGGAGCCGGCTCCCTCTCTCCTGTCTCACACGTAAGCCAGGGCAGTGTGATATGGAGAGCAAGCTGACGCCCATGGAGCCGGCTCCCTCTCTCCTATCTCACATGTAAGCCTGGGCAATGCGATATGGAGAGAACGCTGACGCCCATGGAGCCGGCTCCCTCTCTCCTGTCTCACACGTAAGCCAGGGCAGTGCGATATGGAGAGCAAGCTGACACCCATGGAGCCGGCTCCCTCTCTCCTGTCTCACACGTAAGCAAGGGCAGTGCGAAATGGAGAGCAAGCTGACATCCATGGAGCAGGCTCTCTCTCTCCTGTCTCACACGTAAGCCAGGGCAGTGCGATACGGAGAGCAAGCTGACGCCCATGGAGCCGGCTCCCTCTCTCGTGTCTCACACGTAAGCCAGGGCAGTGCGATACTGAGAGCAAGCTGACGCCCATGGAGCCGGCTCCCTCTCTCCTGTCTCACACGTAAGCCAGGGCAGTGCTATACTGAGAGCAAGCTGACGCCCATGGAGCCGGCTCCCTCTCTCCTGTCTCAGACGTAAGCCAGGGCAGTGAGATATGGAGAGCAAGCTGACGCCCATGGAGCCGGGTCGCTCTCTCCTGTCTCACACGTAAGCCAGGGCAGTGCGATACTGAGAGCAAGCTGACGCCCAAGGAGCCGGCTCCCTCTCTCCTATCTCTCATGTAAGCCAGGGCAGTGCGATACGGAGAGCAAGCTGACGCCAATGGAGCCAGCTCCCTCTCTCCTGTCTCACACGTAAGCCAGGGCAGTGCGATATGGAGAGCAAGCTAACACCCATGGAGCCGGCTCCCTCTCTCTTGTCTCACACGAAAGCCTGGGCAGTGCGATACGGAGAGCAAGCTGACGCCCATGGAGCCGGCTCCCTCTCTCCTGTCTCACACGTAAGCCAGGGCAGTGCGATACGGAGAGCAAGCTGACGCCCATGGAGCCGGCTCCCTCTCTCCTATCTCACATGTAAGCCTGGGCAATGCGATATGGAGAGCACGCTGACGCCCATGGAGCCGGCTCCCTCTCTCCTGTCTCACACGTAAGCCAGGGCAGTGCGATATGGAGAGCAAGCTGACGCCCATGGAGCCGGCTCCCTCTCTCCTGTCTCACACGTAAGCAAGGGCAGTGCGAAATGGAGAGCAAGCTGACACCCATGGAGCCGGCTCCCTCTCTCCTGTCTCACACGTAAGCCAGGGCAGGACGATACGGAGAGCAAGCTGACACCCATGGAGCCGGCTCCCTCTCTCCTGTCTCACACGTAAGCCAGGGCAGGACGATACGGAGAGCAAGCTGACGCCCATGGAGCCGGCTCCCTCTCTCCTGTCTCACACTTAAGCCAGGGCAGGACGATACGGAGAGCAAGCTGACGCCCATGGAGCCGGCTCCCTCTCTCCTGTGCCACACGTAAGCCAGGACAGTGCGATATGGAGAGCAAGCTGACGCCCATGGAGCCGGCTCCCTCTCTCCTGTCTCACACGTAAGCCAGGGCAGTGCGATACTGAGAGCAAGCTGACGCCCATGGAGCCGGCTCCCTCTCTCCTGTCTCACACGTAAGCCAGGGCAGTGCGATATGGAGAGCAAGCTGACACCGATGGAGCCGGCTCCCTCTCTCCTGTCTCACACGAAAGCCAGGGCACTGCGATACTGAGAGCAAGCTGACGCCCATGGAGCCGGCTCCCTCTCTCCTGTCTCACACGTAAGCCAGGGCAGTGCTATACTGAGAGCAAGCTGACGCCCATGGAGCCGGCTCCCTCTCTCCTGTCTCACACGTAAGCCAGGGCAGTGAGATATGCAGAGCAAGCTGACACCCATGGAGCCGGCTCCCTCTCTCCTGTCTCACACGTAAGCCAGGGCAGTGCGATACGGAGAGCAAGCTGACGCCCATGGAGCCGGCTCCCTCTCTCCTGTCTCACACGTAAGCCAGGGCAGTGAGATATGGAGAGCAAGCTGACACCCATGGAGACGGCTCCCTCTCTCCTGTCTCACACGTAAGCCAGGGCAGTGCGATACTGAGAGCAAGCTGACGTCCATGGAGCCGGCTCCCTCTCTCCTATCTCTCATGTAAGCCAGGGCAGTGCGATACGGAGAGCAAGCTGACGCCCATGGAGCCGGCTCCCTCTCTCCTGTCTCACACGTAAGCCTGGGCAATGCGATATGGAGAGCAAGCTGACGCCCATGGAGCCGGCTCCCTCTCTCCTGTCTCACACGTAAGCCAGGGCAGTGTGATATGGAGAGCAAGCTGACGCCCATGGATCCGGCTCCCTCTCTGCTATCTCACATGTAAGCCTGGGCAATGCGATATGGAGAGCACGCTGACGCCCATGGAGCCGGCTCCCTCTCTCCTGTCTCACACGTAAGCAAGGGCAGTGCGAAATGGAGAGCAAGCTGACACCCATGGAGCCGGCTCTCTCTCTCATGTCTCACACGTAAGCCAGGGCAGTGCGATACGGAGAGCAAGCTGACGCTCCTGGAGCCGGCTCTCTCTCTCCTGTCTCACACGTAAGCCAGGGCTGTGCGATACGTAGAGCAAGCTGACGCCCATGGAGCCGGCTCCCTCTCTCCTGTCTCACACGTAAGCCAGGGCAGTGCGATATGGAGAGTAAGCTGACACCCATGGAGCCGGCTCCCTCTCTCCTGTCTCACACGAAAGCCTGGGCAGTGCGATACGGAGAGCAAGCTGACGCCCATGGAGCCGGCTCCCTCTCTCCTGTGTCACACTTAAACCAGGGCAGTACGATACGGAGAGCAAGCTGACGCCCATGGAGCCGGCTCCCTCTCTCCTGTCTCACACGTAAGCCTGGACAGTGCGATACGGAGAGCAAGCTGACGCCCATGGAGCCGGCTCCCTCTCCCCTGTCTCACACGTAAGCCAGGGCAGTACGATACGGAGAGCAAGCTGACGCCCATGGAGCCGGCTCCCTCTCTCCTGTCTCACACGTAAGCCAGGGCAGTGCTATATGGAGAGCAAGCTGACGCCAATGGAGCCGGCTCCCTCTCTCCTGTCTCACACGTAAACCAGGGCAGTGCGATACGGAGAGCAAGCTGACGCCCATGGAGCCGGCTCCATCTCTCCTGTGCCACACGTAAGCCAGGGCAGTGCGATATGGAGAGCAAGCTGACGCCCATGGAGCCGGCTCCCTCTCTCCTGTCTCACACGTAAGCCAGGGCAGTGCGATACGGAGAGCAAGCTGACGCCCATGGAGCC
Source organism: Hemitrygon akajei (assembly GCF_048418815.1). Taxonomy (NCBI): domain Eukaryota; kingdom Metazoa; phylum Chordata; class Chondrichthyes; order Myliobatiformes; family Dasyatidae; genus Hemitrygon; species Hemitrygon akajei. The sequence goes on along the minus strand of NC_133151.1, from coordinate 51,645,557 downwards.
GGCTCCCTCTCTCGTGTCTCACACGTAAGCCAGGGCAGTGCGATACTGAGAGCAAGCTGACGCCCATGGAGCCGGCTCCCTCTCTCCTGTCTCACACGTAAGCCAGGGCAGTGTGATATGGAGAGCAAGCTGACGCCCATGGAGCCGGCTCCCTCTCACCTGTCTCACACGTAAGCCAGGGCAGTGCGATATGGAGAGCAAGCTGACGCCCATGGAGCCGGCTCCCTCTCTCCTGTCTCACACGTAAGCCAGGGCAGTGCGATACGGAGAGCAAGCTGACGCCCATGGAGCCGGCTCCCTCTCTCCTGTCTCACACGTAAGCCAGGACAGTGCGATATGGAGAGCATGCTGACACCGATGGAGCCGGCTCCCTCTCTCCTGTCTCACACGAAAGCCAGGGCACTGCGATACGGAGAGCAAGCTGACACCCATGGAGCCGGCTCCCTCTCTCCTGTCTCACATGTAAGCCAGGGCAGTGCGATACTGAGAGCAAGCTGACGCCCATGGAGCCGGCTCCCTCTCTCCTGTCTCACACGTAAGCCAGGGCAGTGCGATACGGAGAGCAAGCTGACGCCCATGGAACCGGCTCCCTCTCTCCTGTCTCACACGTAAGCCAGGGCAGTGCTATACTGAGAGCAAGCTGACGACCATGGAGCCGGCTCCCTCTCTCCTGTCTCACATGTAAGCCAGGGCAGTGCGATACGGAGAGCAAGCTGACGCCCATGGAGCCGGCTCCCTCTCTCCTGTCTCACACGTAAGCCAGGGCAGTGAGATATGGAGAGCAAGCTGACGCCCATGGAGCCGGCTCCCTCTCTCCTGTCTCACATGTAAGCCAGGGCAGTGCGATACGGAGAGCAAGCTGACGCCCATGGAGCCGGCTCCCTCTCTCCTGTCTCACACGTAAGCCAGGGCAGTGAGATATGGAGAGCAAGCTGACGCCCATGGAGCCGGCTCCCTCTCTCCTGTCTCACACGTAAGCCTGGGCAATGCGATATGGAGAGCAAGCTGACGCCCATGGAGCCGGCTCCCTCTCTCCTGTCTCACACGTAAGCCTGGGCAATGCGATATGGAGAGCAAGCTGACGCCCATGGAGCCGGCTCCCTCTCTCCTGTCTCACACGTAAGCCAGGGCAGTGTGATATGGAGAGCAAGCTGACGCCCATGGAGCCGGCTCCCTCTCTCCTATCTCACATGTAAGCCTGGGCAATGCGATATGGAGAGAACGCTGACGCCCATGGAGCCGGCTCCCTCTCTCCTGTCTCACACGTAAGCCAGGGCAGTGCGATATGGAGAGCAAGCTGACACCCATGGAGCCGGCTCCCTCTCTCCTGTCTCACACGTAAGCAAGGGCAGTGCGAAATGGAGAGCAAGCTGACATCCATGGAGCCGGCTCTCTCTCTCCTGTCTCACACGTAAGCCAGGGCAGTGCGATACGGAGAGCAAGCTGACGCTCCTGGATCCGGCTCTCTCTCTCCTGTCTCACACGTAAGCCAGGGCAGTGCGATATGGAGAGCAAGCTGACACCCATGGAGCCGGCTCCCTCTCTCCTGTCTCACACGAAAGACTGGGCAGTGCGATACGGAGAGCAAGCTGACGCCCATGGAGCCGGCTCCCTCTCTCCTGTGTCACACTTAAACCAGGGCAGTGCGATACGGAGAGCAAGCTGACGCCCATGGAGCCGGCTCCCTCTCTCCTGTCTCACACGTAAGCCTGGACAGTGCGATACGGAGAGCAAGCTGACGCCCATGGAGCCGGCTCCCTCTCCCCTGTCTCACACGTAAGCCAGGGCAGTACGATACGGAGAGCAAGCTGACGCCCATGGAGCCGGCTCCCTCTCTCCTGTCTCACACGTAAGCCAGGGCAGTGCTATATGGAGAGCAAGCTGACGCCAATGGAGCCGGCTCCCTCTCTCCTGTCTCACACGTAAACCAGGGCAGTGCGATACGGAGAGCAAGCTGACGCCCATGGAGCCGGCTCCATCTCTCCTGTGCCACACGTAAGCCAGGGCAGTGCGATATGGAGAGCACGCTGACGCCCATGGAGCCGGCTCCCTCTCTCCTGTCTCACACGTAAGCCAGGGCAGTGCGATACGGAGAGCAAGCTGACGCCCATGGAGCCGGCTCCCTCTCTCGTGTCTCACACGTAAGCCAGGGCAGTGCGATACTGAGAGCAAGCTGACGCCCATGGAGCCGGCTCCCTCTCTCCTGTCTCACACGTAAGCCAGGGCAGTGCTATACTGAGAGCAAGCTGACGCCCATGGAGCCGGCTCCCTCTCTCCTGTCTCAGACGTAAGCCAGGGCAGTGAGATATGGAGAGCAAGCTGACGCCCATGGAGCCGGGTCGCTCTCTCCTGTCTCACACGTAAGCCAGGGCAGTGCGATACTGAGAGCAAGCTGACGCCCATGGAGCCGGCTCCCTCTCTCCTATCTCTCATGTAAGCCAGGGCAGTGCGATACGGAGAGCAAGCTGACGCCAATGGAGCCGGCTCCCTCTCTCCTGTCTCACACGTAAGCCAGGGCAGTGCGATATGGAGAGCAAGCTAACACCCATGGAGCCGGCTCCCTCTCTCCTGTCTCACACGTAAGCCAGGGCAGTGCGATAAGGAGACAAGCTGACACCCATGGAGCCGGCTCCCTCTCTCTTGTCTCACACGAAAGCCTGGGCAGTGCGATACGGAGAGCAAGCTGACGCCCATGGAGCCGGCTCCCTCTCTCCTGTCTCACACGTAAGCCAGGGCAGGACGATACGGAGAGCAAGCTGACGCCCATGGAGCCGGCTCCCTCTCTCCTATCTCACATGTAAGCCTGGGCAATGCGATATGGAGAGCACGCTGACGCCCATGGAGCCGGCTCCCTCTCTCCTGTCTCACACGTAAGCCAGGGCAGTGCGATATGGAGAGCAAGCTGACGCACATGGAGCCGGCTCCCTCTCTCCTGTCTCACACGTAAGCAAGGGCAGTGCGAAATGGAGAGCAAGCTGACACCCATGGAGCCGGCTCCCTCTCTCCTGTCTCACACGTAAGCCAGGGCAGGACGATACGGAGAGCAAGCTGACACCCATGGAGCCGGCTCCCTCTCTCCTGTCTCACACGTAAGCCAGGGCAGGACGATACGGAGAGCAAGCTGACGCCCATGGAGCCGGCTCCCTCTCTCCTGTCTCACACTTAAGCCAGGGCAGGACGATACGGAGAGCAAGCTGACGCCCATGGAGCCGGCTCCCTCTCTCCTGTGCCACACGTAAGCCAGGACAGTGCGATATGGAGAGCAAGCTGACGCCCATGGAGCCGGCTCCCTCTCTCCTGTCTCACACGTAAGCCAGGGCAGTGCGATACTGAGAGCAAGCTGACGCCCATGGAGCCGGCTCCCTCTCTCCTGTCTCACACGTAAGCCAGGGCAGTGCGATATGGAGAGCAAGCTGACACCGATGGAGCCGGCTCCCTCTCTCCTGTCTCACACGAAAGCCAGGGCACTGCGATACTGAGAGCAAGCTGACGCCCATGGAGCCGGCTCCCTCTCTCCTGTCTCACACGTAAGCCAGGGCAGTGCTATACTGAGAGCAAGCTGACGCCCATGGAGCCGGCTCCCTCTCTCCTGTCTCACACGTAAGCCAGGGCAGTGAGATATGCAGAGCAAGCTGACACCCATGGAGCCGGCTCCCTCTCTCCTGTCTCACACGTAAGCCAGGGCAGTGCGATACGGAGAGCAAGCTGACGCCCATGGAGCCGGCTCCCTCTCTCCTGTCTCACACGTAAGCCAGGGCAGTGAGATATGGAGAGCAAGCTGACACCCATGGAGACGGCTCCCTCTCTCCTGTCTCACACGTAAGCCAGGGCAGTGCGATACTGAGAGCAAGCTGACGTCCATGGAGCCGGCTCCCTCTCTCCTATCTCTCATGTAAGCCAGGGCAGTGCGATACGGAGAGCAAGCTGACGCCCATGGAGCCGGCTCCCTCTCTCCTGTCTCACACGTAAGCCTGGGCAATGCGATATGGAGAGCAAGCTGACGCCCATGGAGCCGGCTCCCTCTCTCCTGTCTCACACGTAAGCCAGGGCAGTGTGATATGGAGAGCAAGCTGACGCCCATGGATCCGGCTCCCTCTCTGCTATCTCACATGTAAGCCTGGGCAATGCGATATGGAGAGCACGCTGACGCCCATGGAGCCGGCTCCCTCTCTCCTGTCTCACACGTAAGCAAGGGCAGTGCGAAATGGAGAGCAAGCTGACACCCATGGAGCCGGCTCTCTCTCTCATGTCTCACACGTAAGCCAGGGCAGTGCGATACGGAGAGCAAGCTGACGCTCCTGGAGCCGGCTCTCTCTCTCCTGTCTCACACGTAAGCCAGGGCTGTGCGATACGTAGAGCAAGCTGACGCCCATGGAGCCGGCTCCCTCTCTCCTGTCTCACACGTAAGCCAGGGCAGTGCGATATGGAGAGTAAGCTGACACCCATGGAGCCGGCTCCCTCTCTCCTGTCTCACACGAAAGCCTGGGCAGTGCGATACGGAGAGCAAGCTGACGCCCATGGAGCCGGCTCCCTCTCTCCTGTGTCACACTTAAACCAGGGCAGTACGATACGGAGAGCAAGCTGACGCCCATGGAGCCGGCTCCCTCTCTCCTGTCTCACACGTAAGCCTGGACAGTGCGATACGGAGAGCAAGCTGACGCCCATGGAGCCGGCTCCCTCTCCCCTGTCTCACACGTAAGCCAGGGCAGTACGATACGGAGAGCAAGCTGACGCCCATGGAGCCGGCTCCCTCTCTCCTGTCTCACACGTAAGCCAGGGCAGTGCTATATGGAGAGCAAGCTGACGCCAATGGAGCCGGCTCCCTCTCTCCTGTCTCACACGTAAACCAGGGCAGTGCGATACGGAGAGCAAGCTGACGCCCATGGAGCCGGCTCCATCTCTCCTGTGCCACACGTAAGCCAGGGCAGTGCGATATGGAGAGCAAGCTGACGCCCATGGAGCCGGCTCCCTCTCTCCTGTCTCACACGTAAGCCAGGGCAGTGCGATACGGAGAGCAAGCTGACGCCCATGGAGCCGGCTCCCTCTCTCGTGTCTCACACGTAAGCCAGGGCAGTGCGATACTGAGAGCAAGCTGACGCCCATGGAGCCGGCTCCCTCTCTCCTGTCTCACACGTAAGCCAGGGCAGTGTGATATGGAGAGCAAGCTGACGCCCATGGAGCCGGCTCCCTCTCACCTGTCTCACACGTAAGCCAGGGCAGTGCGATATGGAGAGCAAGCTGACGCCCATGGAGCCGGCTCCCTCTCTCCTGTCTCACACGTAAGCCAGGGCAGTGCGATACGGAGAGCAAGCTGACGCCCATGGAGCCGGCTCCCTCTCTCCTGTCTCACACGTAAGCCAGGACAGTGCGATATGGAGAGCATGCTGACACCGATGGAGCCGGCTCCCTCTCTCCTGTCTCACACGAAAGCCAGGGCACTGCGATACGGAGAGCAAGCTGACACCCATGGAGCCGGCTCCCTCTCTCCTGTCTCACATGTAAGCCAGGGCAGTGCGATACTGAGAGCAAGCTGACGCCCATGGAGCCGGCTCCCTCTCTCCTGTCTCACACGTAAGCCAGGGCAGTGCGATACGGAGAGCAAGCTGACGCCCATGGAACCGGCTCCCTCTCTCCTGTCTCACACGTAAGCCAGGGCAGTGCTATACTGAGAGCAAGCTGACGACCATGGAGCCGGCTCCCTCTCTCCTGTCTCACATGTAAGCCAGGGCAGTGCGATACGGAGAGCAAGCTGACGCCCATGGAGCCGGCTCCCTCTCTCCTGTCTCACACGTAAGCCAGGGCAGTGAGATATGGAGAGCAAGCTGACGCCCATGGAGCCGGCTCCCTCTCTCCTGTCTCACATGTAAGCCAGGGCAGTGCGATACGGAGAGCAAGCTGACGCCCATGGAGCCGGCTCCCTCTCTCCTGTCTCACACGTAAGCCAGGGCAGTGAGATATGGAGAGCAAGCTGACGCCCATGGAGCCGGCTCCCTCTCTCCTGTCTCACACGTAAGCCTGGGCAATGCGATATGGAGAGCAAGCTGACGCCCATGGAGCCGGCTCCCTCTCTCCTGTCTCACACGTAAGCCAGGGCAGTGTGATATGGAGAGCAAGCTGACGCCCATGGAGCCGGCTCCCTCTCTCCTATCTCACATGTAAGCCTGGGCAATGCGATATGGAGAGAACGCTGACGCCCATGGAGCCGGCTCCCTCTCTCCTGTCTCACACGTAAGCCAGGGCAGTGCGATATGGAGAGCAAGCTGACACCCATGGAGCCGGCTCCCTCTCTCCTGTCTCACACGTAAGCAAGGGCAGTGCGAAATGGAGAGCAAGCTGACATCCATGGAGCAGGCTCTCTCTCTCCTGTCTCACACGTAAGCCAGGGCAGTGCGATACGGAGAGCAAGCTGACGCTCCTGGATCCGGCTCTCTCTCTCCTGTCTCACACGTAAGCCAGGGCAGTGCGATATGGAGAGCAAGCTGACACCCATGGAGCCGGCTCCCTCTCTCCTGTCTCACACGAAAGCCTGGGCAGTGCGATACGGAGAGCAAGCTGACGCCCATGGAGCCGGCTCCCTCTCTCCTGTGTCACACTTAAACCAGGGCAGTGCGATACGGAGAGCAAGCTGACGCCCATGGAGCCGGCTCCCTCTCTCCTGTCTCACACGTAAGCCTGGACAGTGCGATACGGAGAGCAAGCTGACGCCCATGGAGCCGGCTCCCTCTCCCCTGTCTCACACGTAAGCCAGGGCAGTACGATACGGAGAGCAAGCTGACGCCCATGGAGCCGGCTCCCTCTCTCCTGTCTCACACGTAAGCCAGGGCAGTGCTATATGGAGAGCAAGCTGACGCCAATGGAGCCGGCTCCCTCTCTCCTGTCTCACACGTAAACCAGGGCAGTGCGATACGGAGAGCAAGCTGACGCCCATGGAGCCGGCTCCATCTCTCCTGTGCCACACGTAAGCCAGGGCAGTGCGATATGGAGAGCACGCTGACGCCCATGGAGCCGGCTCCCTCTCTCCTGTCTCACACGTAAGCCAGGGCAGTGCGATACGGAGAGCAAGCTGACGCCCATGGAGCCGGCTCCCTCTCTCGTGTCTCACACGTAAGCCAGGGCAGTGCGATACTGAGAGCAAGCTGACGCCCATGGAGCCGGCTCCCTCTCTCCTGTCTCACACGTAAGCCAGGGCAGTGCTATACTGAGAGCAAGCTGACGCCCATGGAGCCGGCTCCCTCTCTCCTGTCTCAGACGTAAGCCAGGGCAGTGAGATATGGAGAGCAAGCTGACGCCCATGGAGCCGGGTCGCTCTCTCCTGTCTCACACGTAAGCCAGGGCAGTGCGATACTGAGAGCAAGCTGACGCCCATGGAGCCGGCTCCCTCTCTCCTATCTCTCATGTAAGCCAGGGCAGTGCGATACGGAGAGCAAGCTGACGCCAATGGAGCCGGCTCCCTCTCTCCTGTCTCACACGTAAGCCAGGGCAGTGCGATATGGAGAGCAAGCTAACACCCATGGAGCCGGCTCCCTCTCTCCTGTCTCACACGTAAGCCAGGGCAGTGAGATATGCAGAGCAAGCTGACACCCATGGAGCCGGCTCCCTCTCTCCTGTCTCACACGTAAGCCAGGGCAGTGCGATACGGAGAGCAAGCTGACGCCCATGGAGCCGGCTCCCTCTCTCCTGTCTCACACGTAAGCCAGGGCAGTGAGATATGGAGAGCAAGCTGACACCCATGGAGACGGCTCCCTCTCTCCTGTCTCACACGTAAGCCAGGGCAGTGCGATACTGAGAGCAAGCTGACGTCCATGGAGCCGGCTCCCTCTCTCCTATCTCTCATGTAAGCCAGGGCAGTGCGATACGGAGAGCAAGCTGACGCCCATGGAGCCGGCTCCCTCTCTCCTGTCTCACACGTAAGCCTGGGCAATGCGATATGGAGAGCAAGCTGACGCCCATGGAGCCGGCTCCCTCTCTCCTGTCTCACACGTAAGCCAGGGCAGTGTGATATGGAGAGCAAGCTGACGCCCATGGATCCGGCTCCCTCTCTGCTATCTCACATGTAAGCCTGGGCAATGCGATATGGAGAGCACGCTGACGCCCATGGAGCCGGCTCCCTCTCTCCTGTCTCACACGTAAGCAAGGGCAGTGCGAAATGGAGAGCAAGCTGACACCCATGGAGCCGGCTCTCTCTCTCCTGTCTCACACGTAAGCCAGGGCAGTGCGATACGGAGAGCAAGCTGACGCTCCTGGAGCCGGCTCTCTCTCTCCTGTCTCACACGTAAGCCAGGGCTGTGCGATACGTAGAGCAAGCTGACGCCCATGGAGCCGGCTCCCTCTCTCCTGTCTCACACGTAAGCCAGGGCAGTGCGATATGGAGAGTAAGCTGACACCCATGGAGCCGGCTCCCTCTCTCCTGTCTCACACGAAAGCCTGGGCAGTGCGATACGGAGAGCAAGCTGACGCCCATGGAGCCGGCTCCCTCTCTCCTGTGTCACACTTAAACCAGGGCAGTACGATACGGAGAGCAAGCTGACGCCCATGGAGCCGGCTCCCTCTCTCCTGTCTCACACGTAAGCCTGGACAGTGCGATACGGAGAGCAAGCTGACGCCCATGGAGCCGGCTCCCTCTCCCCTGTCTCACACGTAAGCCAGGGCAGTACGATACGGAGAGCAAGCTGACGCCCATGGAGCCGGCTCCCTCTCTCCTGTCTCACACGTAAGCCAGGGCAGTGCTATATGGAGAGCAAGCTGACGCCAATGGAGCCGGCTCCCTCTCTCCTGTCTCACACGTAAACCAGGGCAGTGCGATACGGAGAGCAAGCTGACGCCCATGGAGCCGGCTCCATCTCTCCTGTGCCACACGTAAGCCAGGGCAGTGCGATATGGAGAGCAAGCTGACGCCCATGGAGCCGGCTCCCTCTCTCCTGTCTCACACGTAAGCCAGGGCAGTGCGATACGGAGAGCAAGCTGACGCCCATGGAGCCGGCTCCCTCTCTCGTGTCTCACACGTAAGCCAGGGCAGTGCGATACTGAGAGCAAGCTGACGCCCATGGAGCCGGCTCCCTCTCTCCTGTCTCACACGTAAGCCAGGGCAGTGTGATATGGAGAGCAAGCTGACGCCCATGGAGCCGGCTCCCTCTCACCTGTCTCACACGTAAGCCAGGGCAGTGCGATATGGAGAGCAAGCTGACGCCCATGGAGCCGGCTCCCTCTCTCCTGTCTCACACGTAAGCCAGGGCAGTGCGATACGGAGAGCAAGCTGACGCCCATGGAGCCGGCTCCCTCTCTCCTGTCTCACACGTAAGCCAGGACAGTGCGATATGGAGAGCATGCTGACACCGATGGAGCCGGCTCCCTCTCTCCTGTCTCACACGAAAGCCAGGGCACTGCGATACGGAGAGCAAGCTGACACCCATGGAGCCGGCTCCCTCTCTCCTGTCTCACATGTAAGCCAGGGCAGTGCGATACTGAGAGCAAGCTGACGCCCATGGAGCCGGCTCCCTCTCTCCTGTCTCACACGTAAGCCAGGGCAGTGCGATACGGAGAGCAAGCTGACGCCCATGGAACCGGCTCCCTCTCTCCTGTCTCACACGTAAGCCAGGGCAGTGCTATACTGAGAGCAAGCTGACGACCATGGAGCCGGCTCCCTCTCTCCTGTCTCACATGTAAGCCAGGGCAGTGCGATACGGAGAGCAAGCTGACGCCCATGGAGCCGGCTCCCTCTCTCCTGTCTCACACGTAAGCCAGGGCAGTGAGATATGGAGAGCAAGCTGACGCCCATGGAGCCGGCTCCCTCTCTCCTGTCTCACATGTAAGCCAGGGCAGTGCGATACGGAGAGCAAGCTGACGCCCATGGAGCCGGCTCCCTCTCTCCTGTCTCACACGTAAGCCAGGGCAGTGAGATATGGAGAGCAAGCTGACGCCCATGGAGCCGGCTCCCTCTCTCCTGTCTCACACGTAAGCCTGGGCAATGCGATATGGAGAGCAAGCTGACGCCCATGGAGCCGGCTCCCTCTCTCCTGTCTCACACGTAAGCCAGGGCAGTGTGATATGGAGAGCAAGCTGACGCCCATGGAGCCGGCTCCCTCTCTCCTATCTCACATGTAAGCCTGGGCAATGCGATATGGAGAGAACGCTGACGCCCATGGAGCCGGCTCCCTCTCTCCTGTCTCACACGTAAGCCAGGGCAGTGCGATATGGAGAGCAAGCTGACACCCATGGAGCCGGCTCCCTCTCTCCTGTCTCACACGTAAGCAAGGGCAGTGCGAAATGGAGAGCAAGCTGACATCCATGGAGCAGGCTCTCTCTCTCCTGTCTCACACGTAAGCCAGGGCAGTGCGATACGGAGAGCAAGCTGACGCTCCTGGATCCGGCTCTCTCTCTCCTGTCTCACACGTAAGCCAGGGCAGTGCGATATGGAGAGCAAGCTGACACCCATGGAGCCGGCTCCCTCTCTCCTGTCTCACACGAAAGCCTGGGCAGTGCGATACGGAGAGCAAGCTGACGCCCATGGAGCCGGCTCCCTCTCTCCTGTGTCACACTTAAACCAGGGCAGTGCGATACGGAGAGCAAGCTGACGCCCATGGAGCCGGCTCCCTCTCTCCTGTCTCACACGTAAGCCTGGACAGTGCGATACGGAGAGCAAGCTGACGCCCATGGAGCCGGCTCCCTCTCCCCTGTCTCACACGTAAGCCAGGGCAGTACGATACGGAGAGCAAGCTGACGCCCATGGAGCCGGCTCCCTCTCTCCTGTCTCACACGTAAGCCAGGGCAGTGCTATATGGAGAGCAAGCTGACGCCAATGGAGCCGGCTCCCTCTCTCCTGTCTCACACGTAAACCAGGGCAGTGCGATACGGAGAGCAAGCTGACGCCCATGGAGCCGGCTCCATCTCTCCTGTGCCACACGTAAGCCAGGGCAGTGCGATATGGAGAGCACGCTGACGCCCATGGAGCCGGCTCCCTCTCTCCTGTCTCACACGTAAGCCAGGGCAGTGCGATACGGAGAGCAAGCTGACGCCCATGGAGCCGGCTCCCTCTCTCGTGTCTCACACGTAAGCCAGGGCAGTGCGATACTGAGAGCAAGCTGACGCCCATGGAGCCGCCTCCCTCTCTCCTGTCTCACACGTAAGCCAGGGCAGTGCTATACTGAGAGCAAGCTGACGCCCATGGAGCCGGCTCCCTCTCTCCTGTCTCAGACGTAAGCCAGGGCAGTGAGATATGGAGAGCAAGCTGACGCCCATGGAGCCGGGTCGCTCTCTCCTGTCTCACACGTAAGCCAGGGCAGTGCGATACTGAGAGCAAGCTGACGCCCATGGAGCCGGCTCCCTCTCTCCTGTCTCACACGTAAGCCAGGGCAGTGCGATAAGGAGACAAGCTGACACCCATGGAGCCGGCTCCCTCTCTCCTGTCTCACACGAAAGCCTGGGCAGTGCGATACGGAGAGCAAGCTGACGCCCATGGAGCCGGCTCCCTCTCTCCTGTCTCACACGTAAGCCAGGGCAGGACGATACGGAGAGCAAGCTGACGCCCATGGAGCCGGCTCCCTCTCTCCTATCTCACATGTAAGCCTGGGCAATGCGATATGGAGAGCACGCTGACGCCCATGGAGCCGGCTCCCTCTCTCCTGTCTCACACGTAAGCCAGGGCAGTGCGATATGGAGAGCAAGCTGACGCCCATGGAGCCGGCTCCCTCTCTCCTGTCTCACACGTAAGCAAGGGCAGTGCGAAATGGAGAGCAAGCTGACACCCATGGAGCCGGCTCCCTCTCTCCTGTCTCACACGTAAGCCAGGGCAGGACGATACGGAGAGCAAGCTGACACCCATGGAGCCGGCTCCCTCTCTCCTGTCTCACACGTAAGCCAGGGCAGGACGATACGGAGAGCAAGCTGACGCCCATGGAGCCGGCTCCATCTCTCCTGTGCCACACGTAAGCCAGGGCAGTGCGATATGGAGAGCAAGCTGACGCCTATGGAGCCGGCTCCCTCTCTCCTGTCTCACACGTAAGCCAGGGCAGTGCGATACGGAGAGCAAGCTGACACCCATGGAGCCGGCTCCCTCTCTCCTGTCTCACACGTAAACCAGGGCAGTGCGATACGGAGAGCAAGCTGACGCCCATGGAGCCGGCTCCCTCTCTCCTGCCTCACACGAAAGCCAGGGCACTGCGATACGGAGAGCAAGCTGACGCCCATGGAGCCGGCTCCCTCTCTCCTGTCTCACACGAAAGCCAGGGCACTGCGATACGGAGAGCAAGATGACGCCCATGGAGCCGGCTCCCTCTCTCCTGTCTCACACGAAAGCCAGGGCACTGCAATACGGAGAGCAAGCTGACGCCCATGGAGCCGGCTCCCTCTCTCCTGTCTCACACGTAAGCCAGGGCAGTGCGATATGGAGAGCAAGCTAACACCCATGGAGCCGGCTCCCTCTCTCCTGTCGCACACGTAAGCCAGGGCAGTGCGATAAGGACACAAGCTGACACCCATGGAGCCGGCTCCCTCTCTCCTGTCTCACACGAAAGCCTGGGCAGTGCGATACGGAGAGCAAGCTGACGCCCATGGAGCCGGCTCCCTCTCTCCTGTCTCACACGTAAGCCAGGGCAGGACGATACGGAGAGCAAGCTGACGCCCATGGAGCCGGCTCCCTCTCTCCTATCTCACATGTAAGCCTGGGCAATGCGATATGTAGAGCACGCTGACGCCCATGGAGCCGGCTCCCTCTCTCCTGTCTCACACGTAAGCCAGGGCAGTGCGATATGGAGAGCAAGCTGACGCCCATGGAGCCGGCTCCCTCTCTCCTGTCTCACACGTAAGCAAGGGCAGTGCGAAATGGAGAGCAAGCTGACACCCATGGAGCCGGCTCCCTCTCTCCTGTCTCTCACGTAAGCCAGGGCAGGACGATACGGAGAGCAAGCTGACGCCCATGGAGCCGGCTCCCTCTCTCCTGTCTCACACTTAAGCCAGGGCAGGACGATACGGAGAGCAAGCTGACGCCCATGGAGCCGGCTCCCTCTCTCCTGTGCCACACGTAAGCCAGGACAGTGCGTTACGGAGAGCAAGCTGACGCCCATGGAGCCGGCTCCCTCTCTCCTGTGTCACACTTAAACCAGGGCAGTACGATACGGAGAGCAAGCTGACGCCCAAGCAGCCGGCTCCCTCTCTCCTGTCTCACACGTAAGCCAGGACAGTGCGATACGGAAAGCAAGCTGACGCCCATGGAGCCGGCTCCCTCTCCCCTGTCTCACACGTAAGCCAGGGCAGTGCGATATAGAGAGCAAGCTGACGCCCATGGAGCCGGCTCCATCTCTCCTGTGCCACACGTAAGCCAGGGCAGTGCGATATGGAGAGCAAGCTGACGCCTATGGAGCCGGCTCCCTCTCTCCTGTCTCACACGTAAGCCAGGGCAGTGCGATACGGAGAGCAAGCTGACACCCATGGAGCCGGCTCCCTCTCTCCTGTCTCACACGTAAACCAGGGCAGTGCGATACGGAGAGCAAGCTGACGCCCATGGAGCCGGCTCCCTCTCTCCTGCCTCACACGAAAGCCAGGGCACTGCGATACGGAGAGCAAGCTGACGCCCATGGAGCCGGCTCCCTCTCTCCTGTCTCACACGAAAGCCAGGGCACTGCGATACGGAGAGCAAGATGACGCCCATGGAGCCGGCTCCCTCTCTCCTGTCTCACACGAAAGCCAGGGCACTGCAATACGGAGAGCAAGCTGACGCCCATGGAGCCGGCTCCCTCTCTCCTGTCTCACACGTAAGCCAGGGCAGTGCTATATGGAGAGCAAGCTGACGCCAATGGAGCCGGCTCCCTCTCTCCTGTCTCACACGTAAACCAGGGCAGTGCGATACGGAGAGCAAGCTGACGCCCATGGAGCCGGCTCCATCTCTCCTGTGCCACACGTAAGCCAGGGCAGTGCGATATGGAGAGCACGCTGACGCCCATGGAGCCGGCTCCCTCTCTCCTGTCTCACACGTAAGCCAGGGCAGTGCGATACGGAGAGCAAGCTGACGCCCATGGAGCCGGCTCCCTCTCTCGTGTCTCACACGTAAGCCAGGGCAGTGCGATACTGAGAGCAAGCTGACGCCCATGGAGCCGGCTCCCTCTCTCCTGTCTCACACGTAAGCCAGGGCAGTGCTATACTGAGAGCAAGCTGACGCCCATGGAGCCGGCTCCCTCTCTCCTGTCTCAGACGTAAGCCAGGGCAGTGAGATATGGAGAGCAAGCTGACGCCCATGGAGCCGGGTCGCTCACTCCTGTCTCACACGTAAGCCAGGGCAGTGCGATACTGAGAGCAAGCTGACGCCCATGGAGCCGGCTCCCTCTCTCCTATCTCTCATGTAAGCCAGGGCAGTGCGATACGGAGAGCAAGCTGACGCCAATGGAGCCGGCTCCCTCTCTCCTGTCTCACACGTAAGCCAGGGCAGTGCGATATGGAGAGCAAGCTAACACCCATGGAGCCGGCTCCCTCTCTCCTGTCTCACACGTAAGCCAGGGCAGTGCGATAAGGAGACAAGCTGACACCCATGGAGCCGGCTCCCTCTCTCCTGTCTCACACGAAAGCCTGGGCAGTGCGATACGGAGAGCAAGCTGACGCCCATGGAGCCGGCTCCCTCTCTCCTGTCTCACACGTAAGCCAGGGCAGGACGATACGGAGAGCAAGCTGACGCCCATGGAGCCGGCTCCCTCTCTCCTATCTCACATGTAAGCCTGGGCAATGCGATATGGAGAGCACGCTGACGCCCATGGAGCCGGCTCCCTCTCTCCTGTCTCACACGTAAGCCAGGGCAGTGCGATATGGAGAGCAAGCTGACGCCCATGGAGCCGGCTCCCTCTCTCCTGTCTCACACGTAAGCAAGGGCAGTGCGAAATGGAGAGCAAGCTGACACCCATGGAGCCGGCTCCCTCTCTCCTGTCTCACACGTAAGCCAGGGCAGGACGATACGGAGAGCAAGCTGACACCCATGGAGCCGGCTCCCTCTCTCCTGTCTCACACGTAAGCCAGGGCAGGACGATACGGAGAGCAAGCTGACGCCCATGGAGCCGGCTCCCTCTCTCCTGTCTCACACTTAAGCCAGGGCAGGACGATACGGAGAGCAAGCTGACGCCCATGGAGCCGGCTCCCTCTCTCCTGTGCCACACGTAAGCCAGGACAGTGCGTTACGGAGAGCAAGCTGACGCCCATGGAGCCGGCTCCCTCTCTCCTGTGTCACACTTAAACCAGGGCAGTACGATACGGAGAGCAAGCTGACGCCCAAGCAGCCGGCTCCCTCTCTCCTGTCTCACACGTAAGCCAGGACAGTGCGATACGGAAAGCAAGCTGACGCCCATGGAGCCGGCTCCCTCTCCCCTGTCTCACACGTAAGCCAGGGCAGTGCGATATAGAGAGCAAGCTGACGCCCATGGAGCCGGCTCCATCTCTCCTGTGCCACACGTAAGCCAGGGCAGTGCGATATGGAGAGCAAGCTGACGCCTATGGAGCCGGCTCCCTCTCTCCTGTCTCACACGTAAGCCAGGGCAGTGCGATACGGAGAGCAAGCTGACACCCATGGAGCCGGCTCCCTCTCTCCTGTCTCACACGTAAACCAGGGCAGTGCGATACGGAGAGCAAGCTGACGCCCATGGAGCCGGCTCCCTCTCTCCTGCCTCACACGAAAGCCAGGGCACTGCGATACGGAGAGCAAGCTGACGCCCATGGAGCCGGCTCCCTCTCTCCTGTCTCACACGAAAGCCAGGGCACTGCGATACGGAGAGCAAGATGACGCCCATGGAGCCGGCTCCCTCTCTCCTGTCTCACACGAAAGCCAGGGCACTGCAATACGGAGAGCAAGCTGACGCCCATGGAGCCGGCTCCCTCTCTCCTGTCTCACACGTAAGCCAGGGCAGTGCGATATGGAGAGCAAGCTAACACCCATGGAGCCGGCTCCCTCTCTCCTGTCTCACACGTAAGCCAGGGCAGTGCGATAAGGAGACAAGCTGACACCCATGGAGCCGGCTCCCTCTCTCCTGTCTCACACGAAAGCCTGGGCAGTGCGATACGGAGAGCAAGCTGACGCCCATGGAGCCGGCTCCCTCTCTCCTGTCTCACACGTAAGCCAGGGCAGGACGATACGGAGAGCAAGCTGACGCCCATGGAGCCGGCTCCCTCTCTCCTATCTCACATGTAAGCCTGGGCAATGCGATATGGAGAGCACGCTGACGCCCATGGAGCCGGCTCCCTCTCTCCTGTCTCACACGTAAGCCAGGGCAGTGCGATATGGAGAGCAAGCTGACGCCCATGGAGCCGGCTCCCTCTCTCCTGTCTCACACGTAAGCAAGGGCAGTGCGAAATGGAGAGCAAGCTGACACCCATGGAGCCGGCTCCCTCTCTCCTGTCTCACACGTAAGCCAGGGCAGGACGATACGGAGAGCAAGCTGACGCCCATGGAGCCGGCTCCCTCTCTCCTGTCTCACACTTAAGCCAGGGCAGGACGATACGGAGAGCAAGCTGACGCCCATGGAGCCGGCTCCCTCTCTCCTGTGCCACACGTAAGCCAGGACAGTGCGTTACGGAGAGCAAGCTGACGCCCATGGAGCCGGCTCCCTCTCTCCTGTGTCACACTTAAACCAGGGCAGTACGATACGGAGAGCAAGCTGACGCCCAAGCAGCCGGCTCCCTCTCTCCTGTCTCACACGTAAGCCAGGACAGTGCGATACGGAAAGCAAGCTGACGCCCATGGAGCCGGCTCCCTCTCCCCTGTCTCACACGTAAGCCAGGGCAGTGCGATATAGAGAGCAAGCTGACGCCCATGGAGCCGGCTCCATCTCTCCTGTGCCACACGTAAGCCAGGGCAGTGCGATATGGAGAGCAAGCTGACGCCTATGGAGCCGGCTCCCTCTCTCCTGTCTCACACGTAAGCCAGGGCAGTGCGATACGGAGAGCAAGCTGACACCCATGGAGCCGGCTCCCTCTCTCCTGTCTCACACGTAAACCAGGGCAGTGCGATACGGAGAGCAAGCTGACGCCCATGGAGCCGGCTCCCTCTCTCCTGCCTCACACGAAAGCCAGGGCACTGCGATACGGAGAGCAAGCTGACGCCCATGGAGCCGGCTCCCTCTCTCCTGTCTCACACGAAAGCCAGGGCACTGCGATACGGAGAGCAAGATGACGCCCATGGAGCCGGCTCCCTCTCTCCTGTCTCACACGAAAGCCAGGGCACTGCAATACGGAGAGCAAGCTGACGCCCATGTAGCCGGCTCCCTCTCTCCTGTCTCACACGTAAGCCAGGGCAGTGCGATACTGAGAGCAAGCTGACGCCCATGGAGCCGGCTCCCTCTCTCCTGTCTCACACGTAAGCCAGGGCTGTGCGATATGGAGAGCAAGCTGACGCCCATGGAGCCGGCTCCCTTTCTCCTGTCTCACACGTAAGCCTGGGCAGTGCGATACGGAGAGCAAGCTGACGCCCATGGAGCCGGCTCCCTCTCTCCTGTCTCACACGTAAGCCAGGGCAGTGCGATACGGAGAGCAAGCTGACGCCCATGGAGCCGGCTCCCTCTCTCCTGTCTCACACGTAAGCCAGGACAGTGCGATATGGAGAGCAAGCTGACGCCCATGGAGCCGGCTCCCTCTCTCCTGTCTCACACGTAAGCCAGGGCAGTGCGATATGGAGAGCAAGCTGACACCCATGGAACCGGCTCCCTCTCTCCTGTCTCACACGTAAACTAGGGCAGTGCGATATGGAGAGCAAGCTGACGCCCATGGAGCCGGCTCCCTCTCTCCTGTCGCACACGTAAGCCAGGGCAGTGCGATATGGAGAGCAAGCTGACACCGATGGAGCCGGCTCCCTCTCTCCTGTCTCACACGAAAGCCAGGGCACTGCGATACGGAGAGCAAGCTGACACCCATGGAGCCGGCTCCCTCTCTCCTGTCTCACACGTAAGCCAGGGCAGTGCGATACTGAGAGCAAGCTGACGCCCATGGAGCCGGCTCCCTCTCTCCTGTCTCACACGTAAGCCAGGGCAGTGCGATATGGAGAGCAAGCTGACGCCCATGGAGCCGGCTCCCTCTCTCCTGTCTCACACGTAAGCCAGGGCAGTGCTATACTGAGAGCAAGCTGACGCCCATGGAGCCGGCTCCCTCTCTCCTGTCTCACACGTAAGCCAGGGCAGTGAGATATGGAGAGCAAGCTGACGCCCATGGAGCCGGCTCCCTCTCTCCTGTCTCACACGTAAGCCAGGGCAGTGCGATACGGAGAGCAAGCTGACGCCCATGGAGCCGGCTCCCTCTCTCCTGTCTCACACGTAAGCCAGGGCAGTGAGATATGGAGAGCAAGCTGACGCCCATGGAGACGGCTCCCTCTCTCCTGTCTCACACGTAAGCCAGGACAGTGCGATACTGAGAGCAAGCTGACGTCCATGGAGCCGGCTCCCTCTCTCCTATCTCTCATGTAAGCCAGGGCAGTGCGATACGGAGAGCAAGCTGACGCCCATGCAGCCGGCTCCCTCTCTCCTGTCTCTCACGTAAACCAGGGCAGTGCGATATGGAGAGCAACCTGACGCCCATGGAGCCGGCTCCCTCTCTCCTGCCTCACACGAAAGCCAGGGCACTGCGATACGGAGAGCAAGCTGACGCCCATGGAGCCGGCTCCCTCTCTCCTATCTCACATGTAAGCCTGGGCAATGCGATATGGAGAGCACGCTGACGCCCATGGAGCCGGCTCCCTCTCTCCTGTCTCACACGTAAGCCAGGGCAGTGCGATATGGAGAGCAAGCTGACGCCCATGGAGCCGGCTCCCTCTCTCCTGTCTCACACGTAAGCAAGGGCAGTGCGAAATGGAGAGCAAGCTGACACCCATGGAGCCGGCTCCCTCTCTCCTGTCTCACACGTAAGCCAGGGCAGGACGATACGGAGAGCAAGCTGACGCCCATGGAGCCGGCTCCCTCTCTCCTGTCTCACACTTAAGCCAGGGCAGGACAATACGGAGAGCAAGCTGACGCCCATGGAGCCGGCTCCCTCTCTCCTGTGCCACACGTAAGCCTGGACAGTGCGTTACGGAGAGCAAGCTGACGCCCATGGAGCCGGCTCCCTCTCTCCTGTGTCACACTTAAACCAGGGCAGTACGATACGGAGAGCAAGCTGACGCCCAAGCAGCCGGCTCCCTCTCTCCTGTCTCACACGTAAGCCAGGACAGTGCGATACGGAAAGCAAGCTGACGCCCATGGAGCCGGCTCCCTCTCCCCTGTCTCACACGTAAGCCAGGGCAGTGCGATATAGAGAGCAAGCTGACGCCCATGGAGCCGGCTCCATCTCTCCTGTGCCACACGTAAGCCAGGGCAGTGCGATATGGAGAGCAAGCTGACGCCTATGGAGCCGGCTCCCTCTCTCCTGTCTCACACGTAAGCCAGGGCAGTGCGATACGGAGAGCAAGCTGACACCCATGGAGCCGGCTCCCTCTCTCCTGTCTCACACGTAAACCAGGGCAGTGCGATACGGAGAGCAAGCTGACGCCCATGGAGCCGGCTCCCTCTCTCCTGCCTCACACGAAAGCCAGGGCACTGCGATACGGAGAGCAAGCTGACGCCCATGGAGCCGGCTCCCTCTCTCCTGTCTCACACGAAAGCCAGGGCACTGCGATACGGAGAGCAAGATGACGCCCATGGAGCCGGCTCCCTCTCTCCTGTCTCACACGAAAGCCAGGGCACTGCAATACGGAGAGCAAGCTGACGCCCATGGAGCCGGCTCCCTCTCTCCTGTCTCACACGTAAGCCAGGGCAGTGCGATACTGAGAGCAAGCTGACGCCCATGGAGCCGGCTCCCTCTCTCCTGTCTCACACGTAAGCCAGGGCTGTGCGATATGGAGAGCAAGCTGACGCCCATGGAGCCGGCTCCCTTTCTCCTGTCTCACACGTAAGCCTGGGCAGTGCGATACGGAGAGCAAGCTGACGCCCATGGAGCCGGCTCCCTCTCTCCTGTCTCACACGTAAGCCAGGGCAGTGCGATACGGAGAGCAAGCTGACGCCCATGGAGCCGGCTCCCTCTCTCCTGTCTCACACGTAAGCCAGGACAGTGCGATATGGAGAGCAAGCTGACGCCCATGGAGCCGGCTCCCTCTCTCCTGTCTCACACGTAAGCCAGGGCAGTGCGATATGGAGAGCAAGCTGACACCCATGGAACCGGCTCCCTCTCTCCTGTCTCACACGTAAACTAGGGCAGTGCGATATGGAGAGCAAGCTGACGCCCATGGAGCCGGCTCCCTCTCTCCTGTCGCACACGTAAGCCAGGGCAGTGCGATATGGAGAGCAAGCTGACACCGATGGAGCCGGCTCCCTCTCTCCTGTCTCACACGAAAGCCAGGACAGTGCGTTACGGAGAGCAAGCTGACGCCCATGGAGCCGGCTCCCTCTCTCCTGTGTCACACTTAAACCAGGGCAGTACGATACGGAGAGCAAGCTGACGCCCAAGCAGCCGGCTCCCTCTCTCCTGTCTCACACGTAAGCCAGGACAGTGCGATACGGAAAGCAAGCTGACGCCCATGGAGCCGGCTCCCTCTCCCCTGTCTCACACGTAAGCCAGGGCAGTGCGATATAGAGAGCAAGCTGACGCCCATGGAGCCGGCTCCATCTCTCCTGTGCCACACGTAAGCCAGGGCAGTGCGATATGGAGAGCAAGCTGACGCCTATGGAGCCGGCTCCCTCTCTCCTGTCTCACACGTAAGCCAGGGCAGTGCGATACGGAGAGCAAGCTGACACCCATGGAGCCGGCTCCCTCTCTCCTGTCTCACACGTAAACCAGGGCAGTGCGATACGGAGAGCAAGCTGACGCCCATGGAGCCGGCTCCCTCTCTCCTGCCTCACACGAAAGCCAGGGCACTGCGATACGGAGAGCAAGCTGACGCCCATGGAGCCGGCTCCCTCTCTCCTGTCTCACACGAAAGCCAGGGCACTGCGATACGGAGAGCAAGATGACGCCCATGGAGCCGGCTCCCTCTCTCCTGTCTCACACGAAAGCCAGGGCACTGCAATACGGAGAGCAAGCTGACGCCCATGGAGCCGGCTCCCTCTCTCCTGTCTCACACGTAAGCCAGGGCAGTGCGATACTGAGAGCAAGCTGACGCCCATGGAGCCGGCTCCCTCTCTCCTGTCTCACACGTAAGCCAGGGCTGTGCGATATGGAGAGCAAGCTGACGCCCATGGAGCCGGCTCCCTTTCTCCTGTCTCACACGTAAGCCTGGGCAGTGCGATACGGAGAGCAAGCTGACGCCCATGGAGCCGGCTCCCTCTCTCCTGTCTCACACGTAAGCCAGGGCAGTGCGATACGGAGAGCAAGCTGACGCCCATGGAGCCGGCTCCCTCTCTCCTGTCTCACACGTAAGCCAGGACAGTGCGATATGGAGAGCAAGCTGACGCCCATGGAGCCGGCTCCCTCTCTCCTGTCTCACACGTAAGCCAGGGCAGTGCGATATGGAGAGCAAGCTGACACCCATGGAACCGGCTCCCTCTCTCCTGTCTCACACGTAAACTAGGGCAGTGCGATATGGAGAGCAAGCTGACGCCCATGGAGCCGGCTCCCTCTCTCCTGTCGCACACGTAAGCCAGGGCAGTGCGATATGGAGAGCAAGCTGACACCGATGGAGCCGGCTCCCTCTCTCCTGTCTCACACGAAAGCCAGGGCACTGCGATACGGAGAGCAAGCTGACACCCATGGAGCCGGCTCCCTCTCTCCTGTCTCACACGTAAGCCAGGGCAGTGCGATACTGAGAGCAAGCTGACGCCCATGGAGCCGGCTCCCTCTCTCCTGTCTCACACGTAAGCCAGGGCAGTGCGATATGGAGAGCAAGCTGACGCCCATGGAGCCGGCTCCCTCTCTCCTGTCTCACACGTAAGCCAGGGCAGTGCTATACTGAGAGCAAGCTGACGCCCATGGAGCCGGCTCCCTCTCTCCTGTCTCACACGTAAGCCAGGGCAGTGAGATATGGAGAGCAAGCTGACGCCCATGGAGCCGGCTCCCTCTCTCCTGTCTCACACGTAAGCCAGGGCAGTGCGATACGGAGAGCAAGCTGACGCCCATGGAGCCGGCTCCCTCTCTCCTGTCTCACACGTAAGCCAGGGCAGTGAGATATGGAGAGCAAGCTGACGCCCATGGAGACGGCTCCCTCTCTCCTGTCTCACACGTAAGCCAGGACAGTGCGATACTGAGAGCAAGCTGACGTCCATGGAGCCGGCTCCCTCTCTCCTATCTCTCATGTAAGCCAGGGCAGTGCGATACGGAGAGCAAGCTGACGCCCATGCAGCCGGCTCCCTCTCTCCTGTCTCTCACGTAAACCAGGGCAGTGCGATATGGAGAGCAACCTGACGCCCATGGAGCCGGCTCCCTCTCTCCTGCCTCACACGAAAGCCAGGGCACTGCGATACGGAGAGCAAGCTGACGCCCATGGAGCCGGCTCCCTCTCTCCTATCTCACATGTAAGCCTGGGCAATGCGATATGGAGAGCACGCTGACGCCCATGGAGCCGGCTCCCTCTCTCCTGTCTCACACGTAAGCCAGGGCTGTGCGATATGGAGAGCAAGCTGACGCCCATGGAGCCGGCTCCCTCTCTCCTGTCTCACACGTAAGCCTGGGCAGTGCGATACGGAGAGCAAGCTGACACCCATGGAGCCGGCTCCCTCTCTCCTGTCTCACACGTAAACCAGGGCAGTGCGATACGGAGAGCAAGCTGACGCCCATGGAGCCGGCTCCCTCTCTCCTGCCTCACACGAAAGCCAGGGCACTGCGATACGGAGAGCAAGCTGACGCCCATGGAGCCGGCTCCCTCTCTCCTGTCTCACACGAAAGCCAGGGCACTGCGATACGGAGAGCAAGATGACGCCCATGGAGCCGGCTCCCTCTCTCCTGTCTCACACGAAAGCCAGGGCACTGCAATACGGAGAGCAAGCTGACGCCCATGGAGCCGGCTCCCTCTCTCCTGTCTCACACGTAAGCCAGGGCAGTGCGATATGGAGAGCAAGCTAACACCCATGGAGCCGGCTCCCTCTCTCCTGTCTCACACGTAAGCCAGGGCAGTGCGATAAGGAGACAAGCTGACACCCATGGAGCCGGCTCCCTCTCTCCTGTCTCACACGAAAGCCTGGGCAGTGCGATACGGAGAGCAAGCTGACGCCCATGGAGCCGGCTCCCTCTCTCCTGTCTCACACGTAAGCCAGGGCAGGACGATACGGAGAGCAAGCTGACGCCCATGGAGCCGGCTCCCTCTCTCCTATCTCACATGTAAGCCTGGGCAATGCGATATGGAGAGCACGCTGACGCCCATGGAGCCGGCTCCCTCTCTCCTGTCTCACACGTAAGCCAGGGCAGTGCGATATGGAGAGCAAGCTGACGCCCATGGAGCCGGCTCCCTCTCTCCTGTCTCACACGTAAGCAAGGGCAGTGCGAAATGGAGAGCAAGCTGACACCCATGGAGCCGGCTCCCTCTCTCCTGTCTCACACGTAAGCCAGGGCAGGACGATACGGAGAGCAAGCTGACGCCCATGGAGCCGGCTCCCTCTCTCCTGTCTCACACTTAAGCCAGGGCAGGACGATACGGAGAGCAAGCTGACGCCCATGGAGCCGGCTCCCTCTCTCCTGTGCCACACGTAAGCCAGGACAGTGCGTTACGGAGAGCAAGCTGACGCCCATGGAGCCGGCTCCCTCTCTCCTGTGTCACACTTAAACCAGGGCAGTACGATACGGAGAGCAAGCTGACGCCCAAGCAGCCGGCTCCCTCTCTCCTGTCTCACACGTAAGCCAGGACAGTGCGATACGGAAAGCAAGCTGACGCCCATGGAGCCGGCTCCCTCTCCCCTGTCTCACACGTAAGCCAGGGCAGTGCGATATAGAGAGCAAGCTGACGCCCATGGAGCCGGCTCCATCTCTCCTGTGCCACACGTAAGCCAGGGCAGTGCGATATGGAGAGCAAGCTGACGCCTATGGAGCCGGCTCCCTCTCTCCTGTCTCACACGTAAGCCAGGGCAGTGCGATACGGAGAGCAAGCTGACACCCATGGAGCCGGCTCCCTCTCTCCTGTCTCACACGTAAACCAGGGCAGTGCGATACGGAGAGCAAGCTGACGCCCATGGAGCCGGCTCCCTCTCTCCTGCCTCACACGAAAGCCAGGGCACTGCGATACGGAGAGCAAGCTGACGCCCATGGAGCCGGCTCCCTCTCTCCTGTCTCACACGAAAGCCAGGGCACTGCGATACGGAGAGCAAGATGACGCCCATGGAGCCGGCTCCCTCTCTCCTGTCTCACACGAAAGCCAGGGCACTGCAATACGGAGAGCAAGCTGACGCCCATGGAGCCGGCTCCCTCTCTCCTGTCTCACACGTAAGCCAGGGCAGTGCGATACTGAGAGCAAGCTGACGCCCATGGAGCCGGCTCCCTCTCTCCTGTCTCACACGTAAGCCAGGGCTGTGCGATATGGAGAGCAAGCTGACGCCCATGGAGCCGGCTCCCTTTCTCCTGTCTCACACGTAAGCCTGGGCAGTGCGATACGGAGAGCAAGCTGACGCCCATGGAGCCGGCTCCCTCTCTCCTGTCTCACACGTAAGCCAGGGCAGTGCGATACGGAGAGCAAGCTGACGCCCATGGAGCCGGCTCCCTCTCTCCTGTCTCACACGTAAGCCAGGACAGTGCGATATGGAGAGCAAGCTGACGCCCATGGAGCCGGCTCCCTCTCTCCTGTCTCACACGTAAGCCAGGGCAGTGCGATATGGAGAGCAAGCTGACACCCATGGAACCGGCTCCCTCTCTCCTGTCTCACACGTAAACTAGGGCAGTGCGATATGGAGAGCAAGCTGACGCCCATGGAGCCGGCTCCCTCTCTCCTGTCGCACACGTAAGCCAGGGCAGTGCGATATGGAGAGCAAGCTGACACCGATGGAGCCGGCTCCCTCTCTCCTGTCTCACACGAAAGCCAGGGCACTGCGATACGGAGAGCAAGCTGACACCCATGGAGCCGGCTCCCTCTCTCCTGTCTCACACGTAAGCCAGGGCAGTGCGATACTGAGAGCAAGCTGACGCCCATGGAGCCGGCTCCCTCTCTCCTGTCTCACACGTAAGCCAGGGCAGTGCGATATGGAGAGCAAGCTGACGCCCATGGAGCCGGCTCCCTCTCTCCTGTCTCACACGTAAGCCAGGGCAGTGCTATACTGAGAGCAAGCTGACGCCCATGGAGCCGGCTCCCTCTCTCCTGTCTCACACGTAAGCCAGGGCAGTGAGATATGGAGAGCAAGCTGACGCCCATGGAGCCGGCTCCCTCTCTCCTGTCTCACACGTAAGCCAGGGCAGTGCGATACGGAGAGCAAGCTGACGCCCATGGAGCCGGCTCCCTCTCTCCTGTCTCACACGTAAGCCAGGGCAGTGAGATATGGAGAGCAAGCTGACGCCCATGGAGACGGCTCCCTCTCTCCTGTCTCACACGTAAGCCAGGACAGTGCGATACTGAGAGCAAGCTGACGTCCATGGAGCCGGCTCCCTCTCTCCTATCTCTCATGTAAGCCAGGGCAGTGCGATACGGAGAGCAAGCTGACGCCCATGCAGCCGGCTCCCTCTCTCCTGTCTCTCACGTAAACCAGGGCAGTGCGATATGGAGAGCAACCTGACGCCCATGGAGCCGGCTCCCTCTCTCCTGCCTCACACGAAAGCCAGGGCACTGCGATACGGAGAGCAAGCTGACGCCCATGGAGCCGGCTCCCTCTCTCCTATCTCACATGTAAGCCTGGGCAATGCGATATGGAGAGCACGCTGACGCCCATGGAGCCGGCTCCCTCTCTCCTGTCTCACACGTAAGCCAGGGCAGTGCGATATGGAGAGCAAGCTGACGCCCATGGAGCCGGCTCCCTCTCTCCTGTCTCACACGTAAGCAAGGGCAGTGCGAAATGGAGAGCAAGCTGACACCCATGGAGCCGGCTCCCTCTCTCCTGTCTCACACGTAAGCCAGGGCAGGACGATACGGAGAGCAAGCTGACGCCCATGGAGCCGGCTCCCTCTCTCCTGTCTCACACTTAAGCCAGGGCAGGACAATACGGAGAGCAAGCTGACGCCCATGGAGCCGGCTCCCTCTCTCCTGTGCCACACGTAAGCCTGGACAGTGCGTTACGGAGAGCAAGCTGACGCCCATGGAGCCGGCTCCCTCTCTCCTGTGTCACACTTAAACCAGGGCAGTACGATACGGAGAGCAAGCTGACGCCCAAGCAGCCGGCTCCCTCTCTCCTGTCTCACACGTAAGCCAGGACAGTGCGATACGGAAAGCAAGCTGACGCCCATGGAGCCGGCTCCCTCTCCCCTGTCTCACACGTAAGCCAGGGCAGTGCGATATAGAGAGCAAGCTGACGCCCATGGAGCCGGCTCCATCTCTCCTGTGCCACACGTAAGCCAGGGCAGTGCGATATGGAGAGCAAGCTGACGCCTATGGAGCCGGCTCCCTCTCTCCTGTCTCACACGTAAGCCAGGGCAGTGCGATACGGAGAGCAAGCTGACACCCATGGAGCCGGCTCCCTCTCTCCTGTCTCACACGTAAACCAGGGCAGTGCGATACGGAGAGCAAGCTGACGCCCATGGAGCCGGCTCCCTCTCTCCTGCCTCACACGAAAGCCAGGGCACTGCGATACGGAGAGCAAGCTGACGCCCATGGAGCCGGCTCCCTCTCTCCTGTCTCACACGAAAGCCAGGGCACTGCGATACGGAGAGCAAGATGACGCCCATGGAGCCGGCTCCCTCTCTCCTGTCTCACACGAAAGCCAGGGCACTGCAATACGGAGAGCAAGCTGACGCCCATGGAGCCGGCTCCCTCTCTCCTGTCTCACACGTAAGCCAGGGCAGTGCGATACTGAGAGCAAGCTGACGCCCATGGAGCCGGCTCCCTCTCTCCTGTCTCACACGTAAGCCAGGGCTGTGCGATATGGAGAGCAAGCTGACGCCCATGGAGCCGGCTCCCTTTCTCCTGTCTCACACGTAAGCCTGGGCAGTGCGATACGGAGAGCAAGCTGACGCCCATGGAGCCGGCTCCCTCTCTCCTGTCTCACACGTAAGCCAGGGCAGTGCAATACGGAGAGCAAGCTGACGCCCATGGAGCCGGCTCCCTCTCTCCTGTCTCACACGTAAGCCAGGACAGTGCGATATGGAGAGCAAGCTGACGCCCATGGAGCCGGCTCCCTCTCTCCTGTCTCACACGTAAGCCAGGGCAGTGCGATATGGAGAGCAAGCTGACACCCATGGAACCGGCTCCCTCTCTCCTGTCTCACACGTAAACTAGGGCAGTGCGATATGGAGAGCAAGCTGACGCCCATGGAGCCGGCTCCCTCTCTCCTGTCGCACACGTAAGCCAGGGCAGTGCGATATGGAGAGCAAGCTGACACCGATGGAGCCGGCTCCCTCTCTCCTGTCTCACACGAAAGCCAGGACAGTGCGTTACGGAGAGCAAGCTGACGCCCATGGAGCCGGCTCCCTCTCTCCTGTGTCACACTTAAACCAGGGCAGTACGATACGGAGAGCAAGCTGACGCCCAAGCAGCCGGCTCCCTCTCTCCTGTCTCACACGTAAGCCAGGACAGTGCGATACGGAAAGCAAGCTGACGCCCATGGAGCCGGCTCCCTCTCCCCTGTCTCACACGTAAGCCAGGGCAGTGCGATATAGAGAGCAAGCTGACGCCCATGGAGCCGGCTCCATCTCTCCTGTGCCACACGTAAGCCAGGGCAGTGCGATATGGAGAGCAAGCTGACGCCTATGGAGCCGGCTCCCTCTCTCCTGTCTCACACGTAAGCCAGGGCAGTGCGATACGGAGAGCAAGCTGACACCCATGGAGCCGGCTCCCTCTCTCCTGTCTCACACGTAAACCAGGGCAGTGCGATACGGAGAGCAAGCTGACGCCCATGGAGCCGGCTCCCTCTCTCCTGCCTCACACGAAAGCCAGGGCACTGCGATACGGAGAGCAAGCTGACGCCCATGGAGCCGGCTCCCTCTCTCCTGTCTCACACGAAAGCCAGGGCACTGCGATACGGAGAGCAAGATGACGCCCATGGAGCCGGCTCCCTCTCTCCTGTCTCACACGAAAGCCAGGGCACTGCAATACGGAGAGCAAGCTGACGCCCATGGAGCCGGCTCCCTCTCTCCTGTCTCACACGTAAGCCAGGGCAGTGCGATACTGAGAGCAAGCTGACGCCCATGGAGCCGGCTCCCTCTCTCCTGTCTCACACGTAAGCCAGGGCTGTGCGATATGGAGAGCAAGCTGACGCCCATGGAGCCGGCTCCCTTTCTCCTGTCTCACACGTAAGCCTGGGCAGTGCGATACGGAGAGCAAGCTGACGCCCATGGAGCCGGCTCCCTCTCTCCTGTCTCACACGTAAGCCAGGGCAGTGCGATACGGAGAGCAAGCTGACGCCCATGGAGCCGGCTCCCTCTCTCCTGTCTCACACGTAAGCCAGGACAGTGCGATATGGAGAGCAAGCTGACGCCCATGGAGCCGGCTCCCTCTCTCCTGTCTCACACGTAAGCCAGGGCAGTGCGATATGGAGAGCAAGCTGACACCCATGGAACCGGCTCCCTCTCTCCTGTCTCACACGTAAACTAGGGCAGTGCGATATGGAGAGCAAGCTGACGCCCATGGAGCCGGCTCCCTCTCTCCTGTCGCACACGTAAGCCAGGGCAGTGCGATATGGAGAGCAAGCTGACACCGATGGAGCCGGCTCCCTCTCTCCTGTCTCACACGAAAGCCAGGGCACTGCGATACGGAGAGCAAGCTGACACCCATGGAGCCGGCTCCCTCTCTCCTGTCTCACACGTAAGCCAGGGCAGTGCGATACTGAGAGCAAGCTGACGCCCATGGAGCCGGCTCCCTCTCTCCTGTCTCACACGTAAGCCAGGGCAGTGCGATATGGAGAGCAAGCTGACGCCCATGGAGCCGGCTCCCTCTCTCCTGTCTCACACGTAAGCCAGGGCAGTGCTATACTGAGAGCAAGCTGACGCCCATGGAGCCGGCTCCCTCTCTCCTGTCTCACACGTAAGCCAGGGCAGTGAGATATGGAGAGCAAGCTGACGCCCATGGAGCCGGCTCCCTCTCTCCTGTCTCACACGTAAGCCAGGGCAGTGCGATACGGAGAGCAAGCTGACGCCCATGGAGCCGGCTCCCTCTCTCCTGTCTCACACGTAAGCCAGGGCAGTGAGATATGGAGAGCAAGCTGACGCCCATGGAGACGGCTCCCTCTCTCCTGTCTCACACGTAAGCCAGGACAGTGCGATACTGAGAGCAAGCTGACGTCCATGGAGCCGGCTCCCTCTCTCCTATCTCTCATGTAAGCCAGGGCAGTGCGATACGGAGAGCAAGCTGACGCCCATGCAGCCGGCTCCCTCTCTCCTGTCTCTCACGTAAACCAGGGCAGTGCGATATGGAGAGCAACCTGACGCCCATGGAGCCGGCTCCCTCTCTCCTGCCTCACACGAAAGCCAGGGCACTGCGATACGGAGAGCAAGCTGACGCCCATGGAGCCGGCTCCCTCTCTCCTATCTCACATGTAAGCCTGGGCAATGCGATATGGAGAGCACGCTGACGCCCATGGAGCCGGCTCCCTCTCTCCTGTCTCACACGTAAGCCAGGGCAGTGCGATATGGAGAGCAAGCTGACGCCCATGGAGCCGGCTCCCTCTCTCCTGTCTCACACGTAAGCAAGGGCAGTGCGAAATGGAGAGCAAGCTGACACCCATGGAGCCGGCTCCCTCTCTCCTGTCTCACACGTAAGCCAGGGCAGGACGATACGGAGAGCAAGCTGACGCCCATGGAGCCGGCTCCCTCTCTCCTGTCTCACACTTAAGCCAGGGCAGGACAATACGGAGAGCAAGCTGACGCCCATGGAGCCGGCTCCCTCTCTCCTGTGCCACACGTAAGCCTGGACAGTGCGTTACGGAGAGCAAGCTGACGCCCATGGAGCCGGCTCCCTCTCTCCTGTGTCACACTTAAACCAGGGCAGTACGATACGGAGAGCAAGCTGACGCCCAAGCAGCCGGCTCCCTCTCTCCTGTCTCACACGTAAGCCAGGACAGTGCGATACGGAAAGCAAGCTGACGCCCATGGAGCCGGCTCCCTCTCCCCTGTCTCACACGTAAGCCAGGGCAGTGCGATATAGAGAGCAAGCTGACGCCCATGGAGCCGGCTCCATCTCTCCTGTGCCACACGTAAGCCAGGGCAGTGCGATATGGAGAGCAAGCTGACGCCTATGGAGCCGGCTCCCTCTCTCCTGTCTCACACGTAAGCCAGGGCAGTGCGATACGGAGAGCAAGCTGACACCCATGGAGCCGGCTCCCTCTCTCCTGTCTCACACGTAAACCAGGGCAGTGCGATACGGAGAGCAAGCTGACGCCCATGGAGCCGGCTCCCTCTCTCCTGCCTCACACGAAAGCCAGGGCACTGCGATACGGAGAGCAAGCTGACGCCCATGGAGCCGGCTCCCTCTCTCCTGTCTCACACGAAAGCCAGGGCACTGCGATACGGAGAGCAAGATGACGCCCATGGAGCCGGCTCCCTCTCTCCTGTCTCACACGAAAGCCAGGGCACTGCAATACGGAGAGCAAGCTGACGCCCATGGAGCCGGCTCCCTCTCTCCTGTCTCACACGTAAGCCAGGGCAGTGCGATACTGAGAGCAAGCTGACGCCCATGGAGCCGGCTCCCTCTCTCCTGTCTCACACGTAAGCCAGGGCTGTGCGATATGGAGAGCAAGCTGACGCCCATGGAGCCGGCTCCCTTTCTCCTGTCTCACACGTAAGCCTGGGCAGTGCGATACGGAGAGCAAGCTGACGCCCATGGAGCCGGCTCCCTCTCTCCTGTCT
The DNA here is from genome assembly GCF_048418815.1 of Hemitrygon akajei. Lineage (NCBI taxonomy): Eukaryota > Metazoa > Chordata > Chondrichthyes > Myliobatiformes > Dasyatidae > Hemitrygon > Hemitrygon akajei. The sequence goes on along the minus strand of NC_133151.1, from coordinate 51,614,738 downwards.
CACACGTAAGCCAGGGCAGTGCGATACGGAGAGCAAGCTGACGCCCATGGAGCCGGCTCCCTCTCTCCTGTCTCACACGTAAGCCAGGACAGTGCGATATGGAGAGCAAGCTGACGCCCATGGAGCCGGCTCCCTCTCTCCTGTCTCACACGTAAGCCAGGGCAGTGCGATATGGAGAGCAAGCTGACACCCATGGAACCGGCTCCCTCTCTCCTGTCTCACACGTAAACTAGGGCAGTGCGATATGGAGAGCAAGCTGACGCCCATGGAGCCGGCTCCCTCTCTCCTGTCGCACACGTAAGCCAGGGCAGTGTGATATGGAGAGCAAGCTGACACCGATGGAGCCGGCTCCCTCTCTCCTGTCTCACACGAAAGCCAGGGCACTGCGATACGGAGAGCAAGCTGACACCCATGGAGCCGGCTCCCTCTCTCCTGTCTCACACGTAAGCCAGGGCAGTGCGATACTGAGAGCAAGCTGACGCCCATGGAGCCGGCTCCCTCTCTCCTGTCTCACACGTAAGCCAGGGCAGTGCGATATGGAGAGCAAGCTGACGCCCATGGAGCCGGCTCCCTCTCTCCTGTCTCACACGTAAGCCAGGGCAGTGCTATACTGAGAGCAAGCTGACGCCCATGGAGCCGGCTCCCTCTCTCCTGTCTCACACGTAAGCCAGGGCAGTGAGATATGGAGAGCAAGCTGACGCCCATGGAGCCGGCTCCCTCTCTCCTGTCTCACACGTAAGCCAGGGCAGTGCGATACGGAGAGCAAGCTGACGCCCATGGAGCCGGCTCCCTCTCTCCTGTCTCACACGTAAGCCAGGGCAGTGCGATATGGAGAGCAAGCTGACGCCCATGGAGCCGGCTCCCTCTCTCCTGTCTCACACGTAAGCCAGGGCAGTGCGATATGGAGAGCAAGCTGACACCCATGGAACCGGCTCCCTCTCTCCTGTCTCACACGTAAACTAGGGCAGTGCGATATGGAGAGCAAGCTGACGCCCATGGAGCCGGCTCCCTCTCTCCTGTCGCACACGTAAGCCAGGGCAGTGCGATATGGAGAGCAAGCTGACACCGATGGAGCCGGCTCCCTCTCTCCTGTCTCACACGAAAGCCAGGGCACTGCGATACGGAGAGCAAGCTGACACCCATGGAGCCGGCTCCCTCTCTCCTGTCTCACACGTAAGCCAGGGCAGTGCGATACTGAGAGCAAGCTGACGCCCATGGAGCCGGCTCCCTCTCTCCTGTCTCACACGTAAGCCAGGGCAGTGCGATATGGAGAGCAAGCTGACGCCCATGGAGCCGGCTCCCTCTCTCCTGTCTCACACGTAAGCCAGGGCAGTGCTATACTGAGAGCAAGCTGACGCCCATGGAGCCGGCTCCCTCTCTCCTGTCTCACACGTAAGCCAGGGCAGTGAGATATGGAGAGCAAGCTGACGCCCATGGAGCCGGCTCCCTCTCTCCTGTCTCACACGTAAGCCAGGGCAGTGCGATACGGAGAGCAAGCTGACGCCCATGGAGCCGGCTCCCTCTCTCCTGTCTCACACGTAAGCCAGGGCAGTGAGATATGGAGAGCAAGCTGACGCCCATGGAGACGGCTCCCTCTCTCCTGTCTCACACGTAAGCCAGGACAGTGCGATACTGAGAGCAAGCTGACGTCCATGGAGCCGGCTCCCTCTCTCCTATCTCTCATGTAAGCCAGGGCAGTGCGATACGGAGAGCAAGCTGACGCCCATGCAGCCGGCTCCCTCTCTCCTGTCTCACACGTAAGCCAGGACAGTGCGATACGGAAAGCAAGCTGACGCACATGGAGCCGGCTCCCTCTCCCCTGTCTCACACGTAAGCCAGGGCAGTGCGATACGGAGAGCAAGATGACACCCATGGAGCCGGCTCCCTCTCTCCTGTCTCTCACGTAAACCAGGGCAGTGCGATATGGAGAGCAACCTGACGCCCATGGAGCCGGCTCCCTCTCTCCTGCCTCACACGAAAGCCAGGGCACTGCGATACGGAGAGCAAGCTGACGCCCATGGAGCCGGCTCCCTCTCTCCTGTCTCACACGAAAGCCAGGGCACTGCGATACGGAGAGCAAGCTGACGCCCATGGAGCCGGCTCCCTCTCTCCTGTCTCACACGAAAGCCAGGGCACTGCGATACGGAGAGCAAGCTGACGCCCATGGAGCCGGCTCCCTCTCTCCTGTCTCACACGTAAGCCAGGGCAGTGCGATACTGAGAGCAAGCTGACGCCCATGGAGCCGGCTCCCTCTCTCCTGTCTCACACGTAAGCCAGGGCAGTGCGATATGGAGAGCAAGCTGACGCCCATGGAGCCGGCTCCCTCTCTCCTGTCTCACACGTAAGCCTGGGCAGTGCGATACGGAGAGCAAGCTGACGCCCATGGAGCCGGCTCCCTCTCTCCTGTCTCACACGTAAGCCAGGGCAGTGCGATATGGAGAGCAAGCTGACGCCCATGGAGCCGGCTCCCTCTCTCCTGTCTCACACGAAAGCCAGGGCACTGCGATACGGAGAGCAAGCTGACACCCATGGAGCCGGCTCCCTCTCTCCTGTCTCACACGTAAGCCAGGGCAGTGCGATACTGAGAGCAAGCTGACGCCCATGGAGCCGGCTCCCTCTCTCCTGTCTCACACGTAAGCCAGGGCAGTGCGATATGGAGAGCAAGCTGACACCGATGGAGCCGGCTCCCTCTCTCCTGTCTCACACGAAAGCCAGGGCACTGCGATACTGAGAGCAAGCTGACGCCCATGGAGCCGGCTCCCTCTCTCCTGTCTCACACGTAAGCCAGGGCAGTGCGATACGGAGAGCAAGCTGACGCCCATGGAGCCGGCTCCCTCTCTCCTGTCTCACACGTAAGCCAGGACAGTGTGATATGGAGAGCAAGCTGACGCCCATGGAGCCGGCTCCCTCTCTCCTGTCTCACACGTAAGCCAGGGCAGTGCGATACTGAGAGCAAGCTGACGCCCATGGAGCCGGCTCCCTCTCTCCTGTCTCACACGTAAGCCAGGGCAGTGCGATATGGAGAGCAAGCTGACGCCCATGGAGCCGGCTCCCTCTCTCCTGTCTCACACGTAAGCCAGGGCAGTGCTATACTGAGAGCAAGCTGACGCCCATGGAGCCGGCTCCCTCTCTCCTGTCTCACACGTAAGCCAGGGCAGTGAGATATGGAGAGCAAGCTGACACCCATGGAGCCGGCTCCCTCTCTCCTGTCTCACACGTAAGCCAGGGCAGTGCGATACGGAGAGCATGCTGACGCCCATGGAGCCCGCTCCCTCTCTCCTGTCTCACACGTAAGCCAGGGCAGTGAGATATGGAGAGCAAGCTGACGCCCATGGAGACGGCTCCCTCTCTCCTGTCTCACACGTAAACCAGGGCAGTGCGATACTGAGAGCAAGCTGACGTCCATGGAGCCGGCTCCCTCTCTCCTATCTCTCATGTAAGCCAGGGCAGTGCGATACGGAGAGCAAGATGACGCCCATGGAGCCGGCTCCCTCTCTCCTGTCTCACACGTAAGCCTGGGCAATGCGATATGGAGAGCAAGCTGATGCCCATGGAGCCGGCTCCCTCTCTCCTATCTCTCATGTAAGCCAGGGCAGTGCGATACGGAGAGCAAGCTGACGCCCATGGAGCCGGCTCCCTCTCTCCTGTCTCACACGTAAGCCAGGGCAGTGCGATATGGAGAGCAAGCTGACGCCCATGGAGCCGGCTCCCTCTCTCCTGTCTCACACGTAAGCCAGGGTAGTGCGATACGGAGAGCAAGCTGACGCCCATGGAGCCGGCTCCCTCTCTCCTGTCTCACACGTAAGCCAGGACAGTGCGATATGGAGAGCAAGCTGACGCCCATGGAGCCGGCTCCCTCTCTCCTGTCTCACACGTAAGCCAGGGCAGTGCGATACGGAGAGCAAGCTGACACCCATGGAGCCGGCTCCCTCTCTCCTGTCTCACACGTAAACCAGGGCAGTGCGATATGGAGAGCAAGCTGACACCCATGGAGCCGGCTCCCTCTCTCCTGCCTCACACGAAAGCCAGGGCACTGCGATACGGAGAGCAAGCTGACGCCCATGGAGCCGGCTCCCTCTCTCCTGTCTCACACGAAAGCCAGGGCACTGCGATACGGAGAGCAAGATGACGCCCATGGAGCCGGCTCCCTCTCTCCTGTCTCACACGAAAGCCAGGGTACTGTGATACGGAGAGCAAGCTGACGCCCATGGAGCCGGCTCCCTCTCTCCTGTCTCACACGTAAGCCAGGGCAGTGCGATACTGAGAGCAAGCTGACGCCCATGGAGCCGGCTCCCTCTCTCCTGTCTCACACGTAAGCCAGGGCTGTGCGATATGGAGAGCAAGCTGACACCCATGGAGCCGGCTCCCTCTCTCCTGTCTCACACGTAAGCCAGGGCAGTGCGATATGGAGAGCAAGCTGACGCCCATGGAGCCGGCTCCCTCTCTCCTGTCTCACACGTAAGCCAGGGCAGTGCGATACGGAGAGCAAGCTGACGCCCATGGAGCCGGCTCCCTCTCTCCTGTCTCACACGTAAGCCAGGGCAGTGAGATATGGAGAGCAAGCTGACGCCCATGGAGACGGCTCCCTCTCTCCTGTCTCACACGTAAGCCAGGGCAGTGCGATATGGAGAGCAAGCTGACACCCATGGAACCGGCTCCCTCTCTCCTGTCTCACACGTAAACTAGGGCAGTGCGATATGGAGAGCAAGCTGACGCCCATGGAGCCGGCTCCCTCTCTCCTGTCGCACACGTAAGCCAGGGCAGTGCGATATGGAGAGAAAGCTGACACCGATGGAGCCGGCTCCCTCTCTCCTGTCTCACACGAAAGCCAGGGCACTGCGATACGGAGAGCAAGCTGACGCCCATGGAGCCGGCTCCCTCTCTCCTGTCTCACACGTAAGCCAGGACAGTGCGATATGGAGAGCAAGCTGACGCCCATGGAGCCGGCTCCCTCTCTCCTGTCTCACACGTAAGCCAGGGCAGTGCGATATGGAGAGCAAGCTGACACCCATGGAACCGGCTCCCTCTCTCCTGTCTCACACGTAAACTAGGGCAGTGCGATATGGAGAGCAAGCTGACGCCCATGGAGCCGGCTCCATCTCTCCTGTGCCACACGTAAGCCAGGGCAGTGCGATATGGAGAGCAAGCTGACGCCTATGGAGCCGGCTCCCTCTCTCCTGTCTCACACGTAAGCCAGGGCAGTGCGATACGGAGAGCAAGCTGACGCCCATGGAGCCGGCTCCCTCTCTCCTGTCTCACACGTAAGCCAGGGCAGTGCGATATGGAGAGCAAGCTGACGCCCATGGAGCCGGCTCCCTCTCTCCTGTCTCACACGTAAGCCAGGGTAGTGCGATACGGAGAGCAAGCTGACGCCCATGGAGCCGGCTCCCTCTCTCCTGTCTCACACGTAAGCCAGGACAGTGCGATATGGAGAGCAAGCTGACGCCCATGGAGCCGGCTCCCTCTCTCCTGTCTCACACGTAAGCCAGGGCAGTGCGATACGGAGAGCAAGCTGACACCCATGGAGCCGGCTCCCTCTCTCCTGTCTCACACGTAAACCAGGGCAGTGCGATATGGAGAGCAAGCTGACACCCATGGAGCCGGCTCCCTCTCTCCTGCCTCACACGAAAGCCAGGGCACTGCGATACGGAGAGCAAGCTGACGCCCATGGAGCCGGCTCCCTCTCTCCTGTCTCACACGAAAGCCAGGGCACTGCGATACGGAGAGCAAGATGACGCCCATGGAGCCGGCTCCCTCTCTCCTGTCTCACACGAAAGCCAGGGTACTGTGATACGGAGAGCAAGCTGACGCCCATGGAGCCGGCTCCCTCTCTCCTGTCTCACACGTAAGCCAGGGCAGTGCGATACTGAGAGCAAGCTGACGCCCATGGAGCCGGCTCCCTCTCTCCTGTCTCACACGTAAGCCAGGGCTGTGCGATATGGAGAGCAAGCTGACACCCATGGAGCCGGCTCCCTCTCTCCTGTCTCACACGTAAGCCAGGGCAGTGCGATATGGAGAGCAAGCTGACGCCCATGGAGCCGGCTCCCTCTCTCCTGTCTCACACGTAAGCCAGGGCAGTGCGATACGGAGAGCAAGCTGACGCCCATGGAGCCGGCTCCCTCTCTCCTGTCTCACACGTAAGCCAGGGCAGTGAGATATGGAGAGCAAGCTGACGCCCATGGAGACGGCTCCCTCTCTCCTGTCTCACACGTAAGCCAGGGCAGTGCGATATGGAGAGCAAGCTGACACCCATGGAACCGGCTCCCTCTCTCCTGTCTCACACGTAAACTAGGGCAGTGCGATATGGAGAGCAAGCTGACGCCCATGGAGCCGGCTCCCTCTCTCCTGTCGCACACGTAAGCCAGGGCAGTGCGATATGGAGAGAAAGCTGACACCGATGGAGCCGGCTCCCTCTCTCCTGTCTCACACGAAAGCCAGGGCACTGCGATACGGAGAGCAAGCTGACACCCATGGAGCCGGCTCCCTCTCTCCTGTCTCACACGTAAGCCAGGGCAGTGCGATACTGAGAGCAAGCTGACGCCCATGGAGCCGGCTCCCTCTCTCCTGTCTCACACGTAAGCCAGGGCAGTGCGATATGGAGAGCAAGCTGACGCCCATGGAGCCGGCTCCCTCTCTCCTGTCTCACACGTAAGCCAGGGCAGTGCTATACTGAGAGCAAGCTGACGCCCATGGAGCCGGCTCCCTCTCTCCTGTCTCACACGTAAGCCAGGGCAGTGAGATATGGAGAGCAAGCTGACACCCATGGAGCCGGCTCCCTCTCTCCTGTCTCACACGTAAGCCAGGGCAGTGCGATACGGAGAGCAAGCTGATGCCCATGGAGCCGGCTCCCTCTCTCCTGTCTCACACGTAAGCCAGGGCAGTGAGATATGGAGAGCAAGCTGACGCCCATGGAGACGGCTCCCTCTCTCCTGTCTCACACGTAAGCCAGGGCAGTGCGATACTGAGAGCAAGCTGACGTCCATGGAGCCGGCTCCCTCTCTCCTATCTCTCATGTAAGCCAGGGCAGTGCGATACGGAGAGCAAGCTGACACCCATGGAGCCGGCTCCCTCTCTCCTGTCTCACACATAAGCCTGGGCAATGCGATATGGAGAGCAAGCTGACGCCCATGGAGCCGGCTCCCTCTCTCCTATCTCTCATGTAAGCCAGGGCAGTGCGATACGGAGAGCAAGCTGACGCCCATGGAGCCGGCTCCCTCTCTCCTGTCTCACACGTAAGCCAGGGCAGTGCGATATGGAGAGCAAGCTGACGCCCATGGAGCCGGCTCCCTCTCTCCTGTCTCACACGTAAGCCAGGGCAGTGCGATACGGAGAGCAAGCTGACGCCCATGGAGCCGGCTCCCTCTCTCCTGTCTCACACGTAAGCCAGGACAGTGCGATATGGAGAGCAAGCTGACGCCCATGGAGCCGGCTCCCTCTCTCCTGTCTCACACGTAAGCCAGGGCAGTGCGATATGGAGAGCAAGCTGACACCCATGGAACCGGCTCCCTCTCTCCTGTCTCACACGTAAACCAGGGCAGTGCGATATGGAGAGCAAGCTGACGCCCATGGAGCCGGCTCCCTCTCTCCTGTCTCACACGTAAGCCAGGGCAGTGCGATATGGAGAGCAAGCTGACACCGATGGAGCCGGCTCCCTCTCTCCTGTCTCACACGAAAGCCAGGGCACTGCGATACGGAGAGCAAGCTGACACCCATGGAGCCGGCTCCCTCTCTCCTGTCTCACACGTAAGCCAGGGCAGTGCGATACTGAGAGCAAGCTGACGCCCATGGAGCCGGCTCCCTCTCTCCTGTCTCACACGTAAGCCAGGGCAGTGCGAAATGGAGAGCAAGCTGACGCCCATGGAGCCGGCTCCCTCTCTCCTGTCTCACACGTAAGCCAGGGCAGTGCTATACTGAGAGCAAGCTGACGCCCATGGAGCCGGCTCCCTCTCTCCTGTCTCACACGTAAGCCAGGGCAGTGCGATACGGAGAGCAATCTGACGCCCATGGAGCCGGCTCCCTCTCTCCTGTCTCACACGTAAGCCAGGGCAGTGCTATACTGAGAGCAAGCTGACGACCATGGAGCCGGCTCCCTCTCTCCTGTCTCACACGTAAGCCAGGGCAGTGCGATACGGAGAGCAAGCTGACGCCCATGGAGCCGGCTCCCTCTCTCCTGTCTCACACGTAAGCCAGGGCAGTGAGATATGGAGAGCAAGCTGACGCCCATGGAGACGGCTCCCTCTCTCCTGTCTCACACGTAAGCCAGGGCAGTGCGATACTGAGAGCAAGCTGACGTCCATGGAGCCGGCTCCCTCTCTCCTATCTCTCATGTAAGCCAGGGCAGTGCGATACGGAGAGCAAGCTGACGCCCATGGAGCCGGCTCCCTCTCTCCTGTCTCACACGTAAGCCTGGGCAATGCGATATGGAGAGCAAGCTGACGCACATGGAGCCGGCTCACTCTCTCCTGTCTCACACGTAAGCCAGGGCAGTGTGATATGGAGAGCAAGCTGACGCCCATGGAGCCGGCTCCCTCTCTCCTATTTCACATGTAAGCCTGGGCAATGCGATATGGAGAGCACGCTGACGCCCATGGAGCCGGCTCCCTCTCTCCTGTCTCACACGTAAGCCAGGGCAGTGCGATATGGAGAGCAAGCTGACGCCCATGGAGCCGGCTCCCTCTCTCCTGTCTCACACGTAAGCAAGGGCAGTGCGAAATGGAGAGCAAGCTGACACCCATGGAGCCGGCTCTCTCTCTCCTGTCTCACACGTAAGCCAGGGCAGTGCGATACGGAGAGCAAGCTGACGCTCCTGGAGCCGGCTCTCTCTCTCCTGTCTCACACGTAAGCCAGGGCTGTGCGATACGTAGAGCAAGCTGACGCCCATGGAGCCGGCTCCCTCTCTCCTGTCTCACACGTAAGCCAGGGCAGTGCGATATGGAGAGCAAGCTGACACCCATGGAGCCGGCTCCCTCTCTCCTGTCTCACACGAAAGCCTGGGCAGTGCGATACGGAGAGCAAGCTGACGCCCATGGAGCCGGCTCCCTCTCTCCTGTGTCACACTTAAAGCAGGGCAGTACGATACGGAGAGCAAGCTGACGCCCATGGAGCCGGCTCCCTCTCTCCTGTCTCACACGTAAGCCTGGACAGTGCGATACGGAGAGCAAGCTGACGCCCATGGAGCCGGCTCCCTCTCCCCTGTCTCACACGTAAGCCAGGGCAGTACGAACCGGAGAGCAAGCTGACGCCCATGGAGCCGGCTCCCTCTCTCCTGTCTCACACGTAAGCCAGGGCAGTGCTATATGGAGAGCAAGCTGACGCCAATGGAGCCGGCTCCCTCTCTCCTGTCTCACACGTAAACCAGGGCAGTGCGATACGGAGAGCAAGCTGACGCCCATGGAGCCGGCTCCATCTCTCCTGTGCCACACGTAAGCCAGGGCAGTGCGATATGGAGAGCAAGCTGACGCCCATGGAGCCGGCTCCCTCTCTCCTGTCTCACACGTAAGCCAGGGCAGTGCGATACGGAGAGCAAGCTGACGCCCATGGAGCCGGCTCCCTCTCTCGTGTCTCACACGTAAGCCAGGGCAGTGCGATACTGAGAGCAAGCTGACACCCATGGAGCCGGCTCCCTCTCTCCTGTCTCACACGTAAGCCAGGGCAGTGTGATATGGAGAGCAAGCTGACGCCCATGGAGCCGGCTCCCTCTCTCCTGTCTCAGACGTAAGCCAGGGCAGTGAGATATGGAGAGCAAGCTGACGCCCATGGAGCCGGCTCGCTCTCTCCTGTCTCACACGTAAGCCAGGGCAGTGCGATACTGAGAGCAAGCTGACGCCCATGGAGCCGGCTCCCTCTCTCCTATCTCTCATGTAAGCCAGGGCAGTGCGATACGGAGAGCAAGCTGACGCCCATGGAGCCGGCTCCCTCTCTCCTGTCTCACACGTAAGCCAGGGCAGTGCGATATGGAGAGCAAGCTGACACCCATGGAGCCGGCTCCCTCTCTCCTGTCTCACACGTAAGCCAGGGCAGTGCGATATGGAGAGCAAGCTGACACCCATGGAGCCGGCTCCCTCTCTCCTGTCTCACACGAAAGCCTGGGCAGTGCGATACGGAGAGCAAGCTGACGCCCATGGAGCCGGCTCCCTCTCTCCTGTCTCACACGTAAGCCAGGGCAGGACGATACGGAGAGCAAGCTGACGCCCATGGAGCCGGCTCCATCTCTCCTGTCTCACACTTAAGCCAGGGCAGGACGATACGGAGAGCAAGCTGACGCCCATGGAGCCGGCTCCCTCTCTCCTGTGCCACACGTAAGCCAGGACAGTGCGTTACGGAGAGCAAGCTGACGCCCATGGAGCCGGCTCCCTCTCTCCTGTGTCACACTTAAACCAGGGCAGTACGATACGGAGAGCAAGCTGACGCCCATGCAGCCGGCTCCCTCTCTCCTGTCTCACACGTAAGCCAGGACAGTGCGATACGGAAAGCAAGCTGACGCCCATGGAGCCGGCTCCCTCTCCCCTGTCTCACACGTAAGCCAGGGCAGTGCGATATAGAGAGCAAGCTGACGCCCATGGAGCCGGCTCCATCTCTCCTGTGCCACACGTAAGCCAGGGCAGTGCGATATGGAGAGCAAGCTGACGCCTACGGAGCCGGCTCCCTCTCTCCTGTCTCACACGTAAGCCAGGGCAGTGCGATACGGAGAGCAAGCTGACACCCATGGAGCCGGCTCCCTCTCTCCTGTCTCACACGTAAGCCAGGGCAGTGCGATATGCAGAGCAAGCTGACGCCCATGGAGCCGGCTCCCTCTCTCCTGTCTCACACGTAAGCCAGGGCTGTGCGATATGGAGAGCAAGCTGACACCCATGGAGCCGGCTCCCTTTCTCCTGTCTCACACGTAAGCCTGGGCAGTGCGATACGGAGAGCAAGCTGACGCCCATGGAGCCGGCTCCCTCTCTCCTGTCTCACACGTAAGCCAGGGCAGTGCGATATGGAGAGCAAGCTGACGCCCATGGAGCCGGCTCCCTCTCTCCTGTCTCACACATAAGCCAGGGCAGTGCGATACGGAGAGCAAGCTGACGCCCATGGAGCCGGCTCCCTCTCTCCTGTCTCACACGTAAGCCAGGACAGTGCGATATGGAGAGCAAGCTGACGCCCATGGAGCCGGCTCCCTCTCTCCTGTCTCACACGTAAGCCAGGGCAGTGCGATATGGAGAGCAAGCTGACACCCATGGAACCGGCTCCCTCTCTCCTGTCTCACACGTAAACTAGGGCAGTGCGATATGGAGAGCAAGCTGACGCCCATGGAGCCGGCTCCATCTCTCCTGTGCCACACGTAAGCCAGGGCAGTGCGATATGGAGAGCAAGCTGACGCCTATGGAGCCGGCTCCCTCTCTCCTGTCTCACACGTAAGCCAGGGCAGTGCGATACGGAGAGCAAGCTGACGCCCATGGAGCCGGCTCCCTCTCTCCTGTCTCACACGTAAACCAGGGCAGTGCGATATGGAGAGCAAGCTGACGCCCATGGAGCCGGCTCCCTCTCTCCTGCCTCACACGAAAGCCAGGGCACTGCGATACGGAGAGCAAGCTGACGCCCATGGAGCCGGCTCCCTCTCTCCTGTCTCACACGAAAGCCAGGGCACTGCGATACGGAGAGCAAGATGACGCCCATGGAGCCGGCTCCCTCACTCCTGTCTCACACGAAAGCCAGGGCACTGCGATACGGAGAGCAAGCTGACGCCCATGGAGCCGGCTCCCTCTATCCTGTCTCACACGTAAGCCAGGGCAGTGCGATACTGAGAGCAAGCTGACGCCCATGGAGCCGGCTCCCTCTCTCCTGTCTCACACGTAAGCCAGGGCTGTGCGATATGGATAGCAAGCTGACGCCCATGGAGCCGGCTCCCTCTCTCCTGTCTCACACGTAAGCCTGGGCAGTGCGATACGGAGAGCAAGCTGACGCCCATGGAGCCGGCTCCCTCTCTCCTGTCTCACACGTAAGCCAGGGCAGTGCGATATGGAGAGCAAGCTGACGCCCATGGAGCCGGCTCCCTCTCTCCTGTCTCACACGTAAGCCAGGGCAGTGCGATACGGAGAGCAAGCTGACGCCCATGGAGCCGGCTCCCTCTCTCCTGGCTCACACGTAAGCCAGGACAGTGCGATATGGAGAGCAAGCTGACGCCCATGGAGCCGGCTCCCTCTCTCCTGTCTCACACGTAAGCCAGGGCAGTGCTATACTGAGAGCAAGCTGACGCCCATGGAGCCGGCTCCCTCTCTCCTGTCTCACACGTAAGCCAGGGCAGTGAGATATGGAGAGCAAGCTGACACCCATGTAGCCGGCTCCCTCTCTCCTGTCTCACACATAAGCCTGGGCAATGCGATATGGAGAGCAAGCTGACGCCCATGGAGCCGGCTCCCTCTCTCCTATCTCTCATGTAAGCCAGGGCAGTGCGATACGGAGAGCAAGCTGACGCCCATGGAGCCGGCTCCCTCTCTCCTGTCTCACACGTAAGCCAGGGCAGTGCGATATGGAGAGCAAGCTGACGCCCATGGAGCCGGCTCCCTCTCTCCTGTCTCACACGTAAGCCAGGGCAGTGCGATACGGAGAGCAAGCTGACGCCCATGGAGCCGGCTCCCTCTCTCCTGTCTCACACGTAAGCCAGGACAGTGCGATATGGAGAGCAAGCTGACGCCCATGGAGCCGGCTCCCTCTCTCCTGTCTCACACGTAAGCCAGGGCAGTGCGATATGGAGAGCAAGCTGACACCCATGGAACCGGCTCCCTCTCTCCTGTCTCACACGTAAACCAGGGCAGTGCGATATGGAGAGCAAGCTGACGCCCATGGAGCCGGCTCCCTCTCTCCTGTCTCACACGTAAGCCAGGGCAGTGCGATATGGAGAGCAAGCTGACACCGATGGAGCCGGCTCCCTCTCTCCTGTCTCACACGAAAGCCAGGGCACTGCGATACGGAGAGCAAGCTGACACCCATGGAGCCGGCTCCCTCTCTCCTGTCTCACACGTAAGCCAGGGCAGTGCGATACTGAGAGCAAGCTGACGCCCATGGAGCCGGCTCCCTCTCTCCTGTCTCACACGTAAGCCAGGGCAGTGCGAAATGGAGAGCAAGCTGACGCCCATGGAGCCGGCTCCCTCTCTCCTGTCTCACACGTAAGCCAGGGCAGTGCTATACTGAGAGCAAGCTGACGCCCATGGAGCCGGCTCCCTCTCTCCTGTCTCACACGTAAGCCAGGGCAGTGCGATACGGAGAGCAATCTGACGCCCATGGAGCCGGCTCCCTCTCTCCTGTCTCACACGTAAGCCAGGGCAGTGCTATACTGAGAGCAAGCTGACGACCATGGAGCCGGCTCCCTCTCTCCTGTCTCACACGTAAGCCAGGGCAGTGCGATACGGAGAGCAAGCTGACGCCCATGGAGCCGGCTCCCTCTCTCCTGTCTCACACGTAAGCCAGGGCAGTGAGATATGGAGAGCAAGCTGACGCCCATGGAGACGGCTCCCTCTCTCCTGTCTCACACGTAAGCCAGGGCAGTGCGATACTGAGAGCAAGCTGACGTCCATGGAGCCGGCTCCCTCTCTCCTATCTCTCATGTAAGCCAGGGCAGTGCGATACGGAGAGCAAGCTGACGCCCATGGAGCCGGCTCCCTCTCTCCTGTCTCACACGTAAGCCTGGGCAATGCGATATGGAGAGCAAGCTGACGCACATGGAGCCGGCTCACTCTCTCCTGTCTCACACGTAAGCCAGGGCAGTGTGATATGGAGAGCAAGCTGACGCCCATGGAGCCGGCTCCCTCTCTCCTATTTCACATGTAAGCCTGGGCAATGCGATATGGAGAGCACACTGACGCCCATGGAGCCGGCTCCCTCTCTCCTGTCTCACACGTAAGCCAGGGCAGTGCGATATGGAGAGCAAGCTGACGCCCATGGAGCCGGCTCCCTCTCTCCTGTCTCACACGTAAGCAAGGGCAGTGCGAAATGGAGAGCAAGCTGACACCCATGGAGCCGGCTCTCTCTCTCCTGTCTCACACGTAAGCCAGGGCAGTGCGATACGGAGAGCAAGCTGACGCTCCTGGAGCCGGCTCTCTCTCTCCTGTCTCACACGTAAGCCAGGGCTGTGCGATACGTAGAGCAAGCTGACGCCCATGGAGCCGGCTCCCTCTCTCCTGTCTCACACGTAAGCCAGGGCAGTGCGATATGGAGAGCAAGCTGACACCCATGGAGCCGGCTCCCTCTCTCCTGTCTCACACGAAAGCCTGGGCAGTGCGATACGGAGAGCAAGCTGACGCCCATGGAGCCGGCTCCCTCTCTCCTGTGTCACACTTAAAGCAGGGCAGTACGATACGGAGAGCAAGCTGACGCCCATGGAGCCGGCTCCCTCTCTCCTGTCTCACACGTAAGCCTGGACAGTGCGATACGGAGAGCAAGCTGACGCCCATGGAGCCGGCTCCCTCTCCCCTGTCTCACACGTAAGCCAGGGCAGTACGAACCGGAGAGCAAGCTGACGCCCATGGAGCCGGCTCCCTCTCTCCTGTCTCACACGTAAGCCAGGGCAGTGCTATATGGAGAGCAAGCTGACGCCAATGGAGCCGGCTCCCTCTCTCCTGTCTCACACGTAAACCAGGGCAGTGCGATACGGAGAGCAAGCTGACGCCCATGGAGCCGGCTCCATCTCTCCTGTGCCACACGTAAGCCAGGGCAGTGCGATATGGAGAGCAAGCTGACGCCCATGGAGCCGGCTCCCTCTCTCCTGTCTCACACGTAAGCCAGGGCAGTGCGATACGGAGAGCAAGCTGACGCCCATGGAGCCGGCTCCCTCTCTCGTGTCTCACACGTAAGCCAGGGCAGTGCGATACTGAGAGCAAGCTGACACCCATGGAGCCGGCTCCCTCTCTCCTGTCTCACACGTAAGCCAGGGCAGTGTGATATGGAGAGCAAGCTGACGCCCATGGAGCCGGCTCCCTCTCTCCTGTCTCAGACGTAAGCCAGGGCAGTGAGATATGGAGAGCAAGCTGACGCCCATGGAGCCGGCTCGCTCTCTCCTGTCTCACACGTAAGCCAGGGCAGTGCGATACTGAGAGCAAGCTGACGCCCATGGAGCCGGCTCCCTCTCTCCTATCTCTCATGTAAGCCAGGGCAGTGCGATACGGAGAGCAAGCTGACGCCCATGGAGCCGGCTCCCTCTCTCCTGTCTCACACGTAAGCCAGGGCAGTGCGATATGGAGAGCAAGCTGACACCCATGGAGCCGGCTCCCTCTCTCCTGTCTCACACGTAAGCCAGGGCAGTGCGATATGGAGAGCAAGCTGACACCCATGGAGCCGGCTCCCTCTCTCCTGTCTCACACGAAAGCCTGGGCAGTGCGATACGGAGAGCAAGCTGACGCCCATGGAGCCGGCTCCCTCTCTCCTGTCTCACACGTAAGCCAGGGCAGGACGATACGGAGAGCAAGCTGACGCCCATGGAGCCGGCTCCATCTCTCCTGTCTCACACTTAAGCCAGGGCAGGACGATACGGAGAGCAAGCTGACGCCCATGGAGCCGGCTCCCTCTCTCCTGTGCCACACGTAAGCCAGGACAGTGCGTTACGGAGAGCAAGCTGACGCCCATGGAGCCGGCTCCCTCTCTCCTGTGTCACACTTAAACCAGGGCAGTACGATACGGAGAGCAAGCTGACGCCCATGCAGCCGGCTCCCTCTCTCCTGTCTCACACGTAAGCCAGGACAGTGCGATACGGAAAGCAAGCTGACGCCCATGGAGCCGGCTCCCTCTCCCCTGTCTCACACGTAAGCCAGGGCAGTGCGATATAGAGAGCAAGCTGACGCCCATGGAGCCGGCTCCATCTCTCCTGTGCCACACGTAAGCCAGGGCAGTGCGATATGGAGAGCAAGCTGACGCCTACGGAGCCGGCTCCCTCTCTCCTGTCTCACACGTAAGCCAGGGCAGTGCGATACGGAGAGCAAGCTGACACCCATGGAGCCGGCTCCCTCTCTCCTGTCTCACACGTAAGCCAGGGCAGTGCGATATGCAGAGCAAGCTGACGCCCATGGAGCCGGCTCCCTCTCTCCTGTCTCACACGTAAGCCAGGGCTGTGCGATATGGAGAGCAAGCTGACACCCATGGAGCCGGCTCCCTTTCTCCTGTCTCACACGTAAGCCTGGGCAGTGCGATACGGAGAGCAAGCTGACGCCCATGGAGCCGGCTCCCTCTCTCCTGTCTCACACGTAAGCCAGGGCAGTGCGATATGGAGAGCAAGCTGACGCCCATGGAGCCGGCTCCCTCTCTCCTGTCTCACACATAAGCCAGGGCAGTGCGATACGGAGAGCAAGCTGACGCCCATGGAGCCGGCTCCCTCTCTCCTGTCTCACACGTAAGCCAGGACAGTGCGATATGGAGAGCAAGCTGACGCCCATGGAGCCGGCTCCCTCTCTCCTGTCTCACACGTAAGCCAGGGCAGTGCGATATGGAGAGCAAGCTGACACCCATGGAACCGGCTCCCTCTCTCCTGTCTCACACGTAAACTAGGGCAGTGCGATATGGAGAGCAAGCTGACGCCCATGGAGCCGGCTCCATCTCTCCTGTGCCACACGTAAGCCAGGGCAGTGCGATATGGAGAGCAAGCTGACGCCTATGGAGCCGGCTCCCTCTCTCCTGTCTCACACGTAAGCCAGGGCAGTGCGATACGGAGAGCAAGCTGACGCCCATGGAGCCGGCTCCCTCTCTCCTGTCTCACACGTAAACCAGGGCAGTGCGATATGGAGAGCAAGCTGACGCCCATGGAGCCGGCTCCCTCTCTCCTGCCTCACACGAAAGCCAGGGCACTGCGATACGGAGAGCAAGCTGACGCCCATGGAGCCGGCTCCCTCTCTCCTGTCTCACACGAAAGCCAGGGCACTGCGATACGGAGAGCAAGATGACGCCCATGGAGCCGGCTCCCTCACTCCTGTCTCACACGAAAGCCAGGGCACTGCGATACGGAGAGCAAGCTGACGCCCATGGAGCCGGCTCCCTCTATCCTGTCTCACACGTAAGCCAGGGCAGTGCGATACTGAGAGCAAGCTGACGCCCATGGAGCCGGCTCCCTCTCTCCTGTCTCACACGTAAGCCAGGGCTGTGCGATATGGATAGCAAGCTGACGCCCATGGAGCCGGCTCCCTCTCTCCTGTCTCACACGTAAGCCTGGGCAGTGCGATACGGAGAGCAAGCTGACGCCCATGGAGCCGGCTCCCTCTCTCCTGTCTCACACGTAAGCCAGGGCAGTGCGATATGGAGAGCAAGCTGACGCCCATGGAGCCGGCTCCCTCTCTCCTGTCTCACACGTAAGCCAGGGCAGTGCGATACGGAGAGCAAGCTGACGCCCATGGAGCCGGCTCCCTCTCTCCTGGCTCACACGTAAGCCAGGACAGTGCGATATGGAGAGCAAGCTGACGCCCATGGAGCCGGCTCCCTCTCTCCTGTCTCACACGTAAGCCAGGGCAGTGCTATACTGAGAGCAAGCTGACGCCCATGGAGCCGGCTCCCTCTCTCCTGTCTCACACGTAAGCCAGGGCAGTGAGATATGGAGAGCAAGCTGACACCCATGTAGCCGGCTCCCTCTCTCCTGTCTCACACGTAAGCCAGGGCAGTGAGATATGGAGAGCAAGCTGACGCCCATGGAGCCGGCTCCCTCTCTCCTGTCTCACACATAAGCCTGGGCAATGCGATATGGAGAGCAAGCTGACGCCCATGGAGCCGGCTCCCTCTCTCCTATCTCTCATGTAAGCCAGGGCAGTGCGATACGGAGAGCAAGCTGACGCCCATGGAGCCGGCTCCCTCTCTCCTGTCTCACACGTAAGCCAGGGCAGTGCGATATGGAGAGCAAGCTGACGCCCATGGAGCCGGCTCCCTCTCTCCTGTCTCACACGTAAGCCAGGGCAGTGCGATACGGAGAGCAAGCTGACGCCCATGGAGCCGGCTCCCTCTCTCCTGTCTCACACGTAAGCCAGGACAGTGCGATATGGAGAGCAAGCTGACGCCCATGGAGCCGGCTCCCTCTCTCCTGTCTCACACGTAAGCCAGGGCAGTGCGATATGGAGAGCAAGCTGACACCCATGGAACCGGCTCCCTCTCTCCTGTCTCACACGTAAACCAGGGCAGTGCGATATGGAGAGCAAGCTGACGCCCATGGAGCCGGCTCCCTCTCTCCTGTCTCACACGTAAGCCAGGGCAGTGCGATATGGAGAGCAAGCTGACACCGATGGAGCCGGCTCCCTCTCTCCTGTCTCACACGAAAGCCAGGGCACTGCGATACGGAGAGCAAGCTGACACCCATGGAGCCGGCTCCCTCTCTCCTGTCTCACACGTAAGCCAGGGCAGTGCGATACTGAGAGCAAGCTGACGCCCATGGAGCCGGCTCCCTCTCTCCTGTCTCACACGTAAGCCAGGGCAGTGCGAAATGGAGAGCAAGCTGACGCCCATGGAGCCGGCTCCCTCTCTCCTGTCTCACACGTAAGCCAGGGCAGTGCTATACTGAGAGCAAGCTGACGCCCATGGAGCCGGCTCCCTCTCTCCTGT
Organism: Hemitrygon akajei; assembly: GCF_048418815.1. Classification (NCBI taxonomy): domain Eukaryota; kingdom Metazoa; phylum Chordata; class Chondrichthyes; order Myliobatiformes; family Dasyatidae; genus Hemitrygon; species Hemitrygon akajei. The sequence goes on along the minus strand of NC_133151.1, from coordinate 51,596,198 downwards.
CTCACACGTAAGCCAGGGCAGTGCGATACGGAGAGCAATCTGACGCCCATGGAGCCGGCTCCCTCTCTCCTGTCTCACACGTAAGCCAGGGCAGTGCTATACTGAGAGCAAGCTGACGACCATGGAGCCGGCTCCCTCTCTCCTGTCTCACACGTAAGCCAGGGCAGTGCGATACGGAGAGCAAGCTGACGCCCATGGAGCCGGCTCCCTCTCTCCTGTCTCACACGTAAGCCAGGGCAGTGAGATATGGAGAGCAAGCTGACGCCCATGGAGACGGCTCCCTCTCTCCTGTCTCACACGTAAGCCAGGGCAGTGCGATACTGAGAGCAAGCTGACGTCCATGGAGCCGGCTCCCTCTCTCCTATCTCTCATGTAAGCCAGGGCAGTGCGATACGGAGAGCAAGCTGACGCCCATGGAGCCGGCTCCCTCTCTCCTGTCTCACACGTAAGCCTGGGCAATGCGATATGGAGAGCAAGCTGACGCACATGGAGCCGGCTCACTCTCTCCTGTCTCACACGTAAGCCAGGGCAGTGTGATATGGAGAGCAAGCTGACGCCCATGGAGCCGGCTCCCTCTCTCCTATTTCACATGTAAGCCTGGGCAATGCGATATGGAGAGCACACTGACGCCCATGGAGCCGGCTCCCTCTCTCCTGTCTCACACGTAAGCCAGGGCAGTGCGATATGGAGAGCAAGCTGACGCCCATGGAGCCGGCTCCCTCTCTCCTGTCTCACACGTAAGCAAGGGCAGTGCGAAATGGAGAGCAAGCTGACACCCATGGAGCCGGCTCTCTCTCTCCTGTCTCACACGTAAGCCAGGGCAGTGCGATACGGAGAGCAAGCTGACGCTCCTGGAGCCGGCTCTCTCTCTCCTGTCTCACACGTAAGCCAGGGCTGTGCGATACGTAGAGCAAGCTGACGCCCATGGAGCCGGCTCCCTCTCTCCTGTCTCACACGTAAGCCAGGGCAGTGCGATATGGAGAGCAAGCTGACACCCATGGAGCCGGCTCCCTCTCTCCTGTCTCACACGAAAGCCTGGGCAGTGCGATACGGAGAGCAAGCTGACGCCCATGGAGCCGGCTCCCTCTCTCCTGTGTCACACTTAAAGCAGGGCAGTACGATACGGAGAGCAAGCTGACGCCCATGGAGCCGGCTCCCTCTCTCCTGTCTCACACGTAAGCCTGGACAGTGCGATACGGAGAGCAAGCTGACGCCCATGGAGCCGGCTCCCTCTCCCCTGTCTCACACGTAAGCCAGGGCAGTACGAACCGGAGAGCAAGCTGACGCCCATGGAGCCGGCTCCCTCTCTCCTGTCTCACACGTAAGCCAGGGCAGTGCTATATGGAGAGCAAGCTGACGCCAATGGAGCCGGCTCCCTCTCTCCTGTCTCACACGTAAACCAGGGCAGTGCGATACGGAGAGCAAGCTGACGCCCATGGAGCCGGCTCCATCTCTCCTGTGCCACACGTAAGCCAGGGCAGTGCGATATGGAGAGCAAGCTGACGCCCATGGAGCCGGCTCCCTCTCTCCTGTCTCACACGTAAGCCAGGGCAGTGCGATACGGAGAGCAAGCTGACGCCCATGGAGCCGGCTCCCTCTCTCGTGTCTCACACGTAAGCCAGGGCAGTGCGATACTGAGAGCAAGCTGACACCCATGGAGCCGGCTCCCTCTCTCCTGTCTCACACGTAAGCCAGGGCAGTGTGATATGGAGAGCAAGCTGACGCCCATGGAGCCGGCTCCCTCTCTCCTGTCTCAGACGTAAGCCAGGGCAGTGAGATATGGAGAGCAAGCTGACGCCCATGGAGCCGGCTCGCTCTCTCCTGTCTCACACGTAAGCCAGGGCAGTGCGATACTGAGAGCAAGCTGACGCCCATGGAGCCGGCTCCCTCTCTCCTATCTCTCATGTAAGCCAGGGCAGTGCGATACGGAGAGCAAGCTGACGCCCATGGAGCCGGCTCCCTCTCTCCTGTCTCACACGTAAGCCAGGGCAGTGCGATATGGAGAGCAAGCTGACACCCATGGAGCCGGCTCCCTCTCTCCTGTCTCACACGTAAGCCAGGGCAGTGCGATATGGAGAGCAAGCTGACACCCATGGAGCCGGCTCCCTCTCTCCTGTCTCACACGAAAGCCTGGGCAGTGCGATACGGAGAGCAAGCTGACGCCCATGGAGCCGGCTCCCTCTCTCCTGTCTCACACGTAAGCCAGGGCAGGACGATACGGAGAGCAAGCTGACGCCCATGGAGCCGGCTCCATCTCTCCTGTCTCACACTTAAGCCAGGGCAGGACGATACGGAGAGCAAGCTGACGCCCATGGAGCCGGCTCCCTCTCTCCTGTGCCACACGTAAGCCAGGACAGTGCGTTACGGAGAGCAAGCTGACGCCCATGGAGCCGGCTCCCTCTCTCCTGTGTCACACTTAAACCAGGGCAGTACGATACGGAGAGCAAGCTGACGCCCATGCAGCCGGCTCCCTCTCTCCTGTCTCACACGTAAGCCAGGACAGTGCGATACGGAAAGCAAGCTGACGCCCATGGAGCCGGCTCCCTCTCCCCTGTCTCACACGTAAGCCAGGGCAGTGCGATATAGAGAGCAAGCTGACGCCCATGGAGCCGGCTCCATCTCTCCTGTGCCACACGTAAGCCAGGGCAGTGCGATATGGAGAGCAAGCTGACGCCTACGGAGCCGGCTCCCTCTCTCCTGTCTCACACGTAAGCCAGGGCAGTGCGATACGGAGAGCAAGCTGACACCCATGGAGCCGGCTCCCTCTCTCCTGTCTCACACGTAAGCCAGGGCAGTGCGATATGCAGAGCAAGCTGACGCCCATGGAGCCGGCTCCCTCTCTCCTGTCTCACACGTAAGCCAGGGCTGTGCGATATGGAGAGCAAGCTGACACCCATGGAGCCGGCTCCCTTTCTCCTGTCTCACACGTAAGCCTGGGCAGTGCGATACGGAGAGCAAGCTGACGCCCATGGAGCCGGCTCCCTCTCTCCTGTCTCACACGTAAGCCAGGGCAGTGCGATATGGAGAGCAAGCTGACGCCCATGGAGCCGGCTCCCTCTCTCCTGTCTCACACATAAGCCAGGGCAGTGCGATACGGAGAGCAAGCTGACGCCCATGGAGCCGGCTCCCTCTCTCCTGTCTCACACGTAAGCCAGGACAGTGCGATATGGAGAGCAAGCTGACGCCCATGGAGCCGGCTCCCTCTCTCCTGTCTCACACGTAAGCCAGGGCAGTGCGATATGGAGAGCAAGCTGACACCCATGGAACCGGCTCCCTCTCTCCTGTCTCACACGTAAACTAGGGCAGTGCGATATGGAGAGCAAGCTGACGCCCATGGAGCCGGCTCCATCTCTCCTGTGCCACACGTAAGCCAGGGCAGTGCGATATGGAGAGCAAGCTGACGCCTATGGAGCCGGCTCCCTCTCTCCTGTCTCACACGTAAGCCAGGGCAGTGCGATACGGAGAGCAAGCTGACGCCCATGGAGCCGGCTCCCTCTCTCCTGTCTCACACGTAAACCAGGGCAGTGCGATATGGAGAGCAAGCTGACGCCCATGGAGCCGGCTCCCTCTCTCCTGCCTCACACGAAAGCCAGGGCACTGCGATACGGAGAGCAAGCTGACGCCCATGGAGCCGGCTCCCTCTCTCCTGTCTCACACGAAAGCCAGGGCACTGCGATACGGAGAGCAAGATGACGCCCATGGAGCCGGCTCCCTCACTCCTGTCTCACACGAAAGCCAGGGCACTGCGATACGGAGAGCAAGCTGACGCCCATGGAGCCGGCTCCCTCTCTCCTGTCTCACACGTAAGCCAGGGCAGTGCGATACTGAGAGCAAGCTGACGCCCATGGAGCCGGCTCCCTCTCTCCTGTCTCACACGTAAGCCAGGGCTGTGCGATATGGATAGCAAGCTGACGCCCATGGAGCCGGCTCCCTCTCTCCTGTCTCACACGTAAGCCTGGGCAGTGCGATACGGAGAGCAAGCTGACGCCCATGGAGCCGGCTCCCTCTCTCCTGTCTCACACGTAAGCCAGGGCAGTGCGATATGGAGAGCAAGCTGACGCCCATGGAGCCGGCTCCCTCTCTCCTGTCTCACACGTAAGCCAGGGCAGTGCGATACGGAGAGCAAGCTGACGCCCATGGAGCCGGCTCCCTCTCTCCTGGCTCACACGTAAGCCAGGACAGTGCGATATGGAGAGCAAGCTGACGCCCATGGAGCCGGCTCCATCTCTCCTGTCTCACACTTAAGCCAGGGCAGGACGATACGGAGAGCAAGCTGACGCCCATGGAGCCGGCTCCCTCTCTCCTGTGCCACACGTAAGCCAGGACAGTGCGTTACGGAGAGCAAGCTGACGCCCATGGAGCCGGCTCCCTCTCTCCTGTGTCACACTTAAACCAGGGCAGTACGATACGGAGAGCAAGCTGACGCCCATGCAGCCGGCTCCCTCTCTCCTGTCTCACACGTAAGCCAGGACAGTGCGATACGGAAAGCAAGCTGACGCCCATGGAGCCGGCTCCCTCTCCCCTGTCTCACACGTAAGCCAGGGCAGTGCGATATAGAGAGCAAGCTGACGCCCATGGAGCCGGCTCCATCTCTCCTGTGCCACACGTAAGCCAGGGCAGTGCGATATGGAGAGCAAGCTGACGCCTACGGAGCCGGCTCCCTCTCTCCTGTCTCACACGTAAGCCAGGGCAGTGCGATACGGAGAGCAAGCTGACACCCATGGAGCCGGCTCCCTCTCTCCTGTCTCACACGTAAGCCAGGGCAGTGCGATATGCAGAGCAAGCTGACGCCCATGGAGCCGGCTCCCTCTCTCCTGTCTCACACGTAAGCCAGGGCTGTGCGATATGGAGAGCAAGCTGACACCCATGGAGCCGGCTCCCTTTCTCCTGTCTCACACGTAAGCCTGGGCAGTGCGATACGGAGAGCAAGCTGACGCCCATGGAGCCGGCTCCCTCTCTCCTGTCTCACACGTAAGCCAGGGCAGTGCGATATGGAGAGCAAGCTGACGCCCATGGAGCCGGCTCCCTCTCTCCTGTCTCACACATAAGCCAGGGCAGTGCGATACGGAGAGCAAGCTGACGCCCATGGAGCCGGCTCCCTCTCTCCTGTCTCACACGTAAGCCAGGACAGTGCGATATGGAGAGCAAGCTGACGCCCATGGAGCCGGCTCCCTCTCTCCTGTCTCACACGTAAGCCAGGGCAGTGCGATATGGAGAGCAAGCTGACACCCATGGAACCGGCTCCCTCTCTCCTGTCTCACACGTAAACTAGGGCAGTGCGATATGGAGAGCAAGCTGACGCCCATGGAGCCGGCTCCATCTCTCCTGTGCCACACGTAAGCCAGGGCAGTGCGATATGGAGAGCAAGCTGACGCCTATGGAGCCGGCTCCCTCTCTCCTGTCTCACACGTAAGCCAGGGCAGTGCGATACGGAGAGCAAGCTGACGCCCATGGAGCCGGCTCCCTCTCTCCTGTCTCACACGTAAACCAGGGCAGTGCGATATGGAGAGCAAGCTGACGCCCATGGAGCCGGCTCCCTCTCTCCTGCCTCACACGAAAGCCAGGGCACTGCGATACGGAGAGCAAGCTGACGCCCATGGAGCCGGCTCCCTCTCTCCTGTCTCACACGAAAGCCAGGGCACTGCGATACGGAGAGCAAGATGACGCCCATGGAGCCGGCTCCCTCACTCCTGTCTCACACGAAAGCCAGGGCACTGCGATACGGAGAGCAAGCTGACGCCCATGGAGCCGGCTCCCTCTCTCCTGTCTCACACGTAAGCCAGGGCAGTGCGATACTGAGAGCAAGCTGACGCCCATGGAGCCGGCTCCCTCTCTCCTGTCTCACACGTAAGCCAGGGCTGTGCGATATGGATAGCAAGCTGACGCCCATGGAGCCGGCTCCCTCTCTCCTGTCTCACACGTAAGCCTGGGCAGTGCGATACGGAGAGCAAGCTGACGCCCATGGAGCCGGCTCCCTCTCTCCTGTCTCACACGTAAGCCAGGGCAGTGCGATATGGAGAGCAAGCTGACGCCCATGGAGCCGGCTCCCTCTCTCCTGTCTCACACGTAAGCCAGGGCAGTGCGATACGGAGAGCAAGCTGACGCCCATGGAGCCGGCTCCCTCTCTCCTGGCTCACACGTAAGCCAGGACAGTGCGATATGGAGAGCAAGCTGACGCCCATGGAGCCGGCTCCCTCTCTCCTGTCTCACACGTAAGCCAGGGCAGTGCGATATGGAGAGCAAGCTGACACCCATGGAACCGGCTCCCTCTCTCCTGTCTCACACGTAAACTAGGGCAGTGCGATATGGAGAGCAAGCTGACGCCCATGGAGCCGGCTCCCTCTCTCCTGTCGCACACGTAAGCCAGGGCAGTGCGATATGGAGAGAAAGCTGACACCGATGGAGCCGGCTCCCTCTCTCCTGTCTCACACGAAAGCCAGGGCACTGCGATACGGAGAGCAAGCTGACACCCATGGAGCCGGCTCCCTCTCTCCTGTCTCACACGTAAGCCAGGGCAGTGCGATACTGAGAGCAAGCTGACGCCCATGGAGCCGGCTCCCTCTCTCCTGTCTCACACGTAAGCCAGGGCAGTGCGATATGGAGAGCAAGCTGACGCCCATGGAGCCGGCTCCCTCTCTCCTGTCTCACACGTAAGCCAGGGCAGTGCTATACTGAGAGCAAGCTGACGCCCATGGAGCCGGCTCCCTCTCTCCTGTCTCACACGTAAGCCAGGGCAGTGAGATATGGAGAGCAAGCTGACACCCATGTAGCCGGCTCCCTCTCTCCTGTCTCACACGTAAGCCAGGGCAGTGCGATACGGAGAGCAAGCTGACGCCCATGGAGCCGGCTCCCTCTCTCCTGTCTCACACGTAAGCAAGGGCAGTGAGATATGGAGAGCAAGCTGACGCCCATGGAGACGGCTCCCTCTCTCCTGTCTCACACGTAAGCCAGGGCAGTGCGATACTGAGAGCAAGCTGACGTCCATGGAGCCGGCTCCCTCTCTCCTATCTCTCACGTAAGCCAGGGCAGTGCGATACTGAGAGCAAGCTGACGTCCATGGAGCCGGCTCCCTCTCTCCTGTCTCACACGTAAGCCAGGGCAGTGCGATATGGAGAGCAAGCTGACACCCATGGAGCCGGCTCCCTCTCTCCTGTCTCACACGAAAGCCTGGGCAGTGCGATACGGAGAGCAAGCTGACGCCCATGGAGCCGGCTCCCTCTCTCCTGTCTCACACGTAAGCCAGGGCAGGACGATACGGAGAGCAAGCTGACGCCCATGGAGCCGGCTCCCTCTCTCCTGTGCCACACGTAAGCCAGGACAGTGCGTTACGAAGAGCAAGCTGACGCCCATGGAGCCGGCTCCCTCTCTCCTGTGTCACACTTAAACCAGGGCAGTACGATACGGAGAGCAAGCTGACGCCCATGCAGCCGGCTCCCTCTCTCCTGTCTCACACGTAAGCCAGGACAGTGCGATACGGAAAGCAAGCTGACGCCCATGGAGCCGGCTCCCTCTCCCCTGTCTCACACGTAAGCCAGGGCAGTGCGATATAGAGAGCAAGCTGACGCCCATGGAGCCGGCTCCATCTCTCCTGTGCCACACGTAAGCCAGGGCAGTGCGATATGGAGAGCAAGCTGACGCCTATGGAGCCGGCTCCCTCTCTCCTGTCTCACACGTAAGCCAGGGCAGTGCGATACGGAGAGCAAGCTGACACCCATGGAGCCGGCTCCCTCTCTCCTGTCTCACACGTAAACCAGGGCAGTGCGATATGGAGAGCAAGCTGACGCCCATGGAGCCGGCTCCCTCTCTGCTGCCTCACACGAAAGCCAGGGCACTGCGATACGGAGAGCAAGCTGACGCCCATGGAGCCGGCTCCCTCTCTCCTGTCTCACACGAAAGCCAGGGCACTGCGATACGGAGAGCAAGATGACGCCCATGGAGCCGGCTCCCTCTCTCCTGTCTCACACGAAAGCCAGGGCACTGCGATACGGAGAGCAAGCTGACGCCCATGGAGCCGGCTCCCTCTCTCCTGTCTCACACGTAAGCCAGGGCAGTGCGATACTGAGAGCAAGCTGACGCCCATGGAGCCGGCTCCCTCTCTCCTGTCTCACACGTAGGCCAGGGCTGTGCGATATGGAGAGCAAGCTGACGCCCATGGAGCCGGCTCCCTTTCTCCTGTCTCACACGTAAGCCTGGGCAGTGCGATACGGAGAGCAAGCTGACGCCCATGGAGCCGGCTCCCTCTCTCCTGTCTCACACGTAAGCCAGGGCAGTGCGATATGGAGAGCAAGCTGACGCCCATGGAGCCGGCTCCCTCTCTCCTGTCTCACACGTAAGCCAGGGCAGTGCGATACGGAGAGCAAGCTGACGCCCATGGAGCCGGCTCCCTCTCTCCTGTCTCACACGTAAGCCAGGACAGTGCGATATGGAGAGCAAGCTGACGCCCATGGAGCCGGCTCCCTCTCTCCTGTCTCACACGTAAGCCAGGGCAGTGCGATATGGAGAGCAAGCTGACACCCATGGAACCGGCTCCCTCTCTCCTGTCTCACACGTAAACTAGGGCAGTGCGATATGGAGAGCAAGCTGACGCCCATGGAGCCGGCTCCATCTCTCCTGTGCCACACGTAAGCCAGGGCAGTGCGATATGGAGAGCAAGCTGAAGCCTATGGAGCCGGCTCCCTCTCTCCTGTCTCACACGTAAGCCAGGGCAGTGCGATACGGAGAGCAAGCTGACACCCATGGAGCCGGCTCCCTCTCTCCTGTCTCACACGTAAACCAGGGCAGTGCGATATGGAGAGCAAGCTGACGCCCATGGAGCCGGCTCCCTCTCTCCTGCCTCACACGAAAGCCAGGGCACTGCGATACGGAGAGCAAGCTGACGCCCATGGAGCCGGCTCCCTCTCTCCTGTCTCACACGAAAGCCAGGGCACTGCGATACGGAGAGCAAGATGACGCCCATGGAGCCGGCTCCCTCACTCCTGTCTCACACGAAAGCCAGGGCACTGCGATACGGAGAGCAAGCTGACGCCCATGGAGCCGGCTCCCTCACTCCTGTCTCACACGTAAGCCAGGGCAGTGAGATATGGAGAGCAAGCTGACGCCCATGGAGACGGCTCCCTCTCTCCTGTCTCACACGTAAGCCAGGGCAGTGCGATATGGAGAGCAAGCTGACACCCATGGAACCGGCTCCCTCTCTCCTGTCTCACACGTAAACTAGGGCAGTGCGATATGGAGAGCAAGCTGACGCCCATGGAGCCGGCTCCCTCTCTCCTGTCGCACACGTAAGCCAGGGCAGTGCGATATGGAGAGAAAGCTGACACCGATGGAGCCGGCTCCCTCTCTCCTGTCTCACACGAAAGCCAGGGCACTGCGATACGGAGAGCAAGCTGACGCCCATGGAGCCGGCTCCCTCTCTCCTGTCTCACACGTAAGCCAGGACAGTGCGATATGGAGAGCAAGCTGACGCCCATGGAGCCGGCTCCCTCTCTCCTGTCTCACACGTAAGCCAGGGCAGTGCGATATGGAGAGCAAGCTGACACCCATGGAACCGGCTCCCTCTCTCCTGTCTCACACGTAAACTAGGGCAGTGCGATATGGAGAGCAAGCTGACGCCCATGGAGCCGGCTCCATCTCTCCTGTGCCACACGTAAGCCAGGGCAGTGCGATATGGAGAGCAAGCTGACGCCTATGGAGCCGGCTCCCTCTCTCCTGTCTCACACGTAAGCCAGGGCAGTGCGATACGGAGAGCAAGCTGACGCCCATGGAGCCGGCTCCCTCTCTCCTGTCTCACACGTAAGCCAGGGCAGTGCGATATGGAGAGCAAGCTGACGCCCATGGAGCCGGCTCCCTCTCTCCTGTCTCACACGTAAGCCAGGGTAGTGCGATACGGAGAGCAAGCTGACGCCCATGGAGCCGGCTCCCTCTCTCCTGTCTCACACGTAAGCCAGGACAGTGCGATATGGAGAGCAAGCTGACGCCCATGGAGCCGGCTCCCTCTCTCCTGTCTCACACGTAAGCCAGGGCAGTGCGATACGGAGAGCAAGCTGACACCCATGGAGCCGGCTCCCTCTCTCCTGTCTCACACGTAAACCAGGGCAGTGCGATATGGAGAGCAAGCTGACACCCATGGAGCCGGCTCCCTCTCTCCTGCCTCACACGAAAGCCAGGGCACTGCGATACGGAGAGCAAGCTGACGCCCATGGAGCCGGCTCCCTCTCTCCTGTCTCACACGAAAGCCAGGGCACTGCGATACGGAGAGCAAGATGACGCCCATGGAGCCGGCTCCCTCTCTCCTGTCTCACACGAAAGCCAGGGTACTGTGATACGGAGAGCAAGCTGACGCCCATGGAGCCGGCTCCCTCTCTCCTGTCTCACACGTAAGCCAGGGCAGTGCGATACTGAGAGCAAGCTGACGCCCATGGAGCCGGCTCCCTCTCTCCTGTCTCACACGTAAGCCAGGGCTGTGCGATATGGAGAGCAAGCTGACACCCATGGAGCCGGCTCCCTCTCTCCTGTCTCACACGTAAGCCAGGGCAGTGCGATATGGAGAGCAAGCTGACGCCCATGGAGCCGGCTCCCTCTCTCCTGTCTCACACGTAAGCCAGGGCAGTGCGATACGGAGAGCAAGCTGACGCCCATGGAGCCGGCTCCCTCTCTCCTGTCTCACACGTAAGCCAGGGCAGTGAGATATGGAGAGCAAGCTGACGCCCATGGAGACGGCTCCCTCTCTCCTGTCTCACACGTAAGCCAGGGCAGTGCGATATGGAGAGCAAGCTGACACCCATGGAACCGGCTCCCTCTCTCCTGTCTCACACGTAAACTAGGGCAGTGCGATATGGAGAGCAAGCTGACGCCCATGGAGCCGGCTCCCTCTCTCCTGTCGCACACGTAAGCCAGGGCAGTGCGATATGGAGAGAAAGCTGACACCGATGGAGCCGGCTCCCTCTCTCCTGTCTCACACGAAAGCCAGGGCACTGCGATACGGAGAGCAAGCTGACACCCATGGAGCCGGCTCCCTCTCTCCTGTCTCACACGTAAGCCAGGGCAGTGCGATACTGAGAGCAAGCTGACGCCCATGGAGCCGGCTCCCTCTCTCCTGTCTCACACGTAAGCCAGGGCAGTGCGATATGGAGAGCAAGCTGACGCCCATGGAGCCGGCTCCCTCTCTCCTGTCTCACACGTAAGCCAGGGCAGTGCTATACTGAGAGCAAGCTGACGCCCATGGAGCCGGCTCCCTCTCTCCTGTCTCACACGTAAGCCAGGGCAGTGAGATATGGAGAGCAAGCTGACACCCATGGAGCCGGCTCCCTCTCTCCTGTCTCACACGTAAGCCAGGGCAGTGCGATACGGAGAGCAAGCTGATGCCCATGGAGCCGGCTCCCTCTCTCCTGTCTCACACGTAAGCCAGGGCAGTGAGATATGGAGAGCAAGCTGACGCCCATGGAGACGGCTCCCTCTCTCCTGTCTCACACGTAAGCCAGGGCAGTGCGATACTGAGAGCAAGCTGACGTCCATGGAGCCGGCTCCCTCTCTCCTATCTCTCATGTAAGCCAGGGCAGTGCGATACGGAGAGCAAGCTGACACCCATGGAGCCGGCTCCCTCTCTCCTGTCTCACACATAAGCCTGGGCAATGCGATATGGAGAGCAAGCTGACGCCCATGGAGCCGGCTCCCTCTCTCCTATCTCTCATGTAAGCCAGGGCAGTGCGATACGGAGAGCAAGCTGACGCCCATGGAGCCGGCTCCCTCTCTCCTGTCTCACACGTAAGCCAGGGCAGTGCGATATGGAGAGCAAGCTGACGCCCATGGAGCCGGCTCCCTCTCTCCTGTCTCACACGTAAGCCAGGGCAGTGCGATACGGAGAGCAAGCTGACGCCCATGGAGCCGGCTCCCTCTCTCCTGTCTCACACGTAAGCCAGGACAGTGCGATATGGAGAGCAAGCTGACGCCCATGGAGCCGGCTCCCTCTCTCCTGTCTCACACGTAAGCCAGGGCAGTGCGATATGGAGAGCAAGCTGACACCCATGGAACCGGCTCCCTCTCTCCTGTCTCACACGTAAACCAGGGCAGTGCGATATGGAGAGCAAGCTGACGCCCATGGAGCCGGCTCCCTCTCTCCTGTCTCACACGTAAGCCAGGGCAGTGCGATATGGAGAGCAAGCTGACACCGATGGAGCCGGCTCCCTCTCTCCTGTCTCACACGAAAGCCAGGGCACTGCGATACGGAGAGCAAGCTGACACCCATGGAGCCGGCTCCCTCTCTCCTGTCTCACACGTAAGCCAGGGCAGTGCGATACTGAGAGCAAGCTGACGCCCATGGAGCCGGCTCCCTCTCTCCTGTCTCACACGTAAGCCAGGGCAGTGCGAAATGGAGAGCAAGCTGACGCCCATGGAGCCGGCTCCCTCTCTCCTGTCTCACACGTAAGCCAGGGCAGTGCTATACTGAGAGCAAGCTGACGCCCATGGAGCCGGCTCCCTCTCTCCTGTCTCACACGTAAGCCAGGGCAGTGCGATACGGAGAGCAATCTGACGCCCATGGAGCCGGCTCCCTCTCTCCTGTCTCACACGTAAGCCAGGGCAGTGCTATACTGAGAGCAAGCTGACGACCATGGAGCCGGCTCCCTCTCTCCTGTCTCACACGTAAGCCAGGGCAGTGCGATACGGAGAGCAAGCTGACGCCCATGGAGCCGGCTCCCTCTCTCCTGTCTCACACGTAAGCCAGGGCAGTGAGATATGGAGAGCAAGCTGACGCCCATGGAGACGGCTCCCTCTCTCCTGTCTCACACGTAAGCCAGGGCAGTGCGATACTGAGAGCAAGCTGACGTCCATGGAGCCGGCTCCCTCTCTCCTATCTCTCATGTAAGCCAGGGCAGTGCGATACGGAGAGCAAGCTGACGCCCATGGAGCCGGCTCCCTCTCTCCTGTCTCACACGTAAGCCTGGGCAATGCGATATGGAGAGCAAGCTGACGCACATGGAGCCGGCTCACTCTCTCCTGTCTCACACGTAAGCCAGGGCAGTGTGATATGGAGAGCAAGCTGACGCCCATGGAGCCGGCTCCCTCTCTCCTATTTCACATGTAAGCCTGGGCAATGCGATATGGAGAGCACGCTGACGCCCATGGAGCCGGCTCCCTCTCTCCTGTCTCACACGTAAGCCAGGGCAGTGCGATATGGAGAGCAAGCTGACGCCCATGGAGCCGGCTCCCTCTCTCCTGTCTCACACGTAAGCAAGGGCAGTGCGAAATGGAGAGCAAGCTGACACCCATGGAGCCGGCTCTCTCTCTCCTGTCTCACACGTAAGCCAGGGCAGTGCGATACGGAGAGCAAGCTCACGCTCCTGGAGCCGGCTCTCTCTCTCCTGTCTCACACGTAAGCCAGGGCTGTGCGATACGTAGAGCAAGCTGACGCCCATGGAGCCGGCTCCCTCTCTCCTGTCTCACACGTAAGCCAGGGCAGTGCGATATGGAGAGCAAGCTGACACCCATGGAGCCGGCTCCCTCTCTCCTGTCTCACACGAAAGCCTGGGCAGTGCGATACGGAGAGCAAGCTGACGCCCATGGAGCCGGCTCCCTCTCTCCTGTGTCACACTTAAAGCAGGGCAGTACGATACGGAGAGCAAGCTGACGCCCATGGAGCCGGCTCCCTCTCTCCTGTCTCACACGTAAGCCTGGACAGTGCGATACGGAGAGCAAGCTGACGCCCATGGAGCCGGCTCCCTCTCCCCTGTCTCACACGTAAGCCAGGGCAGTACGAACCGGAGAGCAAGCTGACGCCCATGGAGCCGGCTCCCTCTCTCCTGTCTCACACGTAAGCCAGGGCAGTGCTATATGGAGAGCAAGCTGACGCCAATGGAGCCGGCTCCCTCTCTCCTGTCTCACACGTAAACCAGGGCAGTGCGATACGGAGAGCAAGCTGACGCCCATGGAGCCGGCTCCATCTCTCCTGTGCCACACGTAAGCCAGGGCAGTGCGATATGGAGAGCAAGCTGACGCCCATGGAGCCGGCTCCCTCTCTCCTGTCTCACACGTAAGCCAGGGCAGTGCGATACGGAGAGCAAGCTGACGCCCATGGAGCCGGCTCCCTCTCTCGTGTCTCACACGTAAGCCAGGGCAGTGCGATACTGAGAGCAAGCTGACACCCATGGAGCCGGCTCCCTCTCTCCTGTCTCACACGTAAGCCAGGGCAGTGTGATATGGAGAGCAAGCTGACGCCCATGGAGCCGGCTCCCTCTCTCCTGTCTCAGACGTAAGCCAGGGCAGTGAGATATGGAGAGCAAGCTGACGCCCATGGAGCCGGCTCGCTCTCTCCTGTCTCACACGTAAGCCAGGGCAGTGCGATACTGAGAGCAAGCTGACGCCCATGGAGCCGGCTCCCTCTCTCCTATCTCTCATGTAAGCCAGGGCAGTGCGATACGGAGAGCAAGCTGACGCCCATGGAGCCGGCTCCCTCTCTCCTGTCTCACACGTAAGCCAGGGCAGTGCGATATGGAGAGCAAGCTGACACCCATGGAGCCGGCTCCCTCTCTCCTGTCTCACACGTAAGCCAGGGCAGTGCGATATGGAGAGCAAGCTGACACCCATGGAGCCGGCTCCCTCTCTCCTGTCTCACACGAAAGCCTGGGCAGTGCGATACGGAGAGCAAGCTGACGCCCATGGAGCCGGCTCCCTCTCTCCTGTCTCACACGTAAGCCAGGGCAGGACGATACGGAGAGCAAGCTGACGCCCATGGAGCCGGCTCCATCTCTCCTGTCTCACACTTAAGCCAGGGCAGGACGATACGGAGAGCAAGCTGACGCCCATGGAGCCGGCTCCCTCTCTCCTGTGCCACACGTAAGCCAGGACAGTGCGTTACGGAGAGCAAGCTGACGCCCATGGAGCCGGCTCCCTCTCTCCTGTGTCACACTTAAACCAGGGCAGTACGATACGGAGAGCAAGCTGACGCCCATGCAGCCGGCTCCCTCTCTCCTGTCTCACACGTAAGCCAGGACAGTGCGATACGGAAAGCAAGCTGACGCCCATGGAGCCGGCTCCCTCTCCCCTGTCTCACACGTAAGCCAGGGCAGTGCGATATAGAGAGCAAGCTGACGCCCATGGAGCCGGCTCCATCTCTCCTGTGCCACACGTAAGCCAGGGCAGTGCGATATGGAGAGCAAGCTGACGCCTACGGAGCCGGCTCCCTCTCTCCTGTCTCACACGTAAGCCAGGGCAGTGCGATACGGAGAGCAAGCTGACACCCATGGAGCCGGCTCCCTCTCTCCTGTCTCACACGTAAGCCAGGGCAGTGCGATATGCAGAGCAAGCTGACGCCCATGGAGCCGGCTCCCTCTCTCCTGTCTCACACGTAAGCCAGGGCTGTGCGATATGGAGAGCAAGCTGACACCCATGGAGCCGGCTCCCTTTCTCCTGTCTCACACGTAAGCCTGGGCAGTGCGATACGGAGAGCAAGCTGACGCCCATGGAGCCGGCTCCCTCTCTCCTGTCTCACACGTAAGCCAGGGCAGTGCGATATGGAGAGCAAGCTGACGCCCATGGAGCCGGCTCCCTCTCTCCTGTCTCACACATAAGCCAGGGCAGTGCGATACGGAGAGCAAGCTGACGCCCATGGAGCCGGCTCCCTCTCTCCTGTCTCACACGTAAGCCAGGACAGTGCGATATGGAGAGCAAGCTGACGCCCATGGAGCCGGCTCCCTCTCTCCTGTCTCACACGTAAGCCAGGGCAGTGCGATATGGAGAGCAAGCTGACACCCATGGAACCGGCTCCCTCTCTCCTGTCTCACACGTAAACTAGGGCAGTGCGATATGGAGAGCAAGCTGACGCCCATGGAGCCGGCTCCATCTCTCCTGTGCCACACGTAAGCCAGGGCAGTGCGATATGGAGAGCAAGCTGACGCCTATGGAGCCGGCTCCCTCTCTCCTGTCTCACACGTAAGCCAGGGCAGTGCGATACGGAGAGCAAGCTGACGCCCATGGAGCCGGCTCCCTCTCTCCTGTCTCACACGTAAACCAGGGCAGTGCGATATGGAGAGCAAGCTGACGCCCATGGAGCCGGCTCCCTCTCTCCTGCCTCACACGAAAGCCAGGGCACTGCGATACGGAGAGCAAGCTGACGCCCATGGAGCCGGCTCCCTCTCTCCTGTCTCACACGAAAGCCAGGGCACTGCGATACGGAGAGCAAGATGACGCCCATGGAGCCGGCTCCCTCACTCCTGTCTCACACGAAAGCCAGGGCACTGCGATACGGAGAGCAAGCTGACGCCCATGGAGCCGGCTCCCTCTCTCCTGTCTCACACGTAAGCCAGGGCAGTGCGATACTGAGAGCAAGCTGACGCCCATGGAGCCGGCTCCCTCTCTCCTGTCTCACACGTAAGCCTGGGCAGTGCGATACGGAGAGCAAGCTGACGCCCATGGAGCCGGCTCCCTCTCTCCTGTCTCACACGTAAGCCAGGGCAGTGCGATATGGAGAGCAAGCTGACGCCCATGGAGCCGGCTCCCTCTCTCCTGTCTCACACGTAAGCCAGGGCAGTGCGATACGGAGAGCAAGCTGACGCCCATGGAGCCGGCTCCCTCTCTCCTGGCTCACACGTAAGCCAGGACAGTGCGATATGGAGAGCAAGCTGACGCCCATGGAGCCGGCTCCCTCTCTCCTGTCTCACACGTAAGCCAGGGCAGTGCGATATGGAGAGCAAGCTGACACCCATGGAACCGGCTCCCTCTCTCCTGTCTCACACGTAAACTAGGGCAGTGCGATATGGAGAGCAAGCTGACGCCCATGGAGCCGGCTCCCTCTCTCCTGTCGCACACGTAAGCCAGGGCAGTGCGATATGGAGAGAAAGCTGACACCGATGGAGCCGGCTCCCTCTCTCCTGTCTCACACGAAAGCCAGGGCACTGCGATACGGAGAGCAAGCTGACACCCATGGAGCCGGCTCCCTCTCTCCTGTCTCACACGTAAGCCAGGGCAGTGCGATACTGAGAGCAAGCTGACGCCCATGGAGCCGGCTCCCTCTCTCCTGTCTCACACGTAAGCCAGGGCAGTGCGATATGGAGAGCAAGCTGACGCCCATGGAGCCGGCTCCCTCTCTCCTGTCTCACACGTAAGCCAGGGCAGTGCTATACTGAGAGCAAGCTGACGCCCATGGAGCCGGCTCCCTCTCTCCTGTCTCACACGTAAGCCAGGGCAGTGAGATATGGAGAGCAAGCTGACACCCATGTAGCCGGCTCCCTCTCTCCTGTCTCACACGTAAGCCAGGGCAGTGCGATACGGAGAGCAAGCTGACGCCCATGGAGCCGGCTCCCTCTCTCCTGTCTCACACGTAAGCAAGGGCAGTGAGATATGGAGAGCAAGCTGACGCCCATGGAGACGGCTCCCTCTCTCCTGTCTCACACGTAAGCCAGGGCAGTGCGATACTGAGAGCAAGCTGACGTCCATGGAGCCGGCTCCCTCTCTCCTATCTCTCACGTAAGCCAGGGCAGTGCGATACTGAGAGCAAGCTGACGTCCATGGAGCCGGCTCCCTCTCTCCTGTCTCACACGTAAGCCAGGGCAGTGCGATATGGAGAGCAAGCTGACACCCATGGAGCCGGCTCCCTCTCTCCTGTCTCACACGAAAGCCTGGGCAGTGCGATACGGAGAGCAAGCTGACGCCCATGGAGCCGGCTCCCTCTCTCCTGTCTCACACGTAAGCCAGGGCAGGACGATACGGAGAGCAAGCTGACGCCCATGGAGCCGGCTCCCTCTCTCCTGTGCCACACGTAAGCCAGGACAGTGCGTTACGAAGAGCAAGCTGACGCCCATGGAGCCGGCTCCCTCTCTCCTGTGTCACACTTAAACCAGGGCAGTACGATACGGAGAGCAAGCTGACGCCCATGCAGCCGGCTCCCTCTCTCCTGTCTCACACGTAAGCCAGGACAGTGCGATACGGAAAGCAAGCTGACGCCCATGGAGCCGGCTCCCTCTCCCCTGTCTCACACGTAAGCCAGGGCAGTGCGATATAGAGAGCAAGCTGACGCCCATGGAGCCGGCTCCATCTCTCCTGTGCCACACGTAAGCCAGGGCAGTGCGATATGGAGAGCAAGCTGACGCCTATGGAGCCGGCTCCCTCTCTCCTGTCTCACACGTAAGCCAGGGCAGTGCGATACGGAGAGCAAGCTGACACCCATGGAGCCGGCTCCCTCTCTCCTGTCTCACACGTAAACCAGGGCAGTGCGATATGGAGAGCAAGCTGACGCCCATGGAGCCGGCTCCCTCTCTGCTGCCTCACACGAAAGCCAGGGCACTGCGATACGGAGAGCAAGCTGACGCCCATGGAGCCGGCTCCCTCTCTCCTGTCTCACACGAAAGCCAGGGCACTGCGATACGGAGAGCAAGATGACGCCCATGGAGCCGGCTCCCTCTCTCCTGTCTCACACGAAAGCCAGGGCACTGCGATACGGAGAGCAAGCTGACGCCCATGGAGCCGGCTCCCTCTCTCCTGTCTCACACGTAAGCCAGGGCAGTGCGATACTGAGAGCAAGCTGACGCCCATGGAGCCGGCTCCCTCTCTCCTGTCTCACACGTAGGCCAGGGCTGTGCGATATGGAGAGCAAGCTGACGCCCATGGAGCCGGCTCCCTTTCTCCTGTCTCACACGTAAGCCTGGGCAGTGCGATACGGAGAGCAAGCTGACGCCCATGGAGCCGGCTCCCTCTCTCCTGTCTCACACGTAAGCCAGGGCAGTGCGATATGGAGAGCAAGCTGACGCCCATGGAGCCGGCTCCCTCTCTCCTGTCTCACACGTAAGCCAGGGCAGTGCGATACGGAGAGCAAGCTGATGCCCATGGAGCCGGCTCCCTCTCTCCTGTCTCACACGTAAGCCAGGACAGTGCGATATGGAGAGCAAGCTGACGCCCATGGAGCCGGCTCCCTCTCTCCTGTCTCACACGTAAGCCAGGGCAGTGCGATATGGAGAGCAAGCTGACACCCATGGAACCGGCTCCCTCTCTCCTGTCTCACACGTAAACTAGGGCAGTGCGATATGGAGAGCAAGCTGACGCCCATGGAGCCGGCTCCATCTCTCCTGTGCCACACGTAAGCCAGGGCAGTGCGATATGGAGAGCAAGCTGAAGCCTATGGAGCCGGCTCCCTCTCTCCTGTCTCACACGTAAGCCAGGGCAGTGCGATACGGAGAGCAAGCTGACACCCATGGAGCCGGCTCCCTCTCTCCTGTCTCACACGTAAACCAGGGCAGTGCGATATGGAGAGCAAGCTGACGCCCATGGAGCCGGCTCCCTCTCTCCTGCCTCACACGAAAGCCAGGGCACTGCGATACGGAGAGCAAGCTGACGCCCATGGAGCCGGCTCCCTCTCTCCTGTCTCACACGAAAGCCAGGGCACTGCGATACGGAGAGCAAGATGACGCCCATGGAGCCGGCTCCCTCACTCCTGTCTCACACGAAAGCCAGGGCACTGCGATACGGAGAGCAAGCTGACGCCCATGGAGCCGGCTCCCTCTCTCCTGTCTCACACGTAAGCCAGGGCAGTGCGATACTGAGAGCAAGCTGACGCCCATGGAGCCGGCTCCCTCTCTCCTGTCTCACACGTAAGCCAGGGCTGTGCGATATGGAGAGCAAGCTGACGCCCATGGAGCCGGCTCCCTCTCTCCTGTCTCACACGTAAGCCTGGGCAGTGCGATACGGAGAGCAAGCTGACGCCCATGGAGCCGGCTCCCTCTCTCCTGTCTCACACGTAAGCCAGGGCAGTGCGATATGGAGAGCAAGCTGACGCCCATGGAGCCGGCTCCCTCTCTCCTGTCTCACACGTAAGCCAGGGCAGTGCGATACGGAGAGCAAGCTGACGCCCATGGAGCCGGCTCCCTCTCTCCTGTCTCACACGTAAGCCAGGGCAGTGCGATACGGAGAGCAAGCTGACGCCCATGGAGCCGGCTCCCTCTCTCCTGTCTCACACGTAAGCCAGGACAGTGCGATATGGAGAGCAAGCTGACGCCCATGGAGCCGGCTCCCTCTCTCCTGTCTCACACGTAAGCCAGGGCAGTGCGATATGGAGAGCAAGCTGACACCCATGGAACCGGCTCCCTCTCTCCTGTCTCACACGTAAACTAGGGCAGTGCGATATGGAGAGCAAGCTGACGCCCATGGAGCCGGCTCCCTCTCTCCTGTCGCACACGTAAGCCAGGGCAGTGCGATATGGAGAGAAAGCTGACACCGATGGAGCCGGCTCCCTCTCTCCTGTCTCACACGAAAGCCAGGGCACTGCGATACGGAGAGCAAGCTGACACCCATGGAGCCGGCTCCCTCTCTCCTGTCTCACACGTAAGCCAGGGCAGTGCGATACTGAGAGCAAGCTGACGCCCATGGAGCCGGCTCCCTCTCTCCTGTCTCACACGTAAGCCAGGGCAGTACGATATGGAGAGCAAGCTGACGCCCATGGAGCCGGCTCCCTCTCTCCTGTCTCACACGTAAGCCAGGGCAGTGCTATACTGAGAGCAAGCTGACGCCCATGGAGCCGGCTCCCTCTCTCCTGTCTCACACGTAAGCCAGGGCAGTGAGATATGGAGAGCAAGCTGACACCCATGGAGCCGGCTCCCTCTCTCCTGTCTCACACGTAAGCCAGGGCAGTGCGATACGGAGAGCAGGCTGACGCCCATGGAGCCGGCTCCCTCTCTCCTGTCTCACACGTAAGCCAGGGCAGTGAGATATGGAGAGCAAGCTGACGCCCATGGAGACGGCTCCCTCTCTCCTGTCTCACACGTAAGCCAGGGCAGTGCGATACTGAGAGCAAGCTGACGTCCATGGAGCCGGCTCCCTCTCTCCTATCTCTCACGTAAGCCAGGGCAGTGCGATACGGAGAGCAAGCTGACGCCCATGGAGCCGGCTCCCTCTCTCCTGTCTCACACGTAAGCCAGGGCAGTGCGATATGGAGAGCAAGCTGACGCCCATGGAGCCGGCTCCCTCTCTCCTGTCTCACACGTAAGCCAGGGCAGTGCGATACGGAGAGCAAGCTGACGCCCATGGAGCCGGCTCCCTCTCTCCTGTCTCACACGTAAGCCAGGACAGTGCGATATGGAGAGCAAGCTGACGCCCATGGAGCTGGCTCCCTCTCTCCTGTCTCACACGTAAGCCAGGGCAGTGCGATATGGAGAGCAAGCTGACACCCATGGAACCGGCTCCCTCTCTCCTGTCTCACACGTAAACTAGGGCAGTGCGATATGGAGAGCAAGCTGACGCCCATGGAGCCGGCTCCATCTCTCCTGTGCCACACGTAAGCCAGGGCAGTGCGATATGGAGAGCAAGCTGACGCCTATGGAGCCGGCTCCCTCTCTCCTGTCTCACACGTAAGCCAGGGCAGTGCGATACGGAGAGCAAGCTGACACCCATGGAGCCGGCTCCCTCTCTCCTGTCTCACACGTAAACCAGGGCAGTGCGATATGGAGAGCAAGCTGACGCCCATGGAGCCGGCTCCCTCTCTCCTGCCTCACACGAAAGCCAGGGCACTGCGATACGGAGAGCAAGCTGACGCCCATGGAGCCGGCTCCCTCTCTCCTGTCTCACACGAAAGCCAGGGCACTGCGATACGGAGAGCAAGATGACGCCCATGGAGCCGGCTCCCTCACACCTGTCTCACACGAAAGCCAGGGCACTGCGATACGGAGAGCAAGCTGACGCCCATGGAGCCGGCTCCCTCTCTCCTGTCTCACACGTAAGCCAGGGCAGTGCGATACTGAGAGCAAGCTGACGCCCATGGAGCCGGCTCCCTCTCTCCTGTCTCACACGTAAGCCAGGGCTGTGCGATATGGAGAGCAAGCTGACGCCCATGGAGCCGGCTCCCTCTCTCCTGTCTCACACGTAAGCCTGGGCAGTGCGATACGGAGAGCAAGCTGACGCCCATGGAGCCGGCTCCCTCTCTCCTGTCTCACACGTAAGCCAGGGCAGTGCGATATGGAGAGCAAGCTGACGCCCATGGAGCCGGCTCCCTCTCTCCTGTCTCACACGTAAGCCAGGGCAGTGCGATACGGAGAGCAAGCTGACGCCCATGGAGCCGGCTCCCTCTCTCCTGTCTCACACGTAAGCCAGGACAGTGCGATATGGAGAGCAAGCTGACGCCCATGGAGCCGGCTCCCTCTCTCCTGTCTCACACGTAAGCCAGGGCAGTGCGATATGGAGAGCAAGCTGACACCCATGGAACCGGCTCCCTCTCTCCTGTCTCACACGTAAACTAGGGCAGTGCGATATGGAGAGCAAGCTGACGCCCATGGAGCCGGCTCCCTCTCTCCTGTCGCACACGTAAGCCAGGGCAGTGCGATATGGAGAGAAAGCTGACACCGATGGAGCCGGCTCCCTCTCTCCTGTCTCACACGTAAGCCAGGGCTGTGCGATATGGAGAGCAAGCTGACGCCCATGGAGCCGGCTCCCTTTCTCCTGTCTCACACGTAAGCCTGGGCAGTGCGATACGGAGAGCAAGCTGACGCCCATGGAGCCGGCTCCCTCTCTCCTGTCTCACACGTAAGCCAGGGCAGTGCGATACGGAGAGCAAGCTGACGCCCATGGAGCCGGCTCCCTCTCTCCTGTCTCACACGTAAGCCAGGGCAGTGCGATACGGAGAGCAAGCTGACGCCCATGGAGCCGGCTCCCTCTCTCCTGTCTCACACGTAAGCCAGGACAGTGCGATATGGAGAGCAAGCTGACGCCCATGGAGCCGGCTCCCTCTCTCCTGTCTCACACGTAAGCCAGGGCAGTGCGATACTGAGAGCAAGCTGACGCCCATGGAGCCGGCTCCCTCTCTCCTGTCTCACACGTAAGCCAGGGCAGTGCGATATGGAGAGCAAGCTGACGCCCTTGGAGCCGGCTCCCTCTCTCCTGTCTCACACGTAAGCCAGGGCAGTGCTATACTGAGAGCAAGCTGACGCCCATGGAGCCGGCTCCCTCTCTCCTGTCTCACACGTAAGCCAGGGCAGTGAGATATGGAGAGCAAGCTGACACCCATGGAGCCGGCTCCCTCTCTCCTGTCTCACACGTAAGCCAGGGCAGTGCGATACGGAGAGCAAGCTGACGCCCATGGAGCCGGCTCCCTCTCTCCTGTCTCACACGTAAGCCAGGGCTGTGCGATATGGAGAGCAAGCTGACGCCCATGGAGCCGGCTCCCTTTCTCCTGTCTCACACGTAAGCCTGGGCAGTGCGATACGGAGAGCAAGCTGACGCCCATGGAGCCGGCTCCCTCTCTCCTGTCTCACACGTAAGCCAGGGCAGTGCGATACGGAGAGCAAGCTGACGCCCATGGAGCCGGCTCCCTCTCTCCTGTCTCACACGTAAGCCAGGGCAGTGCTATACTGAGAGCAAGCTGACGCCCATGGAGCCGGCTCCCTCTCTCCTGTCTCACACGTAAGCCAGGGCAGTGAGATATGGAGAGCAAGCTGACACCCATGGAGCCGGCTCCATCTCTCCTGTGCCACACGTAAGCCAGGGCAGTGCGATATGGAGAGCAAGCTGACGCCCATGGAGCCGGCTCCATCTCTCCTGTGCCACACGTAAGCCAGGGCAGTGCGATATGGAGAGCAAGCTGACGCCTATGGAGCCGGCTCCCTCTCTCCTGTCTCACACGTAAGCCAGGGCAGTGCGATACGGAGAGCAAGCTGACACCCATGGAGCCGGCTCCCTCTCTCCTGTCTCACACGTAAACCAGGGCACTGCGATACGGAGAGCAAGCTGACGCCCATGGAGCCGGCTCCCTCTCTCCTGTCTCACACGAAAGCCAGGGCACTGCGATACGGAGAGCAAGATGACGCCCATGGAGCCGGCTCCATCTCTCCTGTGCCACACGTAAGCCAGGGCAGTGCGATATGGAGAGCAAGCTGACGCCTATGGAGCCGGCTCCCTCTCTCCTGTCTCACACGTAAGCCAGGGCAGTGCGATACGGAGAGCAAGCTGACACCCATGGAGCCGGCTCCCTCTCTCCTGCCTCACACGAAAGCCAGGGCACTGCGATACGGAGAGCAAGCTGACGCCCATGGAGCCGGCTCCCTCTCTCCTGTCTCACACGAAAGCCAGGGCACTGCGATACGGAGAGCAAGATGACGCCCATGGAGCCGGCTCCCTCACTCCTGTCTCACACGAAAGCCAGGGCACTGCGATACGGAGAGCAAGCTGACGCCCATGGAGCCGGCTCCCTCTCTCCTGTCTCACACGTAAGCCAGGGCAGTGCGATACTGAGAGCAAGCTGACGCCCATGGAGCCGGCTCCCTCTCTCCTGTCTCACACGTAAGCCAGGGCTGTGCGATATGGAGAGCAAGCTGACGCCCATGGAGCCGGCTCCCTCTCTCCTGTCTCACACGTAAGCCTGGGCAGTGCGATACGGAGAGCAAGCTGACGCCCATGGAGCCGGCTCCCTCTCTCCTGTCTCACACGTAAGCCAGGGCAGTGCGATATGGAGAGCAAGCTGACGCCCATGGAGCCGGCTCCCTCTCTCCTGTCTCACACGTAAGCCAGGGCAGTGCGATACGGAGAGCAAGCTGACGCCCATGGAGCCGGCTCCCTCTCTCCTGTCTCACACGTAAGCCAGGACAGTGCGATATGGAGAGCAAGCTGACGCCCATGGAGCCGGCTCCCTCTCTCCTGTCTCACACGTAAGCCAGGGCAGTGCGATATGGAGAGCAAGCTGACACCCATGGAACCGGCTCCCTCTCTCCTGTCTCACACGTAAACTAGGGCAGTGCGATATGGAGAGCAAGCTGACGCCCATGGAGCCGGCTCCCTCTCTCCTGCCTCACACGAAAGCCAGGGCACTGCGATACGGAGAGCAAGCTGACGCCCATGGAGCCGGCTCCCTCTCTCCTGTCTCACACGAAAGCCAGGGCACTGCGATACGGAGAGCAAGATGACGCCCATGGAGCCGGCTCCCTCTCTCCTGTCTCACACGAAAGCCAGGGCACTGCGATACGGAGAGCAAGCTGACGCCCATGGAGCCGGCTCCCTCTCTCCTGTCTCACACGTAAGCCAGGGCAGTGCGATACTGAGAGCAAGCTGACGCCCATGGAGCCGGCTCCCTCTCTCCTGTCTCACACGTAAGCCAGGGCTGTGCGATATGGAGAGCAAGCTGACGCCCATGGAGCCGGCTCCCTCTCTCCTGTCTCACACGTAAGCCTGGGCAGTGCGATACGGAGAGCAAGCTGACGCCCATGGAGCCGGCTCCCTCTCTCCTGTCTCACACGTAAGCCAGGGCAGTGCGATATGGAGAGCAAGCTGACGCCCATGGAGCCGGCTCCCTCTCTCCTGTCTCACACGTAAGCCAGGGCAGTGCGATACGGAGAGCAAGCTGACGCCCATGGAGCCGGCTCCCTCTCTCCTGTCTCACACGTAAGCCAGGACAGTGCGATATGGAGAGCAAGCTGACGCCCATGGAGCCGGCTCCCTCTCTCCTGTCTCACACGTAAGCCAGGGCAGTGCGATATGGAGAGCAAGCTGACACCCATGGAACCGGCTCCCTCTCTCCTGTCTCACACGTAAACTAGGGCAGTGCGATATGGAGAGCAAGCTGACGCCCATGGAGCCGGCTCCCTCTCTCCTGTCGCACACGTAAGCCAGGGCAGTGCGATATGGAGAGAAAGCTGACACCGATGGAGCCGGCTCCCTCTCTCCTGTCTCACACGAAAGCCAGGGCACTGCGATACGGAGAGCAAGCTGACACCCATGGAGCCGGCTCCCTCTCTCCTGTCTCACACGTAAGCCAGGGCAGTGCGATACTGAGAGCAAGCTGACGCCCATGGAGCCGGCTCCCTCTCTCCTGTCTCACACGTAAGCCAGGGCAGTGCGATATGGAGAGCAAGCTGACGCCCATGGAGCCGGCTCCCTCTCTCCTGTCTCACACGTAAGCCAGGGCAGTGCTATACTGAGAGCAAGCTGACGCCCATGGAGCCGGCTCCCTCTCTCCTGTCTCACACGTAAGCCAGGGCAGTGAGATATGGAGAGCAAGCTGACACCCATGGAGCCGGCTCCCTCTCTCCTGTCTCACACGTAAGCCAGGGCAGTGCGATACGGAGAGCAAGCTGACGCCCATGGAGCCGGCTCCCTCTCTCCTGTCTCACACGTAAGCCAGGGCAGTGAGATATGGAGAGCAAGCTGACGCCCATGGAGACGGCTCCCTCTCTCCTGTCTCACACGTAAGCCAGGGCAGTGCGATACTGAGAGCAAGCTGACGTCCATGGAGCCGGCTCCCTCTCTCCTATCTCTCATGTAAGCCAGGGCAGTGCGATACGGAGAGCAAGCTGACGCCCATGGAGCCGGCTCCCTCTCTCCTGTCTCACACGTAAGCCTGGGCAATGCGATATGGAGAGCAAGCTGACGCCCATGGAGCCGGCTCCCTCTCTCCTATCTCTCATGTAAGCCAGGGCAGTGCGATACGGAGAGCAAGCTGACGCCCATGGAGCTGGCTCCCTCTCTCCTGTCTCACACGTAAGCCAGGGCAGTGCGATATGGGGAGCAAGCTGACGCCCATGGAGCCGGCTCCCTCTCTCCTGTCTCACACGTAAGCCAGGGCAGTGCGATACGGAGAGCAAGCTGACGCCCATGGAGCCGGCTCCCTCTCTCCTGTCTCACACGTAAGCCAGGACAGTGCGATATGGAGAGCAAGCTGACGCCCATGGAGCCGGCTCCCTCTCTCCTGTTTCACACGTAAGCCAGGGCAGTGCGATATGGAGAGCAAGCTGACGCCCATGGAGCCGGCTCCCTCTCTCCTGTCTCACACGTAAGCCAGGGCAGTGCGATATGGAGAGCAAGCTGACACCCATGGAACCGGCTCCCTCTCTCCTGTCTCACACGTAAACTAGGGCAGTGCGATATGGAGAGCAAGCTGACGCCCATGGAGCCGGCTCCATCTCTCCTGTGCCACACGTAAGCCAGGGCAGTGCGATATGGAGAGCAAGCTGACGCCTATGGAGCCGGCTCCCTCTCTCCTGTCTCACACGTAAGCCAGGGCAGTGCGATACGGAGAGCAAGCTGACGCCCATGGAGCCGGCTCCCTCTCTCCTGTCTCACACGTAAACCAGGGCAGTGCGATACGGAGAGCAAGCTGACGCCCATGGAGCCGGCTCCCTCTCTCCTGCCTCACACGAAAGCCAGGGCACTGCGATACGGAGAGCAAGCTGACGCCCATGGAGCCGGCTCCCTCTCTCCTGTCTCACACGAAAGCCAGGGCACTGCGATACGGAGAGCAAGATGACGCCCATGGAGCCGGCTCCCTCTCTCCTGTCTCACACGAAAGCCAGGGCACTGCGATACGGAGAGCAAGCTGACGCCCATGGAGCCGGCTCCCTCTCTCCTGTCTCACACGTAAGCCAGGGCAGTGCGATACTGAGAGCAAGCTGACGCCCATGGAGCCGGCTCCCTCTCTCCTGTCTCACACGTAAGCCAGGGCTGTGCGATATGGAGAGCAAGCTGACGCCCATGGAGCCGGCTCCCTCTCTCCTGTCTCACACGTAAGCCTGGGCAGTGCGATACGGAGAGCAAGCTGACGCCCATGGAGCCGGCTCCCTCTCTCCTGTCTCACACGTAAGCCAGGGCAGTGCGATATGGAGAGCAAGCTGACGCCAATGGAGCCGGCTCCCTCTCTCCTGTCTCACACGTAAACCAGGGCAGTGCGATACGGAGAGCAAGCTGACGCCCATGGAGCCGGCTCCATCTCTCCTGTGCCACACGTAAGCCAGGGCAGTGCGATATGGAGAGCAAGCTGACGCCCATGGAGCCGGCTCCCTCTCTCCTGTCTCACACGTAAGCCAGGGCAGTGCGATACGGAGAGCAAGCTGACGCCCATGGAGCCGGCTCCCTCTCTCCTGTCTCACACGTAAGCCAGGGCAGTGCAATACTGAGAGCAAGCTGACGCCCATGGAGCCGGCTCCCTCTCTCCTGTCTCACACGTAAGCCAGGGCAGTGTGATATGGAGAGCAAGCTGACGCCCATGGAGCCGGCTCCCTCTCTCCTGTCTCAGACGTAAGCCAGGGCAGTGAGATATGGAGAGCAAGCTGACGCCCATGGAGCCGGCTCGCTCTCTCCTGTCTCACACGTAAGCCAGGGCAGTGCGATACTGAGAGCAAGCTGACGCCCATGGAGCCGGCTCCCTCTCTCCTGTCTCACACGAAAGCCAGGGCACTGCGATACGGAGAGCAAGCTGACGCCCATGGAGCCGGCTCCCTCTCTCCTGTCTCACACGTAAGCCAGGGCAGTGCGATACTGAGAGCAAGCTGACGCCCATGGAGCCGGCTCCCTCTCTCCTGTCTCACACGTAAGCCAGGGCTGTGCGATATGGAGAGCAAGCTGACGCCCATGGAGCCGGCTCCCTCTCTCCTGTCTCACACGTAAGCCTGGGCAGTGCGATACGGAGAGCAAGCTGACGCCCATGGAGCCGGCTCCCTCTCTCCTGTCTCACACGTAAGCCAGGGCAGTGCGATATGGAGAGCAAGCTGACGCCCATGGAGCCGGCTCCCTCTCTCCTGTCTCACACGTAAGCCAGGGCAGTGCGATACGGAGAGCAAGCTGACGCCCATGGAGCCGGCTCCCTCTCTCCTGTCTCACACGTAAGCCAGGACAGTGCGATATGGAGAGCAAGCTGACGCCCATGGAGCCGGCTCCCTCTCTCCTGTCTCACACGTAAGCCAGGGCAGTGCGATATGGAGAGCAAGCTGACACCCATGGAACCGGCTCCCTCTCTCCTGTCTCACACGTAAACTAGGGCAGTGCGATATGGAGAGCAAGCTGACGCCCATGGAGCCGGCTCCCTCTCTCCTGTCTCACACGAAAGCCAGGGCACTGCGATACGGAGAGCAAGCTGACGCCCATGGAGCCGGCTCCCTCTCTCCTGTCTCACACGTAAGCCAGGGCAGTGCGATACTGAGAGCAAGCTGACGCCCATGGAGCCGGCTCCCTCTCTCCTGCCTCACACGTAAGCCAGGGCTGTGCGATATGGAGAGCAAGCTGACGCCCATGGAGCCGGCTCCCTCTCTCCTGTCTCACACGTAAGCCTGGGCAGTGCGATACGGAGAGCAAGCTGACGCCCATGGAGCCGGCTCCCTCTCTCCTGTCTCACACGTAAGCCAGGGCAGTGCGATATGGAGAGCAAGCTGACGCCCATGGAGCCGGCTCCCTCTCTCCTGTCTCACACGTAAGCCAGGGCAGTGCGATACGGAGAGCAAGCTGACGCCCATGGAGCCGGCTCCCTCTCTCCTGTCTCACACGTAAGCCAGGACAGTGCGATATGGAGAGCAAGCTGACGCCCATGGAGCCGGCTCCCTCTCTCCTGTCTCACACGTAAGCCAGGGCAGTGCGATATGGAGAGCAAGCTGACACCCATGGAACCGGCTCCCTCTCTCCTGTCTCACACGTAAACTAGGGCAGTGCGATATGGAGAGCAAGCTGACGCCCATGGAGCCGGCTCCCTCTCTCCTGTCGCACACGTAAGCCAGGGCAGTGCGATATGGAGAGAAAGCTGACACCGATGGAGCCGGCTCCCTCTCTCCTGTCTCACACGAAAGCCAGGGCACTGCGATACGGAGAGCAAGCTGACACCCATGGAGCCGGCTCCCTCTCTCCTGTCTCACACGTAAGCCAGGGCAGTGCGATACTGAGAGCAAGCTGACGCCCATGGAGCCGGCTCCCTCTCTCCTGTCTCACACGTAAGCCAGGGCAGTGCGATATGGAGAGCAAGCTGACGCCCATGGAGCCGGCTCCCTCTCTCCTGTCTCACACGTAAGCCAGGGCAGTGCTATACTGAGAGCAAGCTGACGCCCATGGAGCCGGCTCCCTCTCTCCTGTCTCACACGTAAGCCAGGGCAGTGAGATATGGAGAGCAAGCTGACACCCATGGAGCCGACTCCCTCTCTCCTGTCTCACACGTAAGCCAGGGCAGTGCGATACGGAGAGCAAGCTGACGCCCATGGAGCCGGCTCCCTCTCTCCTGTCTCACACGTAAGCCAGGGCAGTGAGATATGGAGAGCAAGCTGACGCCCATGGAGACGGCTCCCTCTCTCCTGTCTCACACGTAAGCCAGGGCAGTGCGATACTGAGAGCAAGCTGACGTCCATGGAGCCGGCTCCCTCTCTCCTATCTCTCATGTAAGCCAGGGCAGTGCGATACGGAGAGCAAGCTGACGCCCATGGAGCCGGCTCCCTCTCTCCTGTCTCACACGTAAGCCTGGGCAATGCGATATGGAGAGCAAGCTGACGCCCATGGAGCCGGCTCCCTCTCTCCTATCTCTCATGTAAGCCAGGGCAGTGCGATACGGAGAGCAAGCTGACGCCCATGGAGCTGGCTCCCTCTCTCCTGTCTCACACGTAAGCCAGGGCAGTGCGATATGGGGAGCAAGCTGACGCCCATGGAGCCGGCTCCCTCTCTCCTGTCTCACACGCAAGCCAGGGCAGTGCGATACGGAGAGCAAGCTGACGCCCATGGAGCCGGCTCCCTCTCTCCTGTCTCACACGTAAGCCAGGACAGTGCGATATGGAGAGCAAGCTGACGCCCATGGAGCCGGCTCCCTCTCTCCTGTTTCACACGTAAGCCAGGGCAGTGCGATATGGAGAGCAAGCTGACGCCCATGGAGCCGGCTCCCTCTCTCCTGTCTCACACGTAAGCCAGGGCAGTGCGATATGGAGAGCAAGCTGACACCCATGGAACCGGCTCCCTCTCTCCTGTCTCACACGTAAACTAGGGCAGTGCGATATGGAGAGCAAGCTGACGCCCATGGAGCCGGCTCCCTCTCTCCTGTCTCACACGAAAGCCAGGGCACTGCGATACGGAGAGCAAGCTGACGCCCATGGAGCCGGCTCCCTCTCTCCTGTCTCACACGTAAGCCAGGGCAGTGCGATACTGAGAGCAAGCTGACGCCCATGGAGCCGGCTCCCTCTCTCCTGCCTCACACGTAAGCCAGGGCTGTGCGATATGGAGAGCAAGCTGACGCCCATGGAGCCGGCTCCCTCTCTCCTGTCTCACACGTAAGCCTGGGCAGTGCGATACGGAGAGCAAGCTGACGCCCATGGAGCCGGCTCCCTCTCTCCTGTCTCACACGTAAGCCAGGGCAGTGCGATATGGAGAGCAAGCTGACGCCCATGGAGCCGGCTCCCTCTCTCCTGTCTCACACGTAAGCCAGGGCAGTGCGATACGGAGAGCAAGCTGACGCCCATGGAGCCGGCTCCCTCTCTCCTGTCTCACACGTAAGCCAGGACAGTGCGATATGGAGAGCAAGCTGACGCCCATGGAGCCGGCTCCCTCTCTCCTGTCTCACACGTAAGCCAGGGCAGTGCGATATGGAGAGCAAGCTGACACCCATGGAACCGGCTCCCTCTCTCCTGTCTCACACGTAAACTAGGGCAGTGCGATATGGAGAGCAAGCTGACGCCCATGGAGCCGGCTCCCTCTCTCCTGTCGCACACGTAAGCCAGGGCAGTGCGATATGGAGAGAAAGCTGACACCGATGGAGCCGGCTCCCTCTCTCCTGTCTCACACGAAAGCCAGGGCACTGCGATACGGAGAGCAAGCTGACACCCATGGAGCCGGCTCCCTCTCTCCTGTCTCACACGTAAGCCAGGGCAGTGCGATACTGAGAGCAAGCTGACGCCCATGGAGCCGGCTCCCTCTCTCCTGTCTCACACGTAAGCCAGGGCAGTGCGATATGGAGAGCAAGCTGACGCCCATGGAGCCGGCTCCCTCTCTCCTGTCTCACACGTAAGCCAGGGCAGTGCTATACTGAGAGCAAGCTGACGCCCATGGAGCCGGCTCCCTCTCTCCTGTCTCACACGTAAGCCAGGGCAGTGAGATATGGAGAGCAAGCTGACACCCATGGAGCCGGCTCCCTCTCTCCTGTCTCACACGTAAGCCAGGGCAGTGCGATACGGAGAGCAAGCTGACGCCCATGGAGCCGGCTCCCTCTCTCCTGTCTCACACGTAAGCCAGGGCAGTGAGATATGGAGAGCAAGCTGACGGCCATGGAGACGGCTCCCTCTCTCCTGTCTCACACGTAAGCCAGGGCAGTGCGATACTGAGAGCAAGCTGACGTCCATGGAGCCGGCTCCCTCTCTCCTATCTCTCATGTAAGCCAGGGGAGTGCGATACGGAGAGCAAGCTGACGCCCATGGAGCCGGCTCCCTCTCTCCTGTCTCACACGTAAGCCTGGGCAATGCGATATGGAGAGCAAGCTGACGCCCATGGAGCCGGCTCCCTCTCTCCTATCTCTCATGTAAGCCAGGGCAGTGCGATACGGAGAGCAAGCTGACGCCCATGGAGCTGGCTCCCTCTCTCCTGTCTCACACGTAAGCCAGGGCAGTGCGATATGGGGAGCAAGCTGACGCCCATGGAGCCGGCTCCCTCTCTCCTGTCTCACACGCAAGCCAGGGCAGTGCGATACGGAGAGCAAGCTGACGCCCATGGAGCCGGCTCCCTCTCTCCTGTCTCACACGTAAGCCAGGACAGTGCGATATGGAGAGCAAGCTGACGCCCATGGAGCCGGCTCCCTCTCTCCTGTTTCACACGTAAGCCAGGGCAGTGCGATATGGAGAGCAAGCTGACGCCCATGGAGCCGGCTCCCTCTCTCCTGTCTCACACGTAAGCCAGGGCAGTGCGATATGGAGAGCAAGCTGACACCCATGGAACCGGCTCCCTCTCTCCTGTCTCACACGTAAACTAGGGCAGTGCGATATGGAGAGCAAGCTGACGCCC
Organism: Hemitrygon akajei; assembly: GCF_048418815.1. Taxonomy (NCBI): domain Eukaryota; kingdom Metazoa; phylum Chordata; class Chondrichthyes; order Myliobatiformes; family Dasyatidae; genus Hemitrygon; species Hemitrygon akajei. The sequence continues at coordinate 51,563,519 of NC_133151.1, read as the reverse complement.
ATGGAGCCGGCTCCATCTCTCCTGTGCCACACGTAAGCCAGGGCAGTGCGATATGGAGAGCAAGCTGACGCCTATGGAGCCGGCTCCCTCTCTCCTGTCTCACACGTAAGCCAGGGCAGTGCGATACGGAGAGCAAGCTGACACCCATGGAGCCGGCTCCCTCTCTCCTGTCTCACACGTAAACCAGGGCAGTGCGATATGGAGAGCAAGCTGACGCCCATGGAGCCGGCTCCCTCTCTCCTGCCTCACACGAAAGCCAGGGCACTGCGATACGGAGAGCAAGCTGACGCCCATGGAGCCGGCTCCCTCTCTCCTGTCTCACACGAAAGCCAGGGCACTGCGATACGGAGAGCAAGATGACGCCCATGGAGCCGGCTCCCTCTCTCCTGTCTCACATGAAAGCCAGGGCACTGCGATACGGAGAGCAAGCTGACGCCCATGGAGCCGGCTCCCTCTCTCCTGTCTCACACATAAGCCAGGGCAGTGCGATACTGAGAGCAAGCTGACGCCCATGGAGCCGGCTCCCTCTCTCCTGTCTCACACGTAAGCCAGGGCTGTGCGATATGGAGAGCAAGCTGACGCCCATGGAGCCGGCTCCCTCTCTCCTGTCTCACACGTAAGCCTGGGCAGTGCGATACGGAGAGCAAGCTGACGCCCATGGAGCCGGCTCCCTCTCTCCTGTCTCACACGTAAGCCAGGGCAGTGCGATATGGAGAGCAAGCTGACGCCAATGGAGCCGGCTCCCTCTCTCCTGTCTCACACGTAAACCAGGGCAGTGCGATACGGAGAGCAAGCTGACGCCCATGGAGCCGGCTCCATCTCTCCTGTGCCACACGTAAGCCAGGGCAGTGCGATATGGAGAGCAAGCTGACGCCCATGGAGCCGGCTCCCTCTCTCCTGTCTCACACGTAAGCCAGGGCAGTGCGATACGGAGAGCAAGCTGACGCCCATGGAGCCGGCTCCCTCTCTCGTGTCTCACACGTAAGCCAGGGCAGTGCAATACTGAGAGCAAGCTGACGCCCATGGAGCCGGCTCCCTCTCTCCTGTCTCACACGTAAGCCAGGGCAGTGTGATATGGAGAGCAAGCTGACGCCCATGGAGCCGGCTCCCTCTCTCCTGTCTCAGACGTAAGCCAGGGCAGTGAGATATGGAGAGGAAGCTGACGCCCATGGAGCCGGCTCGCTCTCTCCTGTCTCACACGAAAGCCAGGGCAGTGCGATACTGAGAGCAAGCTGACGCCCATGGAGCCGGCTCCCTCTCTCCTATCTCTCATGTAAGCCAGGGCAGTGCGATACGGAGAGCAAGCTGACGCCCATGGAGCCGGCTCCCTCTCTCCTGTCTCACACGTAAGCCAGGGCAGTGCGATATGGAGAGCAAGCTGACACCCATGGAGCCGGCTCCCTCTCTCCTGTCTCACACGTAAGCCAGGGCAGTGCGATATGGAGAGCAAGCTGACACCCATGGAGCCAGCTCCCTCTCTCCAGTCTCACACGAAAGCCTGGGCAGTGCGATACGGAGAGCAAGCTGACGCCCATGGAGCCGGCTCCCTCTCTCCTGTCTCACACGTAAGCCAGGGCAGGACGATACGGAGAGCAAGCTGACGCCCATGGAACCGGCTCCCTCTCTCCTGTCTCACACTTAAGCCAGGGCAGGACGATACGGAGAGCAAGCTGACGCCCATGGAGCCGGCTCCCTCTCTCCTGTGCCACACGTAAGCCAGGACAGTGCGTTACGGAGAGCAAGCTGACGCCCATGGAGCCGGCTCCCTCTCTCCTGTGTCACACTTAAACCAGGGCAGTACGATACGGAGAGCAAGCTGACGCCCATGCAGCCGGCTCCCTCTCTCCTGTCTCACACGTAAGCCAGGACAGTGCGATACGGAAAGCAAGCTGACGCCCATGGAGCCGGCTCCCTCTCCCCTGTCTCACACGTAAGCCAGGGCAGTGCGATATAGAGAGCAAGCTGACACCCATGGAGCCGGCTCCCTCTCTCCTGTCTCACACGTAAACCAGGGCAGTGCGATATGGAGAGCAAGCTGACGCCCATGGAGCCGGCTCCCTCTCTCCTGCCTCACACGAAAGCCAGGGCACTGCGATACGGAGAGCAAGCTGACGCCCATGGAGCCGGCTCCCTCTCTCCTGTCTCACACGAAAGCCAGGGCACTGCGATACGGAGAGCAAGCTGACGCCCATGGAGCCGGCTCCCTCTCTCCTGTCTCACACGTAAGCCAGGGCAGTGCGATACTGAGAGCAAGCTGACGCCCATGGAGCCGGCTCCCTCTCTCCTGTCTCACACGTAAGCCAGGGCTGTGCGATATGGAGAGCAAGCTGACGCCCATGGAGCCGGCTCCCTTTCTCCTGTCTCACACGTAAGCCTGGGCAGTGCGATACGGAGAGCAAGCTGACGCCCATGGAGCCGGCTCCCTCTCTCCTGTCTCACACGTAAGCCAGGGCAGTGCGATATGGAGAGCAAGCTGACGCCCATGGAGCCGGCTCCCTCTCTCCTGTCTCACACGTAAGCCAGGGCAGTGCGATACGGAGAGCAAGCTGACGCCCATGGAGCCGGCTCCCTCTCTCCTGTCTCACACGTAAGCCAGGACAGTGCGATATGGAGAGCAAGCTGACGCCCATGGAGCCGGCTCCCTCTCTCCTGTCTCACACGTAAGCCAGGGCAGTGCGATATGGAGAGCAAGCTGACCCCATGGAACCGGCTCCCTCTCTCCTGTCTCACACGTAAACTAGGGCAGTGCGATATGGAGAGCAAGCTGACGCCCATGGAGCCGGCTCCATCTCTCCTGTGCCACACGTAAGCCAGGGCAGTGCGATATGGAGAGCAAGCTGACGCCTATGGAGCCGGCTCCCTCTCTCCTGTCTCACACGTAAGCCAGGGCAGTGCGATACGGAGAGCAAGCTGACACCCATGGAGCCGGCTCCCTCTCTCCTGTCTCACACGTAAACCAGGGCAGTGCGATATGGAGAGCAAGCTGACGCCCATGGAGCCGGCTCCCTCTCTCCTGCCTCACACGAAAGCCAGGGCACTGCGATACGGAGAGCAAGCTGACGCCCATGGAGCCGGCTCCCTCTCTCCTGTCTCACACGAAAGCCAGGGCACTGCGATACGGAGAGCAAGATGACGCCCATGGAGCCGGCTCCCTCTCTCCTGTCTCACACGAAAGCCAGGGCACTGCGATACGGAGAGCAAGCTGACGCCCATGGAGCCGGCTCCCTCTCTCCTGTCTCACACGTAAGCCAGGGCAGTGCGATACTGAGAGCAAGCTGACGCCCATGGAGCCGGCTCCCTCTCTCCTGTCTCACACGTAAGCCAGGGCTGTGCGATATGGAGAGCAAGCTGACGCCCATGGAGCCGGCTCCCTCTCTCCTGTCTCACACGTAAGCCTGGGCAGTGCGATACGGAGAGCAAGCTGACGCCCATGGAGCCGGCTCCCTCTCTCCTGTCTCACACGTAAGCCAGGGCAGTGCGATAAGGAGAGCAAGCTGACGCCCATGGAGCCGGCTCCCTCTCTCCTGTCTCACACGTAAGCCAGGGCAGTGCGAAACGGAGAGCAAGCTGACGCCCATGGAGCCGGCTCCCTCTCTCCTGTCTCACACGTAAGCCAGGACAGTGCGATATGGAGAGCAAGCTGACGCCCATGGAGCCGGCTCCCTCTCTCCTGTCTCACACGTAAGCCAGGGCAGTGCGATATGGAGAGCAAGCTGACACCCATGGAACCGGCTCCCTCTCTCCTGTCTCACACGTAAACTAGGGCAGTGCGATATGGAGAGCAAGCTGACGCCCATGGAGCCGGCTCCCTCTCTCCGGTCGCACACGTAAGCCAGGGCAGTGCGATATGGAGAGAAAGCTGACACCGATGGAGCCGGCTCCCTCTCTCCTGTCTCACACGTAAGCCAGGGCAGTGCGATACTGAGAGCAAGCTGACGCCCATGGAGCCGGCTCCCTCTCTCCTGTCTCACACGTAAGCCAGGGCAGTGCGATATGGAGAGCAAGCTGACGCCCATGGAGCCGGCTCCCTCTCTCCTGTCTCACACGTAAGCCAGGGCAGTGCTATACTGAGAGCAAGCTGACGCCCATGGAGCCGGCTCCCTCTCTCCTGTCTCACAGGTAAGCCAGGGCAGTGAGATATGGAGAGCAAGCTGACACCCATGGAGCCGGCTCCCTCTCTCCTGTCTCACACGTAAGCCAGGGCAGTGCGATACGGAGAGCAAGCTGACGCCCATGGAGCCGGCTCCCTCTCTCCTGTCTCACACGTAAGCCAGGGCAGTGAGATATGGAGAGCAAGCTGACGCCCATGGAGACAGCTCCCTCTCTCCTGTCTCACACGTAAGCCAGGGCAGTGCGATACTGAGAGCAAGCTGACGTCCATGGAGCCGGCTCCCTCTCTCCTATCTCTCATGTAAGCCAGGGCAGTGCGATACGGAGAGCAAGCTGACGCCCATGGAGCCGGCTCCCTCTCTCCTGTCTCACACGTAAGCCTGGGCAATGCGATATGGAGAGCAAGCTGACGCCCATGGAGCCGGCTCCCTCTCTCCTATCTCTCATGTAAGCCAGGGCAGTGCGATACGGAGAGCAAGCTGACGCCCATGGAGCTGGCTCCCTCTCTCCTGTCTCACACGTAAGCCAGGGCAGTGCAATATGGAGAGCAAGCTGACGCCCATGGAGCCGGCTCCCTCTCTCCTGTCTCACACGTAAGCCAGGGCAGTGCGATACGGAGAGCAAGCTGACGCCCATGGAGCCGGCTCCCTCTCTCCTGTCTCACACGTAAGCCAGGACAGTGCGATATGGAGAGCAAGCTGACGCCCATGGAGCCGGCTCCCTCTCTCCTGTTTCACACGTAAGCCAGGGCAGTGCGATATGGAGAGCAAGCTGACGCCCATGGAGCCGGCTCCCTCTCTCCTGTCTCACACGTAAGCCAGGGCAGTGCGATATGGAGAGCAAGCTGACACCCATGGAACCGGCTCCCTCTCTCCTGTCTCACACGTAAACTAGGGCAGTGCGATATGGAGAGCAAGCTGACGCCCATGGAGCCGGCTCCATCTCTCCTGTGCCACACGTAAGCCAGGGCAGTGCGATATGGAGAGCAAGCTGACGCCTATGGAGCCGGCTCCCTCTCTCCTGTCTCACACGTAAGCCAGGGCAGTGCGATACGGAGAGCAAGCTGACACCCATGGAGCCGGCTCCCTCTCTCCTGTCTCACACGTAAACCAGGGCAGTGCGATATGGAGAGCAAGCTGACGCCCATGGAGCCGGCTCCCTCTCTCCTGCCTCACACGAAAGCCAGGGCACTGCGATACGGAGAGCAAGCTGACGCCCATGGAGCCGGCTCCCTCTCTCCTGTCTCACACGAAAGCCAGGGCACTGCGATACGGAGAGCAAGATGACGCCCATGGAGCCGGCTCCCTCTCTCCTGTCTCACACGAAAGCCAGGGCACTGCGATACGGAGAGCAAGCTGACGCCCATGGAGCCGGCTCCCTCTCTCCTGTCTCACACGTAAGCCAGGGCAGTGCGATACTGAGAGCAAGCTGACGCCCATGGAGCCGGCTCCCTCTCTCCTGTCTCACACGTAAGCCAGGGCTGTGCGATATGGAGAGCAAGCTGACGCCCATGGAGCCGGCTCCCTCTCTCCTGTCTCACACGTAAGCCTGGGCAGTGCGATACGGAGAGCAAGCTGACGCCCATGGAGCCGGCTCCCTCTCTCCTGTCTCACACGTAAGCCAGGGCAGTGCGATATGGAGAGCAAGCTGACGCCCATGGAGCCGGCTCCCTCTCTCCTGTCTCACACGTAAGCCAGGGCAGTGCGATACGGAGAGCAAGCTGACGCCCATGGAGCCGGCTCCCTCTCTCCTGTCTCACACGTAAGCCAGGACAGTGCGATATGGAGAGCAAGCTGACGCCCATGGAGCCGGCTCCCTCTCTCCTGTCTCACACGTAAGCCAGGGCAGTGCGATATGGAGAGCAAGCTGACACCCATGGAACCGGCTCCCTCTCTCCTGTCTCACACGTAAACTAGGGCAGTGCGATATGGAGAGCAAGCTGACGCCCATGGAGCCGGCTCCCTCTCTCCTGTCGCACACGTAAGCCAGGGCAGTGCGATATGGAGAGAAAGCTGACACCGATGGAGCCGGCTCCCTCTCTCCTGTCTCACACGAAAGCCAGGGCACTGCGATACGGAGAGCAAGCTGACGTCCATGGAGCCGGCTCCCTCTCTCCTATCTCTCATGTAAGCCAGGGCAGTGCGATACGGAGAGCAAACTGACGCCCATGGAGCCGGCTCCCTCTCTCCTGTCTCACACGTAAGCCTGGGCAATGCGATATGGAGAGCAAGCTGACGCCCATGGAGCCGGCTCCCTCTCTCCTGTCTCACACGTAAGCCAGGGCAGTGTGATATGGAGAGCAAGCTGACGCCCATGGAGCCGGCTCCCTCTCTCCTATCTCACATGTAAGCCTGGGCAATGCGATATGGAGAGCACGCTGACGCCCATGGAGCCGGCTCCCTCTCTCCTGTCTCACACGTAAGTCAGGGCAGTGCGATATGGAGAGCAAGCTGACGCCCATGGAGCCGGCTCCCTCTCTCCTGTCTCACACGTAAGCAAGGGCAGTGCGAAATGGAGAGCAAGCTGACACCCATGGAGCCGGCTCTCTCTCTCCTGTCTCACACGTAAGCCAGGGCAGTGCGATACGGAGAGCAAGCTGACGCTCCTGGAGCCGGCTCTCTCTCTCCTGTCTCACACGTAAGCCAGGGCTGTGCGATACGTAGAGCAAGCTGACGCCCATGGAGCCGGCTCCCTCTCTCCTGTCTCACACGTAAGCCAGGGCAGTGCGATATGGAGAGCAAGCTGACACCCATGGAGCCGGCTCCCTCTCTCCTGTCTCACACGAAAGCCTGGGCAGTGCGATACGGAGAGCAAGCTGACGCCCATGGAGCCGGCTCCCTCTCTCCTGTGTCACACTTAAACCAGGGCAGTACGATACGGAGAGCAAGCTGACGCCCATGGAGCCGGCTCCCTCTCTCCTGTCTCACACGTAAGCCTGGACAGTGTGATACGGAGAGCAAGCTGACGCCCATGGAGCCGGCTCCCTCTCCCCTGTCTCACACGTAAGCCAGGGCAGTACGATACGGAGAGCAAGCTGACGCCCATGGAGCCGGCTCCCTCTCTCCTGTCTCACACGAAAGCCAGGGCAGTGCTATATGGAGAGCAAGCTGACGCCAATGGAGCCGGCTCCCTCTCTCCTGTCTCACACGTAAACCAGGGCAGTGCGATACGGAGAGCAAGCTGACGCCCATGGAGCCGGCTCCATCTCTCCTGTGCCACACGTAAGCCAGGGCAGTGCGATATGGAGAGCAAGCTGACGCCCATGGAGCAAGCTCCCTCTCTCCTGTCTCACACGTAAGCCAGGGCAGTGCGATACGGAGAGCAAGCTGACGCCCATGGAGCCGGCTCCCTCTCTCGTGTCTCACACGTAAGCCAGTGCAGTGCGATACTGAGAGCAAGCTGACGCCCATGGAGCCGGCTCCCTCTCTCCTGTCTCACACGTAAGCCAGGGCAGTGTGATATGGAGAGCAAGCTGACGCCCATGGAGCCGGCTCCCTCTCTCCTGTCTCAGACGTAAGCCAGGGCAGTGAGATATGGAGAGCAAGCTGACGCCCATGGAGCCGGCTCGCTCTCTCCTGTCTCACACGTAAGCCAGGGCAGTGCGATACTGAGAGCAAGCTGACGCCCATGGAGCCGGCTCCCTCTCTCCTATCTCTCATGTAAGCCAGGGCAGTGCGATACGGAGAGCAAGCTGACGCCCATGGAGCCGGCTCCCTCTCTCCTGTCTCACACGTAAGCCAGGGCAGTGCGATATGGAGTGCAAGCTGACACCCATGGAGCCGGCTCCCTCTCTCCTGTCTCACACGTAAGCCAGGGCAGTGCGATATGGAGAGCAAGCTGACACCCATGGAGCCGGCTCCCTCTCTCCTGTCTCACACGAAAGCCTGGGCAGTGCGATACGGAGAGCAAGCTGACGCCCATGGAGCCGGCTCCCTCTCTCCTGTCTCACACGTAAGCCAGGGCAGGACGATACGGAGAGCAAGCTGACGCCCATGGAGCCGGCTCCCTCTCTCCTGTCTCACACTTAAGCCAGGGCAGGACGATACGGAGAGCAAGCTGACGCCCATGGAGCCGGCTCCCTCTCTCCTGTGCCACACGTAAGCCAGGACAGTGCGTTACGGAGAGCAAGCTGACGCCCATGGAGCCGGCTCCCTCTCTCCTGTGTCACACTTAAACCAGGGCAGTACGATACGGAGAGCAAGCTGACGCCCATGCAGCCGGCTCCCTCTCTCCTGTCTCACACGTAAGCCAGGACAGTGCGATACGGAAAGCAAGCTGACGCCCATGGAGCCGGCTCCCTCTCCCCTGTCTCACACGTAAGCCAGGGCAGTGCGATATAGAGAGCAAGCTGACGCCCATGGAGCCGGCTCCATCTCTCCTGTGCCACACGTAAGCCAAGGCAGTGCGATACGGAGAGCAAGCTGACACCCATGGAGCCGGCTCCCTCTCTCCTGTCTCACACGTAAACCAGGGCAGTGCGATATGGAGAGCAAGCTGACGCCCATGGAGCCGGCTCCCTCTCTCCTGCCTCACACGAAAGCCAGGGCACTGCGATACGGAGAGCAAGCTGACGCCCATGGCGCCGGCTCCCTCTCTCCTGTCTCACACGAAAGCCAGGGCACTGCGATACGGAGAGCAAGATGACGCCCATGGAGCCGGCTCCCTCTCTCCTGTCTCACACGAAAGCCAGGGCACTGCGATACGGAGAGCAAGCTGACGCCCATGGAGCCGGCTCCCTCTCTCCTGTCTCACACGTAAGCCAGGGCAGTGCGATACTGAGAGCAAGCTGACGCCCATGGAGCCGGCTCCCTCTCTCCTGTCTCACACGTAAGCCAGGGCTGTGCGATATGGAGAGCAAGCTGACGCCCATGGAGCCGGCTCCCTTTCTCCTGTCTCACACGTAAGCCTGGGCAGTGCGATACGGAGAGCAAGCTGACGCCCATGGAGCCGGCTCCCTCTCTCCTGTCTCACACGTAAGCCAGGGCAGTGCGATATGGAGAGCAAGCTGACGCCCATGGAGCCGGCTCCCTCTCTCCTGTCTCACACGTAAGCCAGGGCAGTGCGATACGGAGAGCAAGCTGATGCCCATGGAGCCGGCTCCCTCTCTCCTGTCTCACACGTAAACCAGGACAGTGCGATATGGAGAGCAAGCTGACGCCCATGGAGCCGGCTCCCTCTCTCCTGTCTCACACGTAAGCCAGGGCAGTGCGATATGGAGAGCAAGCTGACACCCATGGAACCGGCTCCCTCTCTCCTGTCTCACACGTAAACTAGGGCAGTGCGATATGGAGAGCAAGCTGACGCCCATGGAGCCGGCTCCCTCTCTCCTGTCGCACACGTAAGCCAGGGCAGTGCGATATGGAGAGCAAGCTGACACCGATGGAGCCGGCTCCCTCTCTCCTGTCTCACACTAAAGCCAGGGCACTGCGATACGGAGAGCAAGCTGACACCCATGGAGCCGGCTCCCTCTCTCCTGTCTCACACGTAAGCCAGGGCAGTGCGATACTGAGAGCAAGCTGACGCCCATGGAGCCGGCTCCCTCTCTCCTGTCTCACACGTAAGCCAGGGCAGTGCGATATGGAGAGCAAGCTGACGCCCATGGAGCCGGCTCACTCTCTCCTGTCTCATACGTAAGCCAGGGCAGTGCTATACTGAGAGCAAGATGACGCCCATGGAGCCGGCTCCCTCTCTCCTGTCTCACACGTAAGCCAGGACAGTGAGATATGGAGAGCAAGCTGACACCCATGGAGCCGGCTCCCTCTCTCCTGTCTCACACGTAAGCCAGGGCAGTGCGATACGGAGAGCAAGCTGATGCCCATGGAGCCGGCTCCCTCTCTCCTGTCTCACACGTAAGCCAGGGCAGTGAGATATGGAGAGCAAGCTGACGCCCATGGAGACGGCTCCCTCTCTCCTGTCTCACACGTAAGCCAGGACAGTGCGATACTGAGAGCAAGCTGACGTCCATGGAGCCGGCTCCCTCTCTCCTATCTCTCATGTAAGCCAGGGCAGTGCGATACGGAGAGCAAGCTGACGCCCATGCAGCCGGCTCCCTCTCTCCTGTCTCACACGTAAGCCAGGACAGTGCGATACGGAAAGCAAGCTGACGCACATGGAGCCGGCTCCCTCTCCCCTGTCTCACACGTAAGCCAGGGCAGTGCGATATGGAGAGCAAGCTGACGCCCATGGAGCCGGCTCCCTCTCTCCTGTCTCTCACGTAAACCAGGGCAGTGCGATATGGAGAGCAAGCTGACGCCCATGGAGCCGGCTCCCTCTCTCCTGTCTCACACGAAAGCCAGGGCACTGCGATACGGAGAGCAAGCTGACGCCCATGGAGCCGGCTCCCTCTCTCCTGTCTCACACGTAAGCCAGGGCAGTGCGATACTGAGAGCAAGCTGACGCCCATGGAGCCGGCTCCCTCTCTCCTGTCTCACACGTAAGCCAGGGCAGTGCGATATGGAGAGCAAGCTGACGCCCATGGAGCCGGCTCCCTCTCTCCTGTCTCACACGTAAGCCTGGGCAGTGCGATACGGAGAGCAAGCTGACGCCCATGGAGCAGGCTCCCTCTCTCCTGTCTCACACGTAAGCCAGGGCAGTGCGATATGGAGAGCAAGCTGACGCCCATGGAGCCGGCTCCCTCTCTCCTGTCTCACACGTAAGCCAGGGCAGTGCGATATGGAGAGCAAGCTGACGCCCATGGAGCCGGCTCCCTCTCTCCTGTCTCACACGTAAGCCAGGGCAGTGCGATACGGAGAGCAAGCTGACGCCCATGGAGACGGCTCCCTCTCTCCTGTCTCACACGTAAGCCAGGACAGTGCGATATGGAGAGCAAGCTGACGCCCATGGAGCCGGCTCCCTCTCTCCTGTCTCACACGTAAGCCAGGACAGTGCGATATGGAGAGCAAGCTGACGCCCATGGAGCCGGCTCCCTCTCTCCTGTCTCACACGTAAGCCAGGACAGTGCGATATGGAGAGCAAGCTGACGCCCATGGAGCCGGCTCCCTCTCTCCTGTCTCACACGTAAGCCAGGGCAGTGCGATACGGAGAGCAAGCTGACGCCCATGGAGCCGGCTCCCTCTCTCCTGTCTCACACGTAAGCCAGGGCAGTGCGATATGGAGAGCAAGCTGACGCCCATGGAGCCGGCTCCCTCTCTCCTGTCGCACACGTAAGCCAGGGCAGTGCGATATGGAGAGCAAGCTGTCACCGATGGAGCCGGCTCCCTCTCTCCTGTCTCACACGAAAGCCAGGGTACTGCGGTACGGAGAGCAAGCTGACACCCATGGAGCCGGCTCCCTCTCTCCTGTCTCACACGTAAGCCAGGGCAGTGCGATACTGAGAGCAAGCTGACGCCCATGGAGCCGGCTCCCTCTCTCCTGTCTCACACGTAAGCCAGGGCAGTGCGATATGGAGAGCAAGCTGACACCGATGGAGCCGGCTCCCTCTCTCCTGTCTCACACGAAAGCCAGGGCACTGCGATACGGAGAGCAAGCTGACACCCATGGAGCCGGCTCCCTCTCTCCTGTCTCACACGTAAGCCAGGGCAGTGCGATACTGAGAGCAAGCTGACGCCCATGGAGCCGGCTCCCTCTCTCCTGTCTCACACGTAAGCCAGGGCAGTGCTATACTGAGAGCAAGCTGACGCCCATGGAGCCGGCTCCCTCTCTCCTGTCTCACACGTAAGCCAGGGCAGTGCGATACGGAGAGCAAGCTGACGCCCATGGAGCCGGCTCCCTCTCTCCTGTCTCACACGTAAGCCAGGGCAGTGAGATATGGAGAGCAAGCTGACGCCCATGGAGACGGCTCCCTCTCTCCTGTCTCATACGTAAGCCAGGGCAGTGCGATACTGAGAGCAAGCTGACATCCATGGAGCCGGCTCCCTCTCTCCTATCTCTCATGTAAGCCAGGGCAGTGCGATACGGAGAGCAAGCTGACGCCCATGGAGCCGGCTCCCTCTCTCCTGTCTCACACGTAAGCCTGGGCAATGCGATATGGAGAGCAAGCTGACGCCCATGGAGCCGGCTCCCTCTCTCCTGTCTCACACGTAAGCCAGGGCAGTGTGATATGGAGAGCAAGCTGACGCCCATGGAGCCGGCTCCCTCTCTCCTATCTCACATGTAAGCCTGGGCAATGCGATATGGAGAGCACGCTGACGCCCATGGAGCCGGCTCCCTCTCTCCTGTCTCACACGTAAGCCAGGGCAGTGCGATACTGAGAGCAAGCTGACGCCCATGTAGCCGGCTCCCTCTCTCCTGTCTCACACGTAAGCCAGGGCAGTGCGATACGGAGAGCAAGCTGACGCCCATGGAGCCGGCTCCCTCTCTCCTGTCTCACACGTAAGCCAGGACAGTGCGATATGGAGAGCAAGCTGACGCCCATGGAGCCGGCTCCCTCTCTCCTGTCTCACACGTAAGCCAGGGCAGTGCGATATGGAGAGCAAGCTGACACCCATGGAACCGGCTCCCTCTCTCCTGTCTCACACGTAAACTAGGGCAGTGCGATATGGAGAGCAAGCTGACGCCCATGGAGCCGGCTCCCTCTCTCCTGTCGCACACGTAAGCCAGGGCAGTGCGATATGGAGAGCAAGCTGACACCGATGGAGCCGGCTCCCTCTCTCCTGTCTCACACTAAAGCCAGGGCACTGCGATACGGAGAGCAAGCTGACACCCATGGAGCCGGCTCCCTCTCTCCTGTCTCACACGTAAGCCAGGGCAGTGCGATACTGAGAGCAAGCTGACGCCCATGGAGCCGGCTCCCTCTCTCCTGTCTCACACGTAAGCCAGGGCAGTGCGATATGGAGAGCAAGCTGACGCCAATGGAGCCGGCTCACTCTCTCCTGTCTCACACGTAAGAACAGGGCAGTGCTATACTGAGAGCAAGATGACGCCCATGGAGCCGGCTCCCTCTCTCCTGTCTCACACGTAAGCCAGGACAGTGAGATATGGAGAGCAAGCTGACACCCATGGAGCCGGCTCCCTCTCTCCTGTCTCACACGTAAGCCAGGGCAGTGCGATACGGAGAGCAATCTGATGCCCATGGAGCCGGCTCCCTCTCTCCTGTCTCACACGTAAGCCAGGGCAGTGAGATATGGAGAGCAAGCTGACGCCCATGGAGACGGCTCCCTCTCTCCTGTCTCACACGTAAGCCAGGACAGTGCGATACTGAGAGCAAGCTGACGTCCATGGAGCCGGCTCCCTCTCTCCTATCTCTCATGTAAGCCAGGGCAGTGCGATACGGAGAGCAAGCTGATGCCCATGGAGCCGGCTCCCTCTCTCCTGTCTCACACGTAAGCCAGGGCAGTGAGATATGGAGAGCAAGCTGACGCCCATGGAGACGGCTCCCTCTCTCCTGTCTCACACGTAAGCCAGGACAGTGCGATACTGAGAGCAAGCTGACGTCCATGGAGCCGGCTCCCTCTCTCCTATCTCTCATGTAAGCCAGGGCAGTGCGATACGGAGAGCAAGCTGACGCCCATGCAGCCGGCTCCCTCTCTCCTGTCTCACACGTAAGCCAGGACAGTGCGATACGGAAAGCAAGCTGACGCACATGGAGCCGGCTCCCTCTCCCCTGTCTCACACGTAAGCCAGGGCAGTGCGATATGGAGAGCAAGCTGACGCCCATGGAGCCGGCTCCCTCTCTCCTGTCTCTCACGTAAACCAGGGCAGTGCGATATGGAGAGCAAGCTGACGCCCATGGAGCCGGCTCCCTCTCTCCTGTCTCACACGAAAGCCAGGGCACTGCGATACGGAGAGCAAGCTGACGCCCATGGAGCCGGCTCCCTCTCTCCTGTCTCACACGTAAGCCAGGGCAGTGCGATACTGAGAGCAAGCTGACGCCCATGGAGCCGGCTCCCTCTCTCCTGTCTCACACGTAAGCCAGGGCAGTGCGATACGGAGAGCAAGCTGACGCCCATGGAGCCGGCTCCCTCTCTCCTGTCTCACACGTAAGCCTGGGCAGTGCGATACGGAGAGCAAGCTGACGCCCATGGAGCCGGCTCCCTCTCTCCTGTCTCACACGTAAGCCAGGGCAGTGCTATATGGAGAGCAAGCTGACGCCCATGGAGCCGGCTCCCTCTCTCCTGTCTCACACGTAAGCCAGGGCAGTGCGATATGGAGAGCAAGCTGACGCCCATGGAGCCGGCTCCCTCTCTCCTGTCTCACACGTAAGCCAGGGCAGTGCGATACGGAGAGCAAGCTGACGCCCATGGAGACGGCTCCCTCTCTGCTGTCTCACACGTAAGCCAGGACAGTGCGATATGGAGAGCAAGCTGACGCCCATGGAGCCGGCTCCCTCTCTCCTGTCTCACACGTAAGCCAGGGCAGTGCGATACGGAGAGCAAGCTGACGCCCATGGAGCCGGCTCCCTCTCTCCTGTCTCACACGTAAGCCAGGGCAGTGCGATATGGAGAGCAAGCTGACGCCCATGGAGCCGGCTCCCTCTCTCCTGTCGCACACGTAAGCCAGGGCAGTGCGATATGGAGAGCAAGCTGTCACCGATGGAGCCGGCTCCCTCTCTCCTGTCTCACACGAAAGCCAGGGTACTGCGGTACGGAGAGCAAGCTGACACCCATGGAGCCGGCTCCCTCTCTCCTGTCTCACACGTAAGCCAGGGCAGTGCGATACTGAGAGCAAGCTGACGCCCATGGAGCCGGCTCCCTCTCTCCTGTCTCACACGTAAGCCAGGGCAGTGCGATATGGAGAGCAAGCTGACACCGATGGAGCCGGCTCCCTCTCTCCTGTCTCACACGAAAGCCAGGGCACTGCGATACGGAGAGCAAGCTGACACCCATGGAGCCGGCTCCCTCTCTCCTGTCTCACACGTAAGCCAGGGCAGTGCGATACTGAGAGCAAGCTGACGCCCATGGAGCCGGCTCCCTCTCTCCTGTCTCACACGTAAGCCAGGGCAGTGCTATACTGAGAGCAAGCTGACGCCCATGGAGCCGGCTCCCTCTCTTCTGTCTCACACGTAAGCCAGGGCAGTGAGATATGCAGAGCAAGCTGACGCCCATGGAGCCGGCTCCCTCTCTCCTGTCTCACACGTAAGCAAGGGCAGTGCGATACGGAGAGCAAGCTGACGCCCATGGAGCCGGCTCCCTCTCTCCTGTCTCACACGTAAGCCAGGGCAGTGAGATATGGAGAGCAAGCTGACGCCCATGGAGACGGCTCCCTCTCTCCTGTCTCATACGTAAGCCAGGGCAGTGCGATACTGAGAGCAAGCTGACATCCATGGAGCCGGCTCCCTCTCTCCTATCTCTCATGTAAGCCAGGGCAGTGCGATACGGAGAGCAAGCTGACGCCCATGGAGCCGGCTC
Organism: Hemitrygon akajei; assembly: GCF_048418815.1. NCBI lineage: Eukaryota > Metazoa > Chordata > Chondrichthyes > Myliobatiformes > Dasyatidae > Hemitrygon > Hemitrygon akajei. The sequence goes on along the minus strand of NC_133151.1, from coordinate 51,548,103 downwards.
CCTCTCTCCTGTCTCACACGTAAGCCTGGGCAATGCGATATGGAGAGCAAGCTGACGCCCATGGAGCCGGCTCCCTCTCTCCTGTCTCACACGTAAGCCAGGGCAGTGTGATATGGAGAGCAAGCTGACGCCCATGGAGCCGGCTCCCTCTCTCCTATCTCACATGTAAGCCTGGGCAATGCGATATGGAGAGCACGCTGACGCCCATGGAGCCGGCTCCCTCTCTCCTGTCTCACACGTAAGCCAGGGCAGTGCGATACTGAGAGCAAGCTGACGCCCATGTAGCCGGCTCCCTCTCTCCTGTCTCACACGTAAGCCAGGGCAGTGCGATACGGAGAGCAAGCTGACGCCCATGGAGCCGGCTCCCTCTCTCCTGTCTCACACGTAAGCCAGGACAGTGCGATATGGAGAGCAAGCTGACGCCCATGGAGCCGGCTCCCTCTCTCCTGTCTCACACGTAAGCCAGGGCAGTGCGATATGGAGAGCAAGCTGACACCCATGGAACCGGCTCCCTCTCTCCTGTCTCACACGTAAACTAGGGCAGTGCGATATGGAGAGCAAGCTGACGCCCATGGAGCCGGCTCCCTCTCTCCTGTCGCACACGTAAGCCAGGGCAGTGCGATATGGAGAGCAAGCTGACACCGATGGAGCCGGCTCCCTCTCTCCTGTCTCACACTAAAGCCAGGGCACTGCGATACGGAGAGCAAGCTGACACCCATGGAGCCGGCTCCCTCTCTCCTGTCTCACACGTTAGCCAGGGCAGTGCGATACTGAGAGCAAGCTGACGCCCATGGAGCCGGCTCCCTCTCTCCTGTCTCACACGTAAGCCAGGGCAGTGCGATATGGAGAGCAAGCTGACGCCAATGGAGCCGGCTCACTCTCTCCTGTCTCACACGTAAGCCAGGGCAGTGCGATACTGAGAGCAAGCTGACGCCCATGGAGCCGGCTCCCTCTCTCCTGTCTCACACGTAAGCCAGGGCAGTGCGATATGGAGAGCAAGCTGACGCCCATGGAGCCGGCTCCCTCTCTCCTGTCTCACACGTAAGCCTGGGCAGTGCGATACGGAGAGCAAGCTGACGCCCATGGAGCCGGCTCCCTCTCTCCTGTCTCACACGTAAGCCAGGGCAGTGCGATATGGAGAGCAAGCTGACGCCCATGGAGCCGGCTCCCTCTCTCCTGTCTCACACGTAAGCCAGGGCAGTGCGATATGGAGAGCAAGCTGACGCCCATGGAGCCGGCTCCCTCTCTCCTGTCTCACACGTAAGCCAGGGCAGTGCGATACGGAGAGCAAGCTGACGCCCATGGAGCCGGCTCCCTCTCTCCTGTCTCACACGTAAGCCAGGACAGTGCGATATGGAGAGCAAGCTGACGCCCATGGAGCCGGCTCCCTCTCTCCTGTCTCACACGTAAGCCAGGACAGTGCGATATGGAGAGCAAGCTGACGCCCATGGAGCCGGCTCCCTCTCTCCTGTCTCACACGTAAGCCAGGACAGTGCGATATGGAGAGCAAGCTGACGCCCATGGAGCCGGCTCCCTCTCTCCTGTCTCACACGTAAGCCAGGGCAGTGCGATACGGAGAGCAAGCTGACGCCCATGGAGCCGGCTCCCTCTCTCCTGTCTCACACGTAAGCCAGGGCAGTGCGATATGGAGAGCAAGCTGACGCCCATGGAGCCGGCTCCCTCTCTCCTGTCGCACACGTAAGCCAGGGCAGTGCGATATGGAGAGCAAGCTGTCACCGATGGAGCCGGCTCCCTCTCTCCTGTCTCACACGAAAGCCAGGGTACTGCGATACGGAGAGCAAGCTGACACCCATGGAGCCGGCTCCCTCTCTCCTGTCTCACACGTAAGCCAGGGCAGTGCGATACTGAGAGCAAGCTGACGCCCATGGAGCCGGCTCCCTCTCTCCTGTCTCACACGTAAGCCAGGGCAGTGCGATATGGAGAGCAAGCTGACACCGATGGAGCCGGCTCCCTCTCTCCTGTCTCACACGTAAGCCAGGGCAGTGCTATACTGAGAGCAAGCTGACGCCCATGGAGCCGGCTCCCTCTCTTCTGTCTCACACGTAAGCCAGGGCAGTGAGATATGCAGAGCAAGCTGACACCCATGGAGCCGGCTCCCTCTCTCCTGTCTCACACGTAAGCCAGGGCAGTGCGATACGGAGAGCAAGCTGACGCCCATGGAGCCGGCTCCCTCTCTCCTGTCTCACACGTAAGCCAGGGCAGTGAGATATGGAGAGCAAGCTGACGCCCATGGAGACGGCTCCCTCTCTCCTGTCTCATACGTAAGCCAGGGCAGTGCGATACTGAGAGCAAGCTGACATCCATGGAGCCGGCTCCCTCTCTCCTATCTCTCATGTAAGCCAGGGCAGTGCGATACGGAGAGCAAGCTGACGCCCATGGAGCCGGCTCCCTCTCTCCTGTCTCACACGTAAGCCTGGGCAATGCGATATGGAGAGCAAGCTGACGCCCATGGAGCCGGCTCCCTCTCTCCTGTCTCACACGTAAGCCAGGGCAGTGTGATATGGAGAGCAAGCTGACGCCCATGGAGCCGGCTCCCTCTCTCCTATCTCACATGTAAGCCTGGGCAATGCGATATGGAGAGCACGCTGACGCCCATGGAGCCGGCTCCCTCTCTCCTGTCTCACACGTAAGCCAGGGCAGTGCGATACTGAGAGCAAGCTGACGCCCATGTAGCCGGCTCCCTCTCTCCTGTCTCACACGTAAGCCAGGGCAGTGCGATACGGAGAGCAAGCTGACGCCCATGGAGCCGGCTCCCTCTCTCCTGTCTCACACGTAAGCCAGGACAGTGCGATATGGAGAGCAAGCTGACGCCCATGGAGCCGGCTCCCTCTCTCCTGTCTCACACGTAAGCCAGGGCAGTGCGATATGGAGAGCAAGCTGACACCCATGGAACCGGCTCCCTCTCTCCTGTCTCACACGTAAACTAGGGCAGTGCGATATGGAGAGCAAGCTGACGCCCATGGAGCCGGCTCCCTCTCTCCTGTCGCACACGTAAGCCAGGGCAGTGCGATATGGAGAGCAAGCTGACACCGATGGAGCCGGCTCCCTCTCTCCTGTCTCACACTAAAGCCAGGGCACTGCGATACGGAGAGCAAGCTGACACCCATGGAGCCGGCTCCCTCTCTCCTGTCTCACACGTAAGCCAGGGCAGTGCGATACTGAGAGCAAGCTGACGCCCATGGAGCCGGCTCCCTCTCTCCTGTCTCACACGTAAGCCAGGGCAGTGCGATATGGAGAGCAAGCTGACGCCAATGGAGCCGGCTCACTCTCTCCTGTCTCACACGTAAGCCAGGGCAGTGCTATACTGAGAGCAAGATGACGCCCATGGAGCCGGCTCCCTCTCTCCTGTCTCACACGTAAGCCAGGACAGTGAGATATGGAGAGCAAGCTGACACCCATGGAGCCGGCTCCCTCTCTCCTGTCTCACACGTAAGCCAGGGCAGTGCGATACGGAGAGCAATCTGATGCCCATGGAGCCGGCTCCCTCTCTCCTGTCTCACACGTAAGCCAGGGCAGTGAGATATGGAGAGCAAGCTGACGCCCATGGAGACGGCTCCCTCTCTCCTGTCTCACACGTAAGCCAGGACAGTGCGATACTGAGAGCAAGCTGACGTCCATGGAGCCGGCTCCCTCTCTCCTATCTCTCATGTAAGCCAGGGCAGTGCGATACGGAGAGCAAGCTGATGCCCATGGAGCCGGCTCCCTCTCTCCTGTCTCACACGTAAGCCAGGGCAGTGAGATATGGAGAGCAAGCTGACGCCCATGGAGACGGCTCCCTCTCTCCTGTCTCACACGTAAGCCAGGACAGTGCGATACTGAGAGCAAGCTGACGTCCATGGAGCCGGCTCCCTCTCTCCTATCTCTCATGTAAGCCAGGGCAGTGCGATACGGAGAGCAAGCTGACGCCCATGCAGCCGGCTCCCTCTCTCCTGTCTCACACGTAAGCCAGGACAGTGCGATACGTTAAGCAAGCTGACGCACATGGAGCCGGCTCCCTCTCCCCTGTCTCACACGTAAGCCAGGGCAGTGCGATATGGAGAGCAAGCTGACGCCCATGGAGCCGGCTCCCTCTCTCCTGTCTCTCACGTAAACCAGGGCAGTGCGATATGGAGAGCAAGCTGACGCCCATGGAGCCGGCTCCCTCTCTCCTGTCTCACACGAAAGCCAGGGCACTGCGATACGGAGAGCAAGCTGACGCCCATGGAGCCGGCTCCCTCTCTCCTGTCTCACACGTAAGCCAGGGCAGTGCGATACTGAGAGCAAGCTGACGCCCATGGAGCCGGCTCCCTCTCTCCTGTCTCACACGTAAGCCAGGGCAGTGCGATATGGAGAGCAAGCTGACGCCCATGGAGCCGGCTCCCTCTCTCCTGTCTCACACGTAAGCCTGGGCAGTGCGATACGGAGAGCAAGCTGACGCCCATGGAGCCGGCTCCCTCTCTCCTGTCTCACACGTAAGCCAGGGCAGTGCTATATGGAGAGCAAGCTGACGCCCATGGAGCCGGCTCCCTCTCTCCTGTCTCACACGTAAGCCAGGGCAGTGCGATATGGAGAGCAAGCTGACGCCCATGGAGCCGGCTCCCTCTCTCCTGTCTCACACGTAAGCCAGGGCAGTGCGATACGGAGAGCAAGCTGACGCCCATGGAGACGGCTCCCTCTCTGCTGTCTCACACGTAAGCCAGGACAGTGCGATATGGAGAGCAAGCTGACGCCCATGGAGCCGGCTCCCTCTCTCCTGTCTCACACGTAAGCCAGGACAGTGCGATATGGAGAGCAAGCTGACGCCCATGGAGCCGGCTCCCTCTCTCCTGTCTCACACGTAAGCCAGGACAGTGCGATATGGAGAGCAAGCTGACGCCCATGGAGCCGGCTCCCTCTCTCCTGTCTCACACGTAAGCCAGGGCAGTGCGATACTGAGAGCAAGCTGACGCCCATGGAGCCGGCTCCCTCTCTCCTGTCTCACACGTAAGCCAGGGCAGTGCGATATGGAGAGCAAGCTGACACCGATGGAGCCGGCTCCCTCTCTCCTGTCTCACACGAAAGCCAGGGCACTGCGATACGGAGAGCAAGCTGACGCCCATGGAGCCGGCTCCCTCTCTCCTGTCTCACACGTAAGCCAGGGCAGTGCGATACTGAGAGCAAGCTGACGCCCATGGAGCCGGCTCCCTCTCTCCTGTCTCACACGTAAGCCAGGGCAGTGCTATACTGAGAGCAAGCTGACGCCCATGGAGCCGGCTCCCTCTCTTCTGTCTCACACGTAAGCCAGGGCAGTGAGATATGCAGAGCAAGCTGACACCCATGGAGCCGGCTCCCTCTCTCCTGTCTCACACGTAAGCCAGGGCAGTGCGATACGGAGAGCAAGCTGACGCCCATGGAGCCGGCTCCCTCTCTCCTGTCTCACACGTAAGCCAGGGCAGTGAGATATGGAGAGCAAGCTGACGCCCATGGAGACGGCTCCCTCTCTCCTGTCTCATACGTAAGCCAGGGCAGTGCGATACTGAGAGCAAGCTGACATCCATGGAGCCGGCTCCCTCTCTCCTATCTCTCATGTAAGCCAGGGCAGTGCGATACGGAGAGCAAGCTGACGCCCATGGAGCCGGCTCCCTCTCTCCTGTCTCACACGTAAGCCTGGGCAATGCGATATGGAGAGCAAGCTGACGCCCATGGAGCCGGCTCCCTCTCTCCTGTCTCACACGTAAGCCAGGGCAGTGTGATATGGAGAGCAAGCTGACGCCCATGGAGCCGGCTCCCTCTCTCCTATCTCACATGTAAGCCTGGGCAATGCGATATGGAGAGCACGCTGACGCCCATGGAGCCGGCTCCCTCTCTCCTGTCTCACACGTAAGCCAGGGCAGTGCGATACTGAGAGCAAGCTGACGCCCATGTAGCCGGCTCCCTCTCTCCTGTCTCACACGTAAGCCAGGGCAGTGCGATACGGAGAGCAAGCTGACGCCCATGGAGCCGGCTCCCTCTCTCCTGTCTCACACGTAAGCCAGGACAGTGCGATATGGAGAGCAAGCTGACGCCCATGGAGCCGGCTCCCTCTCTCCTGTCTCACACGTAAGCCAGGGCAGTGCGATATGGAGAGCAAGCTGACACCCATGGAACCGGCTCCCTCTCTCCTGTCTCACACGTAAACTAGGGCAGTGCGATATGGAGAGCAAGCTGACGCCCATGGAGCCGGCTCCCTCTCTCCTGTCGCACACGTAAGCCAGGGCAGTGCGATATGGAGAGCAAGCTGACACCGATGGAGCCGGCTCCCTCTCTCCTGTCTCACACTAAAGCCAGGGCACTGCGATACGGAGAGCAAGCTGACACCCATGGAGCCGGCTCCCTCTCTCCTGTCTCACACGTTAGCCAGGGCAGTGCGATACTGAGAGCAAGCTGACGCCCATGGAGCCGGCTCCCTCTCTCCTGTCTCACACGTAAGCCAGGGCAGTGCGATATGGAGAGCAAGCTGACGCCAATGGAGCCGGCTCACTCTCTCCTGTCTCACACGTAAGCCAGGGCAGTGCGATACTGAGAGCAAGCTGACGCCCATGGAGCCGGCTCCCTCTCTCCTGTCTCACACGTAAGCCAGGGCAGTGCGATATGGAGAGCAAGCTGACGCCCATGGAGCCGGCTCCCTCTCTCCTGTCTCACACGTAAGCCTGGGCAGTGCGATACGGAGAGCAAGCTGACGCCCATGGAGCCGGCTCCCTCTCTCCTGTCTCACACGTAAGCCAGGGCAGTGCGATATGGAGAGCAAGCTGACGCCCATGGAGCCGGCTCCCTCTCTCCTGTCTCACACGTAAGCCAGGGCAGTGCGATATGGAGAGCAAGCTGACGCCCATGGAGCCGGCTCCCTCTCTCCTGTCTCACACGTAAGCCAGGGCAGTGCGATACGGAGAGCAAGCTGACGCCCATGGAGCCGGCTCCCTCTCTCCTGTCTCACACGTAAGCCAGGACAGTGCGATATGGAGAGCAAGCTGACGCCCATGGAGCCGGCTCCCTCTCTCCTGTCTCACACGTAAGCCAGGACAGTGCGATATGGAGAGCAAGCTGACGCCCATGGAGCCGGCTCCCTCTCTCCTGTCTCACACGTAAGCCAGGACAGTGCGATATGGAGAGCAAGCTGACGCCCATGGAGCCGGCTCCCTCTCTCCTGTCTCACACGTAAGCCAGGGCAGTGCGATACGGAGAGCAAGCTGACGCCCATGGAGCCGGCTCCCTCTCTCCTGTCTCACACGTAAGCCAGGGCAGTGCGATATGGAGAGCAAGCTGACGCCCATGGAGCCGGCTCCCTCTCTCCTGTCGCACACGTAAGCCAGGGCAGTGCGATATGGAGAGCAAGCTGTCACCGATGGAGCCGGCTCCCTCTCTCCTGTCTCACACGAAAGCCAGGGTACTGCGATACGGAGAGCAAGCTGACACCCATGGAGCCGGCTCCCTCTCTCCTGTCTCACACGTAAGCCAGGGCAGTGCGATACTGAGAGCAAGCTGACGCCCATGGAGCCGGCTCCCTCTCTCCTGTCTCACACGTAAGCCAGGGCAGTGCGATATGGAGAGCAAGCTGACACCGATGGAGCCGGCTCCCTCTCTCCTGTCTCACACGAAAGCCAGGGCACTGCGATACGGAGAGCAAGCTGACACCCATGGAGCCGGCTCCCTCTCTCCTGTCTCACACGTAAGCCAGGGCAGTGCGATACTGAAAGCAAGCTGACGCCCATGGAGCCGGCTCCCTCTCTCCTGTCTCACACGTAAGCCAGGGCAGTGCTATACTGAGAGCAAGCTGACGCCCATGGAGCCGGCTCCCTCTCTTCTGTCTCACACGTAAGCCAGGGCAGTGAGATATGCAGAGCAAGCTGACACCCATGGAGCCGGCTCCCTCTCTCCTGTCTCACACGTAAGCCAGGGCAGTGCGATACGGAGAGCAAGCTGACGCCCATGGAGCCGGCTCCCTCTCTCCTGTCTCACACGTAAGCCAGGGCAGTGAGATATGGAGAGCAAGCTGACGCCCATGGAGACGGCTCCCTCTCTCCTGTCTCATACGTAAGCCAGGGCAGTGCGATACTGAGAGCAAGCTGACATCCATGGAGCCGGCTCCCTCTCTCCTATCTCTCACGTAAGCCAGGGCAGTGCGATACGGAGAGCAAGCTGACGCCCATGGAGCCGGCTCCCTCTCTCCTGTCTCACACGTAAGCCTGGGCAATGCGATATGGAGAGCAAGCTGACGCCCATGGAGCCGGCTCCCTCTCTCCTGTCTCACACGTAAGCCAGGGCAGTGTGATATGGAGAGCAAGCTGACGCCCATGGAGCCGGCTCCCTCTCTCCTATCTCACATGTAAGCCTGGGCAATGCGATACTGAGAGCAAGCTGACGCCCATGGAGCCGGCTCCCTTTCTCCTGTCTCACACGTAAGCCTGGGCAGTGCGATACGGAGAGCAAGCTGACGCCCATGGAGCCGGCTCCCTCTCTCCTGTCTCACACGTAAGCCAGGGCAGTGCGATAGGGAGAGCAAGCTGACGCCCATGGAGCCGGCTCACTCTCTCCTGTCTCACACGTAAGCCAGGGCAGTGCGATACGGAGAGCAAGCTGACGCCCATGGAGCCGGCTCCCTCTCTACTGTCTCACACGTAAGCCAGGACAGTGCAATATGGAGAGCAAGCTGACGCCCATGGAGCCGGCTCCCTCTCTCCTGTCTCACACGTAAGCCAGGGCAGTGCGATATGGAGAGCAAGCTGACACCCATGGAACCGGCTCCCTCTCTCCTGTCTCACACGTAAACTAGGGCAGTGCAATATGGAGAGCAAGCTGACGCCCATGGAGCCGGCTCCCTCTCTCCTGTCGCACACGTAAGCCAGGGCAGTGCGATATGGAGAGCAAGCTGACACCGATGGAGCCGGCTCCCTCTCTCCTGTCTCACACTAAAGCCAGGGCACTGCGATACGGAGAGCAAGCTGACACCCATGGAGCCGGCTCCCTCTCTCCTGTCTCACACGTAAGCCAGGGCAGTGCGATACTGAGAGCAAGCTGACGCCCATGGAGCCGGCTCCCTCTCTCCTGTCTCGCACGTAAGCCAGGGCAGTGCGATATGGAGAGCAAGCTGACGCCCATGGAGCCGGCTCACTCTCTCCTGTCTCACACGTAAGCCAGGGCAGTGCTATACTGAGAGCAAGATGACTCCCATGGAGCCGGCTCCCTCTCTCCTGTCTCACACGTAAGCCAGGGCAGTGAGATATGGAGAGCAAGCTGACACCCATGGAGCCGGCTCCCTCTCTCCTGTCTCACACGTAAGCCAGGGCAGTGCGATACGGAGAGCAAGCTGACGCCCATGCAGCCGGCTCCCTCTCTCCTGTCTCACACGTAAGCCAGGACAGTGCGATACGGAAAGCAAGCTGACGCACATGGAGCCGGCTCCCTCTCCCCTGTCTCACACGTAAGCCAGGGCAGTGCGATATGGAGAGCAAGCTGACGCCCATGGAGCCGGCTCCCTCTCTCCTGTCTCTCACGTAAACCAGGGCAGTGCGATATGGAGAGCAAGCTGACGCCCATGGAGCCGGCTCCCTCTCTCCTGTCTCACACGAAAGCCAGGGCACTGCGATACGGAGAGCAAGCTGACGCCCATGGAGCCGGCTCCCTCTCTCCTGTCTCACACGTAAGCCAGGGCAGTGCGATACTGAGAGCAAGCTGACGCCCATGGAGCCGGCTCCCTCTCTCCTGTCTCACACGTAAGCCAGGGCAGTGCGATATGGAGAGCAAGCTGACGCCCATGGAGCCGGCTCCCTCTCTCCTGTCTCACACGTAAGCCTGGGCAGTGCGATACGGAGAGCAAGCTGACGCCCATGGAGCCGGCTCCCTCTCTCCTGTCTCACACGTAAGCCAGGGCAGTGCGATATGGAGAGCAAGCTGACGCCCATGGAGCCGGCTCCCTCTCTCCTGTCTCACACGTAAGCCAGGGCAGTGCGATATGGAGAGCAAGCTGACGCCCATGGAGCCGGCTCCCTCTCTCCTGTCTCACACGTAAGCCAGGGCAGTGCGATACGGAGAGCAAGCTGACGCCCATGGAGCCGGCTCCCTCTCTCCTGTCTCACACGTAAGCCAGGACAGTGCGATATGGAGAGCAAGCTGACGCCCATGGAGCCGGCTCCCTCTCTCCTGTCTCACACGTAAGCCAGGACAGTGCGATATGGAGAGCAAGCTGACGCCCATGGAGCCGGCTCCCTCTCTCCTGTCTCACACGTAAGCCAGGACAGTGCGATATGGAGAGCAAGCTGACGCCCATGGAGCCGGCTCCCTCTCTCCTGTCTCACACGTAAGCCAGGGCAGTGCGATACGGAGAGCAAGCTGACGCCCATGGAGCCGGCTCCCTCTCTCCTGTCTCACACGTAAGCCAGGGCAGTGCGATATGGAGAGCAAGCTGACGCCCATGGAGCCGGCTCCCTCTCTCCTGTCGCACACGTAAGCCAGGGCAGTGCGATATGGAGAGCAAGCTGTCACCGATGGAGCCGGCTCCCTCTCTCCTGTCTCACACGAAAGCCAGGGTACTGCGATACGGAGAGCAAGCTGACACCCATGGAGCCGGCTCCCTCTCTCCTGTCTCACACGTAAGCCAGGGCAGTGCGATACTGAGAGCAAGCTGACGCCCATGGAGCCGGCTCCCTCTCTCCTGTCTCACACGTAAGCCAGGGCAGTGCGATATGGAGAGCAAGCTGACACCGATGGAGCCGGCTCCCTCTCTCCTGTCTCACACGAAAGCCAGGGCACTGCGATACGGAGAGCAAGCTGACACCCATGGCGCCGGCTCCCTCTCTCCTGTCTCACACGTAAGCCAGGGCAGTGCGATACTGAGAGCAAGCTGACGCCCATGGAGCCGGCTCCCTCTCTCCTGTCTCACACGTAATCCAGGGCAGTGCTATACTGAGAGCAAGCTGACGCCCATGGAGCCGGCTCCCTCTCTTCTGTCTCACACGTAAGCCAGGGCAGTGAGATATGCAGAGCAAGCTGACACCCATGGAGCCGGCTCCCTCTCTCCTGTCTCACACGTAAGCCAGGGCAGTGCGATACGGAGAGCAAGCTGACGCCCATGGAGCCGGCTCCCTCTCTCCTGTCTCACACGTAAGCCAGGGCAGTGCGATACTGAGAGCAAGCTGACGTCCATGGAGCCGGCTCCCTCTCTCCTATCTCTCATGTAAGCCAGGGCAGTGCGATACGGAGAGCAAGCTGACGCCCATGGTGCCGGCTCCCTCTCTCCTGTCTCACACGTAAGCCTGGGCAATGCGATATGGAGAGCAAGCTGACGCCCATGGAGCCGGCTCTCTCTCTCCTGTCTCACACGTAAGCCAGGGCAGTGTGATATGGAGAGCAAGCTGACGCCCATGGAGCCGGCTCCCTCTCTCCTATCTCACATGTAAGCCTGGGCAATGCGATATGGAGAGCACGCTGACGCCCATGGAGCCGGCTCCCTCTCTCCTGTCTCACACGTAAGCCAGGGCAGTGCGATATGGAGAGCAAGCTGACGCCCATGGAGCCGGCTCCCTCTCTCCTGTCTCACACGTAAGCAAGGGCAGTGCGAAATGGAGAGGAAGCTGACACCCATGGAGCCGGCTCTCTCTCTCCTGTCTCACACGTAAGCCAGGGCAGTGCGATACGGAGAGCAAGCTGACGCTCCTGGAGCTGGCTCTCTCTCTCCTGTCTCACACGTAAGCCAGGGCTTTGCGATACGTAGAGCAAGCTGACGCCCATGGAGCCGGCTCCCTCTCTCCTGTCTCACACGTAAGCCAGGGCAGTGCGATATGGAGAGTAAGCTGACACCCATGGAGCCGGCTCCCTCTCTCCTGTCTCACACGAAAGCCTGGGCAGTGCGATACGGAGAGCAAGCTGACGCCCATGGAGCCGGCTCCCTCTCTCCTGTCTCACACGTAAGCCAGGACAGTGCGATATGGAGAGCAAGCTGACGCCCATGGAGCCGGCTCCCTCTCTCCTGTCTCACACGTAAGCCAGGGCAGTGCGATACGGAGAGCAAGCTGACGCCCATGGAGCCGGCTCCCTCTCTCCTGTCTCACACGTAAGCCAGGGCAGTGCGATATGGAGAGCAAGCTGACGCCCATGGAGCCGGCTCCCTCTCTCCTGTCGCACACGTAAGCCAGTGCAGTGCGATATGGAGAGCAAGCTGTCACCGATGGAGCCGGCTCCCTCTCTCCTGTCTCACACGAAAGCCAGGGTACTGCGGTACGGAGAGCAAGCTGACACCCATGGAGCCGGCTCCCTCTCTCCTGTCTCACACGTAATCCAGGGCAGTGCTATACTGAGAGCAAGCTGACGCCCATGGAGCCGGCTCCCTCTCTTCTGTCTCACACGTAAGCCAGGGCAGTGAGATATGCAGAGCAAGCTGACACCCATGGAGCCGGCTCCCTCTCTCCTGTCTCACACGTAAGCCAGGGCAGTGCGATACGGAGAGCAAGCTGACGCCCATGGAGCCGGCTCCCTCTCTCCTGTCTCACACGTAAGCCAGGGCAGTGAGATATGGAGAGCAAGCTGACGCCCATGGAGACGGCTCCCTCTCTCCTGTCTCATACGTAAGCCAGGGCAGTGCGATACTGAGAGCAAGCTGACGTCCATGGAGCCGGCTCCCTCTCTCCTATCTCTCATGTAAGCCAGGGCAGTGCGATACGGAGAGCAAGCTGACGCCCATGGTGCCGGCTCCCTCTCTCCTGTCTCACACGTAAGCCTGGGCAATGCGATATGGAGAGCAAGCTGACGCCCATGGAGCCGGCTCCCTCTCTCCTGTCTCACACGTAAGCCAGGGCAGTGTGATATGGAGAGCAAGCTGACGCCCATGGAGCCGGCTCCCTCTCTCCTATCTCACATGTAAGCCTGGGCAATGCGATATGGAGAGCACGCTGACGCCCATGGAGCCGGCTCCCTCTCTCCAGTCTCACACGTAAGCCAGGGCAGTGCGATATGGAGAGCAAGCTGACGCCCATGGAGCCGGCTCCCTCTCTCCTGTCTCACACGTAAGCAAGGGCAGTGCGAAATGGAGAGGAAGCTGACACCCATGGAGCCGGCTCTCTCTCTCCTGTCTCACACGTAAGCCAGGGCAGTGCGATACGGAGAGCAAGCTGACGCTCCTGGAGCTGGCTCTCTCTCTCCTGTCTCACACGTAAGCCAGGGCTTTGCGATACGTAGAGCAAGCTGACGCCCATGGAGCCGGCTCCCTCTCTCCTGTCTCACACGTAAGCCAGGGCAGTGCGATATGGAGAGTAAGCTGACACCCATGGAGCCGGCTCCCTCTCTCCTGTCTCACACGAAAGCCTGGGCAGTGCGATACGGAGAGCAAGCTGACGCCCATGGAGCCGGCTCCCTCTCTCCTGTGTCACACTTAAACCAGGGCAGTACGATACGGAGAGCAAGCTGACGCCCATGGAGCCGGCTCCCTCCCTCCTGTCTCACACGTAAGCCTGGACAGTGCGATACGGAGAGCAAGCTGACGCCCATGGAGCCGGCTCCCTCTCCCCTGTCTCACACGTAAGCCAGGGCAGTACGATACGGAGAGCAAGCTGACGCCCATGGAGCCGGCTCCCTCTCTCCTGTCTCACACGTAAGCCAGGGCAGTGCTATATGGAGAGCAAGCTGACGCCAATGGAGCCGGCTCCCTCTCTCCTGTCTCACACGTAAACCAGGGCAGTGCGATACGGAGAGCAAGCTGACGCCCATGGAGCCGGCTCCATCTCTCCTGTGCCACACGTAAGCCAGGGCAGTGCGATATGGAGAGCAAGCTGACGCCCATGGAGCCGGCTCCCTCTCTCCTGTCTCACACGTAAGCCAGGGCAGTGCGATACGGAGAGCAAGCTGACGCCCATGGAGCCGGCTCCCTCTCTCGTGTCTCACACGTAAGCCAGGGCAGTGCGATACTGAGAGCAAGCTGACGCCCATGGAGCCGGCTCCCTCTCTCCTATCTCTCATGTAAGCCAGGACAGTGCGATACGGAAAGCAAGCTGACGCACATGGAGCCGGCTCCCTCTCCCCTGTCTCACACGTAAGCCAGGGCAGTGCGATATGGAGAGCAAGCTGACGCCCATGGAGCCGGGTCCCTCTCTCCTGTCTCTCACGTAAACCAGGGCAGTGCGATATGGAGAGCAAGCTGACGCCCATGGAGCCGGCTCCCTCTCTCCTGCCTCACACGAAAGCCAGGGCACTGCGATACGGAGAGCAAGCTGACGCCCATGGAGCCGGCTCCCTCTCTCCTGTCTCACACGTAAGCCAGGGCAGTGCGATACTGAGAGCAAGCTGACGCCCATGGAGCCGGCTCCCTCTCTCCTGTCTCACACGTAAGCCAGGGCAGTGCGATATGGAGAGCAAGCTGACACCGATGGAGCCGGCTCCCTCTCTCCTGTCTCACACGAAAGCCAGGGCACTGCGATACGGAGAGCAAGCTGACACCCATGGAGCCGGCTCCCTCTCTCCTGTCTCACACGTAAGCCAGGGCAGTGCGATACTGAGAGCAAACTGACGCCCATGGAGCCGGCTCCCTCTCTCCTGTCTCACACGTAAGCCAGGGCAGTGCTATACTGAGAGCAAGCTGACGCCCATGGAGCCGGCTCCCTCTCTTCTGTCTCACACGTAAGCCAGGGCAGTGAGATATGCAGAGCAAGCTGACACCCATGGAGCCGGCTCCCTCTCTCCTGTCTCACACGTAAGCCAGGGCAGTGCGATACGGAGAGCAAGCTGACGCCCATGGAGCCGGCTCCCTCTCTCCTGTCTCACACGTAAGCCAGGGCAGTGAGATATGGAGAGCAAGCTGACGCCCATGGAGACGGCTCCCTCTCTCCTGTCTCATACGTAAGCCAGGGCAGTGCGATACTGAGAGCAAGCTGACGCCCATGGAGCCGGCTCCCTCTCTCCTGTCTCACACGTAAGCCTGGGCAATGCGATATGGAGAGCAAGCTGACGCCCATGGAGCCGGCTCCCTCTCTCCTGTCTCACACGTAAGCCAGGGCAGTGTGATATGGAGAGCAAGCTGACGCCCATGGAGCCGGCTCCCTCTCTCCTATCTCACATGTAAGCCTGGGCAATGCGATATGGAGAGCACGCTGACGCCCATGGAGCCGGCTCCCTCTCTCCTGTCTCACACGTAAGCCAGGGCAGTGCGATACTGAGAGCAAGCTGACGCCCATGTAGCCGGCTCCCTCTCTCCTGTCTCACACGTAAGCCAGGGCAGTGCGATACGGAGAGCAAGCTGACGCCCATGGAGCCGGCTCCCTCTCTCCTGTCTCACACGTAAGCCAGGACAGTGCGATATGGAGAGCAAGCTGACGCCCATGGAGCCGGCTCCCTCTCTCCTGTCTCACACGTAAGCCAGGGCAGTGCGATATGGAGAGCAAGCTGACACCCATGGAACCGGCTCCCTCTCTCCTGTCTCACACGTAAACTAGGGCAGTGCGATATGGAGAGCAAGCTGACGCCCATGGAGCCGGCTCCCTCTCTCCTGTCGCACACGTAAGCCAGGGCAGTGCGATATGGAGAGCAAGCTGACACCGATGGAGCCGGCTCCCTCTCTCCTGTCTCACACTAAAGCCAGGGCACTGCGATACGGAGAGCAAGCTGACACCCATGGAGCCGGCTCCCTCTCTCCTGTCTCACACGTTAGCCAGGGCAGTGCGATACTGAGAGCAAGCTGACGCCCATGGAGCCGGCTCCCTCTCTCCTGTCTCACACGTAAGCCAGGGCAGTGCGATATGGAGAGCAAGCTGACGCCAATGGAGCCGGCTCACTCTCTCCTGTCTCACACGTAAGCCAGGGCAGTGCGATACTGAGAGCAAGCTGACGCCCATGGAGCCGGCTCCCTCTCTCCTGTCTCACACGTAAGCCAGGGCAGTGCGATATGGAGAGCAAGCTGACGCCCATGGAGCCGGCTCCCTCTCTCCTGTCTCACACGTAAGCCTGGGCAGTGCGATACGGAGAGCAAGCTGACGCCCATGGAGCCGGCTCCCTCTCTCCTGTCTCACACGTAAGCCAGGGCAGTGCGATATGGAGAGCAAGCTGACGCCCATGGAGCCGGCTCCCTCTCTCCTGTCTCACACGTAAGCCAGGGCAGTGCGATATGGAGAGCAAGCTGACGCCCATGGAGCCGGCTCCCTCTCTCCTGTCTCACACGTAAGCCAGGGCAGTGCGATACGGAGAGCAAGCTGACGCCCATGGAGCCGGCTCCCTCTCTCCTGTCTCACACGTAAGCCAGGACAGTGCGATATGGAGAGCAAGCTGACGCCCATGGAGCCGGCTCCCTCTCTCCTGTCTCACACGTAAGCCAGGACAGTGCGATATGGAGAGCAAGCTGACGCCCATGGAGCCGGCTCCCTCTCTCCTGTCTCACACGTAAGCCAGGACAGTGCGATATGGAGAGCAAGCTGACGCCCATGGAGCCGGCTCCCTCTCTCCTGTCTCACACGTAAGCCAGGGCAGTGCGATACGGAGAGCAAGCTGACGCCCATGGAGCCGGCTCCCTCTCTCCTGTCTCACACGTAAGCCAGGGCAGTGCGATATGGAGAGCAAGCTGACGCCCATGGAGCCGGCTCCCTCTCTCCTGTCGCACACGTAAGCCAGGGCAGTGCGATATGGAGAGCAAGCTGTCACCGATGGAGCCGGCTCCCTCTCTCCTGTCTCACACGAAAGCCAGGGTACTGCGATACGGAGAGCAAGCTGACACCCATGGAGCCGGCTCCCTCTCTCCTGTCTCACACGTAAGCCAGGGCAGTGCGATACTGAGAGCAAGCTGACGCCCATGGAGCCGGCTCCCTCTCTCCTGTCTCACACGTAAGCCAGGGCAGTGCGATATGGAGAGCAAGCTGACACCGATGGAGCCGGCTCCCTCTCTCCTGTCTCACACGAAAGCCAGGGCACTGCGATACGGAGAGCAAGCTGACACCCATGGAGCCGGCTCCCTCTCTCCTGTCTCACACGTAAGCCAGGGCAGTGCGATACTGAAAGCAAGCTGACGCCCATGGAGCCGGCTCCCTCTCTCCTGTCTCACACGTAAGCCAGGGCAGTGCTATACTGAGAGCAAGCTGACGCCCATGGAGCCGGCTCCCTCTCTTCTGTCTCACACGTAAGCCAGGGCAGTGAGATATGCAGAGCAAGCTGACACCCATGGAGCCGGCTCCCTCTCTCCTGTCTCACACGTAAGCCAGGGCAGTGCGATACGGAGAGCAAGCTGACGCCCATGGAGCCGGCTCCCTCTCTCCTGTCTCACACGTAAGCCAGGGCAGTGAGATATGGAGAGCAAGCTGACGCCCATGGAGACGGCTCCCTCTCTCCTGTCTCATACGTAAGCCAGGGCAGTGCGATACTGAGAGCAAGCTGACATCCATGGAGCCGGCTCCCTCTCTCCTATCTCTCACGTAAGCCAGGGCAGTGCGATACGGAGAGCAAGCTGACGCCCATGGAGCCGGCTCCCTCTCTCCTGTCTCACACGTAAGCCTGGGCAATGCGATATGGAGAGCAAGCTGACGCCCATGGAGCCGGCTCCCTCTCTCCTGTCTCACACGTAAGCCAGGGCAGTGTGATATGGAGAGCAAGCTGACGCCCATGGAGCCGGCTCCCTCTCTCCTATCTCACATGTAAGCCTGGGCAATGCGATACTGAGAGCAAGCTGACGCCCATGGAGCCGGCTCCCTTTCTCCTGTCTCACACGTAAGCCTGGGCAGTGCGATACGGAGAGCAAGCTGACGCCCATGGAGCCGGCTCCCTCTCTCCTGTCTCACACGTAAGCCAGGGCAGTGCGATAGGGAGAGCAAGCTGACGCCCATGGAGCCGGCTCACTCTCTCCTGTCTCACACGTAAGCCAGGGCAGTGCGATACGGAGAGCAAGCTGACGCCCATGGAGCCGGCTCCCTCTCTCCTGTCTCACACGTAAGCCAGGACAGTGCAATATGGAGAGCAAGCTGACGCCCATGGAGCCGGCTCCCTCTCTCCTGTCTCACACGTAAGCCAGGGCAGTGCGATATGGAGAGCAAGCTGACACCCATGGAACCGGCTCCCTCTCTCCTGTCTCACACGTAAACTAGGGCAGTGCAATATGGAGAGCAAGCTGACGCCCATGGAGCCGGCTCCCTCTCTCCTGTCGCACACGTAAGCCAGGGCAGTGCGATATGGAGAGCAAGCTGACACCGATGGAGCCGGCTCCCTCTCTCCTGTCTCACACTAAAGCCAGGGCACTGCGATACGGAGAGCAAGCTGACACCCATGGAGCCGGCTCCCTCTCTCCTGTCTCACACGTAAGCCAGGGCAGTGCGATACTGAGAGCAAGCTGACGCCCATGGAGCCGGCTCCCTCTCTCCTGTCTCGCACGTAAGCCAGGGCAGTGCGATATGGAGAGCAAGCTGACGCCCATGGAGCCGGCTCACTCTCTCCTGTCTCACACGTAAGCCAGGGCAGTGCTATACTGAGAGCAAGATGACTCCCATGGAGCCGGCTCCCTCTCTCCTGTCTCACACGTAAGCCAGGGCAGTGAGATATGGAGAGCAAGCTGACACCCATGGAGCCGGCTCCCTCTCTCCTGTCTCACACGTAAGCCAGGGCAGTGCGATACGGAGAGCAAGCTGACGCCCATGCAGCCGGCTCCCTCTCTCCTGTCTCACACGTAAGCCAGGACAGTGCGATACGGAAAGCAAGCTGACGCACATGGAGCCGGCTCCCTCTCCCCTGTCTCACACGTAAGCCAGGGCAGTGCGATATGGAGAGCAAGCTGACGCCCATGGAGCCGGCTCCCTCTCTCCTGTCTCTCACGTAAACCAGGGCAGTGCGATATGGAGAGCAAGCTGACGCCCATGGAGCCGGCTCCCTCTCTCCTGTCTCACACGAAAGCCAGGGCACTGCGATACGGAGAGCAAGCTGACGCCCATGGAGCCGGCTCCCTCTCTCCTGTCTCACACGTAAGCCAGGGCAGTGCGATACTGAGAGCAAGCTGACGCCCATGGAGCCGGCTCCCTCTCTCCTGTCTCACACGTAAGCCAGGGCAGTGCGATATGGAGAGCAAGCTGACGCCCATGGAGCCGGCTCCCTCTCTCCTGTCTCACACGTAAGCCTGGGCAGTGCGATACGGAGAGCAAGCTGACGCCCATGGAGCCGGCTCCCTCTCTCCTGTCTCACACGTAAGCCAGGGCAGTGCGATATGGAGAGCAAGCTGACGCCCATGGAGCCGGCTCACTCTCTCCTGTCTCACACGTAAGCCAGGGCAGTGCGATATGGAGAGCAAGCTGACGCCCATGGAGCCGGCTCCCTCTCTCCTGTCTCACACGTAAGCCAGGGCAGTGCGATACGGAGAGCAAGCTGACGCCCATGGAGCCGGCTCCCTCTCTCCTGTCTCACACGTAAGCCAGGACAGTGCGATATGGAGAGCAAGCTGACGCCCATGGAGCCGGCTCCCTCTCTCCTGTCTCACACGTAAGCCAGGACAGTGCGATATGGAGAGCAAGCTGACGCCCATGGAGCCGGCTCCCTCTCTCCTGTCTCACACGTAAGCCAGGACAGTGCGATATGGAGAGCAAGCTGACGCCCATGGAGCCGGCTCCCTCTCTCCTGTCTCACACGTAAGCCAGGGCAGTGCGATACGGAGAGCAAGCTGACGCCCATGGAGCCGGCTCCCTCTCTCCTGTCTCACACGTAAGCCAGGGCAGTGCGATATGGAGAGCAAGCTGACGCCCATGGAGCCGGCTCCCTCTCTCCTGTCGCACACGTAAGCCAGGGCAGTGCGATATGGAGAGCAAGCTGTCACCGATGGAGCCGGCTCCCTCTCTCCTGTCTCACACGAAAGCCAGGGTACTGCGATACGGAGAGCAAGCTGACACCCATGGAGCCGGCTCCCTCTCTCCTGTCTCACACGTAAGCCAGGGCAGTGCGATACTGAGAGCAAGCTGACGCCCATGGAGCCGGCTCCCTCTCTCCTGTCTCACACGTAAGCCAGGGCAGTGCGATATGGAGAGCAAGCTGACACCGATGGAGCCGGCTCCCTCTCTCCTGTCTCACACGTAAGCCAGGGCAGTGCGATACTGAGAGCAAGCTGACGCCCATGGAGCCGGCTCCCTCTCTCCTGTCTCACACGTAATCCAGGGCAGTGCTATACTGAGAGCAAGCTGACGCCCATGGAGCCGGCTCCCTCTCTTCTGTCTCACACGTAAGCCAGGGCAGTGAGATATGCAGAGCAAGCTGACACCCATGGAGCCGGCTCCCTCTCTCCTGTCTCACACGTAAGCCAGGGCAGTGCGATACGGAGAGCAAGCTGACGCCCATGGAGCCGGCTCCCTCTCTCCTGTCTCACACGTAAGCCAGGGCAGTGAGATATGGAGAGCAAGCTGACGCCCATGGAGACGGCTCCCTCTCTCCTGTCTCATACGTAAGCCAGGGCAGTGCGATACTGAGAGCAAGCTGACGTCCATGGAGCCGGCTCCCTCTCTCCTATCTCTCATGTAAGCCAGGGCAGTGCGATACGGAGAGCAAGCTGACGCCCATGGTGCCGGCTCCCTCTCTCCTGTCTCACACGTAAGCCTGGGCAATGCGATATGGAGAGCAAGCTGACGCCCATGGAGCCGGCTCTCTCTCTCCTGTCTCACACGTAAGCCAGGGCAGTGTGATATGGAGAGCAAGCTGACGCCCATGGAGCCGGCTCCCTCTCTCCTATCTCACATGTAAGCCTGGGCAATGCGATATGGAGAGCACGCTGACGCCCATGGAGCCGGCTCCCTCTCTCCTGTCTCACACGTAAGCCAGGGCAGTGCGATATGGAGAGCAAGCTGACGCCCATGGAGCCGGCTCCCTCTCTCCTGTCTCACACGTAAGCAAGGGCAGTGCGAAATGGAGAGGAAGCTGACACCCATGGAGCCGGCTCTCTCTCTCCTGTCTCACACGTAAGCCAGGGCAGTGCGATACGGAGAGCAAGCTGACGCTCCTGGAGCTGGCTCTCTCTCTCCTGTCTCACACGTAAGCCAGGGCTTTGCGATACGTAGAGCAAGCTGACGCCCATGGAGCCGGCTCCCTCTCTCCTGTCTCACACGTAAGCCAGGGCAGTGCGATATGGAGAGTAAGCTGACACCCATGGAGCCGGCTCCCTCTCTCCTGTCTCACACGAAAGCCTGGGCAGTGCGATACGGAGAGCAAGCTGACGCCCATGGAGCCGGCTCCCTCTCTCCTGTGTCACACTTAAACCAGGGCAGTACGATACGGAGAGCAAGCTGACGCCCATGGAGCCGGCTCCCTCCCTCCTGTCTCACACGTAAGCCTGGACAGTGCGATACGGAGAGCAAGCTGACGCCCATGGAGCCGGCTCCCTCTCCCCTGTCTCACACGTAAGCCAGGGCAGTACGATACGGAGAGCAAGCTGACGCCCATGGAGCCGGCTCCCTCTCTCCTGTCTCACACGTAAGCCAGGGCAGTGCTATATGGAGAGCAAGCTGACGCCAATGGAGCCGGCTCCCTCTCTCCTGTCTCACACGTAAACCAGGGCAGTGCGATACGGAGAGCAAGCTGACGCCCATGGAGCCGGCTCCATCTCTCCTGTGCCACACGTAAGCCAGGGCAGTGCGATATGGAGAGCAAGCTGACGCCCATGGAGCCGGCTCCCTCTCTCCTGTCTCACACGTAAGCCAGGGCAGTGCGATACGGAGAGCAAGCTGACGCCCATGGAGCCGGCTCCCTCTCTCGTGTCTCACACGTAAGCCAGGGCAGTGCGATACTGAGAGCAAGCTGACGCCCATGGAGCCGGCTCCCTCTCTCCTATCTCTCATGTAAGCCAGGACAGTGCGATACGGAAAGCAAGCTGACGCACATGGAGCCGGCTCCCTCTCCCCTGTCTCACACGTAAGCCAGGGCAGTGCGATATGGAGAGCAAGCTGACGCCCATGGAGCCGGGTCCCTCTCTCCTGTCTCTCACGTAAACCAGGGCAGTGCGATATGGAGAGCAAGCTGACGCCCATGGAGCCGGCTCCCTCTCTCCTGCCTCACACGAAAGCCAGGGCACTGCGATACGGAGAGCAAGCTGACGCCCATGGAGCCGGCTCCCTCTCTCCTGTCTCACACGAAAGCCAGGGCACTGCGATACGGAGAGCAAGCTGACGCCCATGGAGCCGGCTCCCTCTCTCCTGTCTCACACGAAAGCCAGGGCACTGCGATACGGAGAGCAAGCTGACGCCCATGGAGCCGGCTCCCTCTCTCCTGTCTCACACGTAAGCCAGGGCAGTGCGATACTGAGAGCAAGCTGACGCCCATGGAGCCGGCTCCCTCTCTCCTGTCTCACACGTAAGCCAGGGCAGTGCGATATTGAGAGCAAGCTGACGCCCATGGAGCCGGCTCCCTCTCTCCTGTCTCACACGTAAGCCTGGGCAGTGCGATACGGAGAGCCAGCTGACGCCCATGGAGCCGGCTCCCTCTCTCCTGTCTCACACGTAAGCCAGGGCAGTGCGATATGGAGAGCAAGCTGACGCCCATGGAGCCGGCTCCCTCTCTCCTGTCTCACACGTAAGCCAGGGCAGTGCGATACGGAGAGCAAGCTGACGCCCATGGAGCCGGCTCCCTCTCTCCTGTCTCACACGTAAGCCAGGACAGTGCGATATGGAGAGCAAGCTGACGCCCATGGAGCCGGCTCCCTCTCTCCTGTCTCACACGTAAGCCAGGACAGTGCGATATGGAGAGCAAGCTGACGCCCATGGAGCCGGCTCCCTCTCTCCTGTCTCACACGTAAGCCAGGACAGTGCGATATGGAGAGCAAGCTGACGCCCATGGAGCCGGCTCCCTCTCTCCTGTCTCACACGTAAGCCAGGGCAGTGCGATACGGAGAGCAAGCTGACGCCCATGGAGCCGGCTCCCTCTCTCCTGTCTCACACGTAAGCCAGGGCAGTGCGATATGGAGAGCAAGCTGACGCCCATGGAGCCGGCTCCCTCTCTCCTGTTGCACACGTAAGCCAGGGCAGTGCGATATGGAGAGCAAGCTGTCACCGATGGAGCCGGCTCCCTCTCTCCTGTCTCACACGAAAGCCAGGGTACTGCGATACGGAGAGCAAGCTGACACCCATGGAGCCGGCTCCCTCTCTCCTGTCTCACACGTAAGGCAGGGCAGTGCGATACTGAGAGCAAGCTGACGCCCATGGAGCCGGCTCCCTCTCTCCTGTCTCACACGTAAGCCAGGGCAGTGCGATATGGAGAGCAAGCTGACACCGATGGAGCCGGCTCCCTCTCTCCTGTCTCACACGAAAGCCAGGGCACTGCGATACGGAGAGCAAGCTGACACCCATGGAGCCGGCTCCCTCTCTCCTGTCTCACACGTAAGCCAGGGCAGTGCGATACTGAGAGCAAGCTGACGCCCATGGAGCCGGCTCCCTCTCTCCTGTCTCACACGTAAGCCAGGGCAGTGTGATATGGAGAGCAAGCTGACGCCCATGGAGCCGGCTCCCTCTCTCCTGTCTCAGACGTAAGCCAGGGCAGTGAGATATGGAGAGCAAGCTGACTCCCATGGAGCCGGCTCGCTCTCTCCTGTCTCACACGTAAGCCAGGGCAGTGCGATACTGAGAGCAAGCTGACGCCCATGGAGCCGGCTCCCTCTCTCCTATCTCTCATGTAAGCCAGGGCAGTGCGATACGGAGAGCAAGCTGACGCCCATGGAGCCGGCTCCCTCTCTCCTGTCTCACACGTAAGCCAGGGCAGTGCGATATGGAGAGCAAGCTGACACCCATGGAGCCTGCTCCCTCTCTCCTGTCTCACACGTAAGCCAGGGCAGTGCGATATGGAGAGCAAGCTGACACCCATGGAGCCGGCTCCCTCTCTCCTGTCTCACACGAAAGCCTGGGCAGTGCGATACGGAGAGCAAGCTGACGCCCATGGAGCCGGCTCCCTCTCTCCTGTCTCACACGTAAGCCAGGGCAGGACGATACGGAGAGCAAGCTGACGCCCATGGAGCCGGCTCCCTCTCTCCTGTCTCACACTTAAGCCAGGGCAGGACGATACGGAGAGCAAGCTGACGCCCATGGAGCCGGCTCCCTCTCTCCTGTGCCACACGTAAGCCAGGACAGTGCGTTACGGAGAGCAAGCTGACGCCCATGGAGCCGGCTCCCTCTCTCCTGTGTCACACTTAAACCAGGGCAGTACGATACGGAGAGCAAGCTGACGCCCATGCAGCCGGCTCCCTCTCTCCTGTCTCACACGTAAGCCAGGACAGTGCGATACGGAAAGCAAGCTGACGCCCATGGAGCCGGCTCCCTCTCCCCTGTCTCACACGTAAGCCAGGGCAGTGCGATATAGAGAGCAAGCTGACGCCCATGGAGCCGGCTCCATCTCTCCTGTGCCACACGTAAGCCAGGGCAGTGCGATATGGAGAGCAAGCTGACGCCTATGGAGCCGGCTCCCTCTCTCCTGTCTCACACGTAAGCCAGGGCAGTGCGATACGGAGAGCAAGCTGACACCCATGGAGCCGGCTCCCTCTCTCCTGTCTCACACGTAAACCAGGGCAGTGCGATATGGAGAGCAAGCTGACGCCCATGGAGCCGGCTCCCTCTCTCCTGCCTCACACGAAAGCCAGGGCACTGCGATACGGAGAGCAAGCTGACGCCCATGGAGCCGGCTCCCTCTCTCCTGTCTCACACGAAAGCCAGGGCACTGCGATACGGAGAGCAAGCTGACGCCCATGGAGCCGGCTCCCTCTCTCCTGTCTCACACGTAAGCCAGGGCAGTGCGATACTGAGAGCAAGCTGACGCCCATGGAGCCGGCTCCCTCTCTCCTGTCTCACACGTAAGCCAGGGCTGTGCGATATGGAGAGCAAGCTGACGCCCATGGAGCCGGCTCCCTTTCTCCTGTCTCACACGTAAGCCTGGGCAGTGCGATACGGAGAGCAAGCTGACGCCCATGGAGCCGGCTCCCTCTCTCCTGTCTCACACGTAAGCCAGGGCAGTGCGATATGGAGAGCAAGCTGACGCCCATGGAGCCGGCTCCCTCTCTCCTGTCTCACACGTAAGCCAGGGCAGTGCGATACGGAGAGCAAGCTGACGCCCATGGAGCCGGCTCCCTCTCTCCTGTCTCACACGTAAGCCAGGACAGTGCGATATGGAGAGCAAGCTGACGCCCATGGAGCCGGCTCCCTCTCTCCTGTCTCACACGTAAGCCAGGGCAGTGCGATATGGAGAGCAAGCTGACACCCATGGAACCGGCTCCCTCTCTCCTGTCTCACACGTAAACTAGGGCAGTGCGATATGGAGAGCAAGCTGACGCCCATGGAGCCGGCTCCCTCTCTCCTGTCGCACACGTAAGCCAGGGCAGTGCGATATGGAGAGCAAGCTGACACCGATGGAGCCGGCTCCCTCTCTCCTGTCTCACACTAAAGCCAGGGCACTGCGATACGGAGAGCAAGCTGACACCCATGGAGCCGGCTCCCTCTCTCCTGTCTCACACGTAAGCCAGGGCAGTGCGATACTGAGAGCAAGCTGACGCCCATGGAGCCGGCTCCCTCTCTCCTGTCTCACACGTAAGCCAGGGCAGTGCGATATGGAGAGCAAGCTGACGCCCATGGAGCCGGCTCACTCTCTCCTGTCTCACACGTAAGCCAGGGCAGTGCTATACTGAGAGCAAGATGACGCCAATGGAGCCGGCTCCCTCTCTCCTGTGTCACACTTAAACCAGGGCAGTACGATACGGAGAGCAAGCTGACGCCCATGGAGCCGGCTCCCTCTCTCCTGTCTCACACGAAAGCCAGGGCACTGCGATACGGAGAGCAAGCTGACGCCCATGGAGCCGGCTCCCTCTCTCCTGTCTCACACGTAAGCCAGGACAGTGCGATATGGAGAGCAAGCTGACACCCATGGAACCGGCTCCCTCTCTCCTGTCTCACACGTAAACTAGGGCAGTGCGATATGGAGAGCAAGCTGACGCCCATGGAGCCGGCTCCCTCTCTCCTGTCGCACACGTAAGCCAGGGCAGTGCGATATGGAGAGCAAGCTGACACCGATGGAGCCGGCTCCCTCTCTCCTGTCTCACACTAAAGCCAGGGCACTGCGATACGGAGAGCAAGCTGACACCCATGGAGCCGGCTCCCTCTCTCCTGTCTCACACGTAAGCCAGGGCAGTGCGATACTGAGAGCAAGCTGACGCCCATGGAGCCGGCTCCCTCTCTCCTGTCTCACACGTAAGCCAGGGCAGTGCGATATGGAGAGCAAGCTGACGCCCATGGAGCCGGCTCACTCTCTCCTGTCTCACACGTAAGCCAGGGCAGTGCTATACTGAGAGCAAGATGACGCCCATGGAGCCGGCTCCCTCTCTCCTGTCTCACACGTAAGCCAGGGCAGTGAGATATGGAGAGCAAGCTGACACCCATGGAGCCGGCTCCCTCTCTCTTGTCTCACACGTAAGCCAGGACAGTGCGATACTGAGAGCAAGCTGACGTCCATGGAGCCGGCTCCCTCTCTCCTATCTCTCATGTAAGCCAGGGCAGTGCGATACGGAGAGCAAGCTGACACCCATGGAGCCGGCTCCCTCTCTCCTGTCCCACATGTAAGCCAGGGCAGTGCGATACTGAGAGCAAGCTGACGCCCATGGAGCCGGCTCCCTCTCTCCTATCTCTCATGTAAGCCAGGACAGTGCGATACGGAAAGCAATCTGACGCACATGGAGCCGGCTCCCTCTCCCCTGTCACACACGTAAGCCAGGGCAGTGCGATATGGGGAGCAAGCTGACGCCCATGGAGCCGGCTCCCTCTCTCCTGTCTCTCACGTAAACCAGGGCAGTGCGATATGGAGAGCAAGCTGACGCCCATGGAGCCGGCTCCCTCTCTCCTGCCTCACACGAAAGCCAGGGCACTGCGATACGGAGAGCAAGCTGACGCCCATGGAGCCGGCTCCCTCTCTCCTGTCTCACACGAAAGCCAGGGCACTGCGATACGGAGAGCAAGCTGACGCCCATGGAGCCGGCTCCCTCTCTCCTGTCTCACACGAAAGCCAGGGCACTGCGATACGGAGAGCAAGCTGACGCCCATGGAGCCGGCTCCCTCTCTCCTGTCTCACACGTAAGCCAGGGCAGTGCGATACGGAGAGCAAGCTGACGCCCATGGAGCCGGCTCCCTCTCTCCTGTCTCACACGTAAGCCAGGGCAGTGCGATATGGAGAGTAAGCTGACACCCATGGAGCCGGCTCCCTCTCTCCTGTCTCACACGAAAGCCTGGGCAGTGCGATACGGAGAGCAAGCTGACGCCCATGGAGCCGGCTCCCTCTCTCCTGTGTCACACTTAAACCAGGGCAGTACGATACGGAGAGCAAGCTGACGCCCATGGAGCCGGCTCCCTCTCTCCTGTCTCACACGTAAGCCTGGACAGTGCGATACGGAGAGCAAGCTGACGCCCATGGAGCCGGCTCCCTCTCCCCTGTCTCACACGTAAGCCAGGGCAGTACGATACGGAGAGCAAGCTGACGCCCATGGAGCCGGCTCCCTCTCTCCTGTCTCACACGTAAGCCAGGGCAGTGCTATATGGAGAGCAAGCTGACGCCAATGGAGCCGGCTCCCTCTCTCCTGTCTCACACGTAAACCAGGGCAGTGCGATACGGAGAGCAAGCTGACGCCCATGGAGCCGGCTCCATCTCTCCTGTGCCACACGTAAGCCAGGGCAGTGCGTTATGGAGAGCAAGCTGACGCCCATGGAGCCGGCTCCCTCTCTCCTGTCTCACACGTAAGTCAGGCCAGAGCGATACGGAGAGCAAGCTGACGCCCATGGAGCCGGCTCCCTCTCTCGTGTCTCACACGTAAGCCAGGGCAGTGCGATACTGAGAGCAAGCTGACGCCCATGGAGCCGGCTCCCTCTATCCTGTCTCACACGTAAGCCAGGGCAGTGTGATATGGAGAGCAAGCTGACGCCCATGGAGCCGGCTCCCTCTCTCCTGTCTCAGACGTAAGCCAGGGCAGTGAGATATGGAGAGCAAGCTGACGCCCATGGAGACGGCTCGCTCTCTCCTGTCTCACACGTAAGCCAGGGCAGTGCGATACTGAGAGCAAGCTGACGCCCATGGAGCCGGCTCCCTCTCTCCTATCTCTCATGTAAGCCAGGGCAGTGCGATACGGAGAGCAAGCTGACGCCCATGGAGCCGGCTCCCTCTCTCCTGTCTCACACTTAAGCCAGGGCAGGACGATACGGAGAGCAAGCTGACGCCAATGGAGCCGGCTCCCTCTCTCCTGTGCCACACGTAAGCCAGGACAGTGCGTTACGGAGAGCAAGCTGACGCCCATGGAGCCGGCTCCCTCTCTCCTGTGTCACACTTAAACCAGGGCAGTACGATACGGAGAGCAAGCTGACGCCCATGCAGCCGGCTCCCTCTCTCCTGTCTCACACGTAAGCCAGGACAGTGCGATACGGAAAGCAAGCTGACGCCCATGGAGCCGGCTCCCTCTCCCCTGTCTCACACGTAAGCCAGGGCAGTGCGATACGGAAAGCAAGCTGACGCCCATGGAGCCGGCTCCCTCTCTCCTGTCTCACACGTAAGCCAGGGCAGTGCGATATGGAGAGCAAGCTGACGCCCATGGAGCCGGCTCCCTCTCTCCTGTCTCACACGTAAGCCAGGGCAGTGCGATATGGAGAGCAAGCTGACGCCCATGGAGCCGGCTCCCTCTCTCCTGTCTCACAAGTAAGCCAGGGCAGTGCGATACTGAGAGCAACTGACGTCCATGGAGCCGGCTCCCTCTCTCCTATCTCTCATGTAAGCCAGGGCAGTGCGATACGGAGAGCAAGCTGACGCCCATGGAGCCGGCTCCCTCTCTCCTGTCTCACACGTAAGCCTGGGCAATGCGATATGGAGAGCAAGCTGACCCCCATGGAGCCGGCTCCCTCTCTCCTATCTCTCATGTAAGCCAGGGCAGTGCGATACGGAGAGCAAGCTGACGCCCATGGAGCCGGCTCCCTCTCTCCTGTCTCACACGTAAGCCTGGGCAATGCGATATGGAGAGCAAGCTGACGCCCATGGAGCCGGCTCCCTCTCTCCTGTCTCACACGTAAGCCAGGGCAGTGTGATATGGAGAGCAAGCTGACGCCCATGGAGCCGGCACCCTCTCTCCTATCTCACATGTAAGCCTGGGCAATGCGATATGGAGAGCAAGCTGACGCCCATGGAGCCGGCTCCCTCTCTCCTGTCTCACACGTAAGCCAGGGCAGTGCGATATGGAGAGCAAGCTGACGCCCATGGAGACGGCTCCCTCTCTCCTGTCTCACACGTAAGCAAGGGCAGTGCGAAATGGAGAGCAAGCTGACACCCATGGAGCCGGCTCTCTCTCTCCTGTCTCACACGTAAGCCAGGGCAGTGCGATACGGAGAGCAAGCTGACGCTCCTGGAGCCGGCTCTCTCTCTCCTGTCTCACACGTAAGCCAGGGCTGTGCGATACGGAGAGCAAGCTGACGCCCATGGAGCCGGCTCCCTCTCTCCTGTCTCACACGTAAGCCAGGGCAGTGCGATATGGAGAGCAAGCTGACACCCATGGAGCCGGCTCCCTCTCTCCTGTCTCACACGTAAGCCAGGGCAGTGTGATCTGGAGAGCAAGCTGACGCCCATGGAGCCGGCTCCCTCTCTCCTGTCTCACACGTAAGCCAGGGCAGTGCGATATGGAGAGCAAGCTGACGCCCTTTGAGCCGGCTCCCTCTCTCCTGTGTCACACTTAAACCAGGGCAGTACGATACGGAGAGGAAGCTGACGCCCATGGAGCCGGCTCCCTCTCTCCTGTCTCACACGTAAGCCAGGGCAGTGTTATATGGAGAGCAAGCTGACGCCAATGGAGCCGGCTCCCTCTCTCCTGTCTCACACGTAAACCAGGGCAGTGCTATACGGAGAGCAAGCTGACGCCCATGGAGCCGGCTCCATCTCTCCTGTGCCACACGTAAGCCAGGGCAGTGCGATATGGAGAGCAAGCTGACGCCCATGGAGCCGGCTCCCTCTCTCCTGTCTCACATGTAAGCCAGGGCAGTGCGATACGGAGAGCAAGCTGACGCCCATGGAGCCGGCTCCCTCTCTCCTGTCTCATGTGTAAGCCAGGGCAGTGCGATATGGAGAGCAAGCTGACGCCCATGGAGCCGGCTCCCTCTCTCGTGTCTCACACGTAAGCCAGGGCAGTGCGATACTGAGAGCAAGCTGACGCCCATGGAGCCGGCTCCCTCTCTCCTGTCTCACACGTAAGCCAGGGCAGTGCGATATGGAGAGCAAGCTGACGCCCATGGAGCCGGCTCCCTCTCTCCTGTCTCACACGTAAGCCAGGGCAGTGCGATATGGAGAGCAAGCTGACGCCCATGGAGCCGGCTCCCTCTCTCCTGTCTCACACGAAAGCCAGGGCACTGCGATACGGAGAGCAAGCTGACGCCCATGGAGCCGGCTCCCTCTCTCCTGTCTCACACGTAAGCCGGGGCAGTGCGATACAGAGAGCAAGCTGACACCCATGGAGCCGGCTCCCTCTCTCGTGTCTCACACGTAAGCCAGGGCAGTGCGATACTGAGAGCAAGCTGATGCCCATGGAGCCGGCTCCCTCTCTCGTGTCTCACACGTAAGCCAGGGCAGTGTGATGTGGAGAGCAAGCTGACGCCCATGGAGCCGGCTCCATCTCTCCTGTGCCACACGTAAGCCAGGACAGTGCGTTACGGAGAGCAAGCTGACGCCCATGGAGCCGGCTCCCTCTCTCCTGTGTCACACTTAAACCAGGGCAGTACGATACGGAGAGCAAGCTGACGCCCATGCAGCCGGCTCCCTCTCTCCTGTCTCACACGTAAGCCAGGACAGTGCGATACGGAAAGCAAGCTGACGCCCATGGAGCCGGCTCCCTCTCCCCTGTCTCACACGTAAGCCAGGGCAGTGCGATACAGAGAGCAAGCTGACGCCCATGGAGCCGGCTCCATCTCTCCTGTGCCACACGTAAGCCAGGGCAGTGCGATATGGAGAGCAAGCTGACGCCCATGGAGCCGGCTCCCTCTCTCCTGTCTCACACGTAAGCCAGGGCAGTGCGATACGGAGAGCAAGCTGACACCCATGGAGCCGGCTCCCTCTCTCCTGTCTCACACGTAAACCAGGGCAGTGCGATATGGAGAGCAAGCTGACGCCCATGGAGCCGGCTCCCTCTCTCCTGCCTCACACGAAAGCCAGGGCACTGCGATACGGAGAGCAAGCTGACGCCCATGGAGCCGGCTCCCTCTCTCCTGTCTCACACGAAAGCCAGGGCACTGCGATACGGAGAGCAAGCTGACGCCCATGGAGCCGGCTCCCTCTCTCCTGTCTCACACGAAAGCCAGGGCAGTGCTATACGGTGTGTGTGTGTGTGTGTGTGTGTGTGTGTGTGTGTGTGTGTGTGTGTGTGTGTGTGTGTGTGTGTGTGTGTGTGTGTGTGTGTGTGTGTGTCTCTGTGTGTCTGTGTGTGTGTGTGTGTGAGTGTGTGTGTGTGTGTGTGTTTCTGTGTGTGTGAGTGTCTGTATGTGTGTGTGTGCCTGTGTGTGTCTCTCTGTCTGTGTGTGAGTGTGTGTGTCTGTGTGTGTGTGAGTGTATGTGTGAGTGTGTGTTTCTGTGTCTGTGTGTGTGTCAGTGTAAGTGTGTGTATGTGTGTCTGTGTGTGTCTGTGAGCGTGTGTTTCTGTGTCTGTGTGTGTGTGTCTCTGTGTGTGTGTGAGTGTGTGTGTCTGTGTCTGAGTGTGTGTGAGTGTGTGTCTCTGTGTGTGTGTGTCTCTGTGTGTGTGTGTCTGTGTCTGTGTGTGTGTGTCTGTGTGAGTGTGTGCGTGAGTGTGTGTGTCTGTGTCTGTGTGTCAGTGTGTCTGTGTGTGTGTCTCTGTGTGTGTGTCAGTGTAAGTGTGTGTGTGTGAGTGTGTGTGTCTGTGTCTGTGTGTGTGAGTGTGTGTGTCTGTGTGTGTGTCTGTGTGTGTGTGAGTGTGTGTGTCTGTGTGTGTGTGTGAGTGTGTGTGTCTGTGTGTGTGTGTGTGAGTCTGTGTGTCTAAGTCTGTGTGTGTGTCTGCGTGAGTGTGTGTGTCTGTGTGTGTGTCTATATGTGTGTGTGTCAGTGTAAGTGTGTGGGTGTGTGTGTCTGTGTGTGTCTGTGAATGTGTGTGTCTGTCTGTGTGTGTCTGTGTCTCTTTGTGTGTCTGAGTGTGTGTGTCTGTGTCTGTGTGTGTCTGTGTGTTTGTGTCTTTGTGTGTGTCAGTGTAAGTGGGTGTGTGTCTGTGAGTGTGTGTGTCTGTCTCTGTGTGTGGGTCAGTGCAAATGTGTGTGTGTATCTGTGTCTGTGTGTGTGTGTCTGTGTGAGTGAGTTTGTCTGTGTCTGTGTGTCTGTGTGTCTGTGTGTGTGTCTCTGTGTTTGTGTCAGTGTAAGTGTGTGTGTGTGAGTGTGTGTGTCTGTGTCTGTGTGTGTGTGAGTGTGTGTCTCTGTGTGTGAGAGTGTGTGTGTGTGTGTGAGTGTGAGTGTCTAAGTCTGTGTGTGTTTCTGCATGAGTGTGTGTGTCTGTGTGTGTGTGTCTATATGTGAGTGTGTCAGTGTAAGTGTGTGGGTGTGTGTGTCTGTGTGTGTGTGTGTTTGTGTCTGTGTGTGTGTCTGTGTGTGTGAGTGTGTGTGTCTGTGTGTTTGTGTCTGTGTGTGAGTGTGTGTCAGTGTAACTGTGTCTGTGAGTGTGTCTTTGTGAGTGTGTGTTTGTGTCTGTGTGTGTGTCTGTGTGTGTGAGTGTGTGTGTCTGTGTGTTTGTGTCTGTGTGTGAGTGTGTGTCAGTGTAACTGTGTTTGTGTGTGTGTCTGTGTCAGTGTGTGTGTCAGTGTAAGTGTGTGTGTGTCTGTGTGTGTCTGTGAGTGTGTGTGTCTGTGTCTGTGTGTGTGTCAGTGTAACTGTGTGTGTGAGTGTGAGTGTGTGCGTGTCTGTGCGAGTGTGTGTGTCAGTGTCTGTGTGTGTGTCAGTGTAAGTGTGTGTGTGTGTCTGTCTGTATCTGTCAGTGTGTGTGTGTGTCTGTGTGTGTGAGTGTGTGTGTCTGTGTGTGTCTGTGTGTTTCTGTGCGAGTGTGCGTGTCTGTGTCTGTGTGTGTCTGTGAGTGTGTGTGTCTGTATTTGTGTGTGTGTGTCAGTGTAAATGTGTGTGTGTGTGTCTGTGTGTGTCTGTGAGTGTGTGTCTGAGTCTGTGTGTGTGTCAGTGTAAGTGTGTGTGTGTGAGTGTCTCTGTGTCTGTGTGTGTGTGTCTGTGTGAGTGTGTGTGTCTGTGTGTGTGTCTATTTGTGTGTGTGTCTATTTGTGTGTGTGTCTGTGGGTGTGTGTGTGTGTGTCTGTGTGAGTGTGTGTGTCTGTGTGTGTGTGACTGTGTGTGTGTGAGTGTGTGTGTCTGTGTCTATGTGTTTGTGTCTGTGTGTGTCTGTGTCTGTGTGTGCGTGTGTGTGCCTGTGTCTGTGTGTGTGTCTGTGTGTGTGTGTCTGTGTGTGTGTGAGTCTGTGTCTGTGTGTGTGTGTCTGTGTGTGTCTGTGAGTGTGTGTGTCTGTGTCTGTGTGTGTGTCAGTGTAACTGTGTGTGTGAGTGTGAGAGTGTGCGTGTCTGTGCGAGTGTGTGTGTCTGTGTCTGTGTGTGTGTGAGTGTAAGTGTGTGTGTGTCTGTCTGTATCTGTCAGTGTGTGTGTGTGTGTGTCTGTGTGTGTCTGTGTGTTTCTGTGCGAGTGTGCGTGTCTGTGTCTGTGTGTGTCTGAGAGTGTGTGTGTCTGTATTTGTGTGTGTGTGTGTCAGTGTAAATGTGTGTGTGTGTGTCTGTGTGTGTCTGTGAGTGTGTGTCTGAGTCTGTGTGTGTGTCAGTGTAAGTGTGTGTGTGTGAGTGTGTGTGTGTCTGTGTGTGTGTGTCTGTGCGAGTGTGTGTCTGTGTCTGTTTGTGTGTGTGTCTGTGTGTGTCTGTGAGTGTGTGTGTCTGTGTCTGTGTGTGTGTCTGTGTGTGTGCGTGTGTGTGTCTGTGTGTGTGTGTGTCTGTGTGTGTCTGTGAATGTGTGTGTCTTTGTCTGTGTTTGTGTCTGTCTGTGTCTGTTTGTGTGTGTTTGTGAGTGTGTGTGTCTGTGTCTGTGGGTGTGTTTGTGTGTCTGTGTGAGTGTGTGTGTCTGTGTCTGTATGTGTGTCTGTTTGTGTGTGAGTGTCTGTGTCTCTGTGTGTGTCTGTGTGTGTGTGAGTGTGTGTCTGTGTCTGTGTGTTTGTGTCTGTGTGTGAGTGTGTATCAGTGTAAGTGTGTTTGTGTGTGTGCCTGTGTTTGTCTGTGAGTGTGTGTCTCTGTGTCTGTGTGAGTGTGTGTGTCTGTGTCTGTGTGTCTGTGTGTGTGTCTATTTGTGTGTGTGTCAGTGTAAGTGTGTCTGTGGGTGTGTGTGTGTGTCTGTGTGAGTGTGTTTGTCTGTGTGTGTGTGTCTGTGTGTGTGTGTGTGAATGTGTGTGTCTGTGTCTATGTGCTTGTGTCTGTGTGTGTGTCTGTGTGTGTGTGAGTGTGTGCGTCTGTGTCTGTGTGTTTGTGTCTGTGTGTGAGTGTGTTTGACAGTGTGTGTGTCTCTGCGTGTGTGAGTGTGAGAGTGTGTGTTTGTGTCTGTGTGTGTGTCTGTGTGAGTGAGTGTGTGTGTGTCTGTGTCTATGTGTTTGTGTCTGTGTGTGTGTGTCTGTGTAAGTGTGTGTGTGCGTTTGTGTGTGTCTGTGAGTGTGTGTTTCTGTGTGTCTGTGAGTGTGTGTCTGTGCATGTGTGTGTATGTGAGTGTGTGTGTCTGTGTGTGTGTGTGTGTCTGTGTGTGTGTGGCTGTGTCTATGTGTTTGTGGCTGTGAGTATGTGTCTCTGTGTCTTTGTCAGTGTAAGTGTGTGTGTG